>NC_134216.1:43193750-43540000 GCF_965140235.1 Caretta caretta | reverse complement strand
GAAATTGGCTCCGTTGATTTCAGTGATCAAAGGGGGTATTGCGGTGCTCAAAGACAAAATGTCAAAAACCTCCTGTACGTGTAGCGATATCGCTGTGTCCACCTACAAAGTTGTAATATTCCCCCTTTTCCTTCGTTCTTTCCACTAACATTATCTGAAGTATAGGAAATGGTATTGTAAAGGCTTCAGAGGTTGCAGTTTTGATAATATACCAATGATTTGATAATAGGTGACATTTACAAACCATCTGGAATGGATGGTTCTGAAACATGATTAAAATAATCAGAAGTAAGTTGAAAGGATAATTAAAGGAACAACAAAAATAATGACTAGCCAGTTCAGAGAATTTCCATCTGATTACTTAAGATCATATTGGGCCATTGATTCGCAATGTTCCACTGGCTTCAACTGACAGTTGTACTTAAAAATCAATGACACAATATGGACCGCGGGGCTTCTTAGGTTAAAAGAAAATAAAACACCCACCCACACCGAATTCGTTTAAAAAGCTGGTGGTGAGTTCTTTGTAGCGGATAGGCAGCTCCAGCCAGAGAAGAAGCTGAAGATGGAGACCAGCTAAGAAAAGATTAAGAGATGATGGAACTTACTGTCATTGAAGTCAATGACAAAATTTCAACTCGCAATAATTTGCTCTGATGGGATAGGGAGGAGTTAGCTAGGCGCAGCTAGGATGAAACAATGGAAATAGTTATGGAAAGATTCTGCTCTATTCTGGTGCCTCTATAGTCGTTGAATACATCTGACTCATAGAACATACAGTCACATGTGTTAACGTAGTGCAGTCTTAAACTATATTTACAGGAGACCTTCGCTGGTTCCCGGGAATTGGAAAAATAACACAAGATTCAGAAAAGAAAAGGAGAAATGACCCAAACAGCAGCTGAGTATCATATTAGACTCAGTGGGGTAAAATGTTGATAAACATAATGTGACTGGAGACAGCCAAAGTCGATTTATGAGAGGACAGGGCTTGTTTAACTAGTTTGATGGGATTCTTCAAATATAGTTCGCCAAGCACACAAGGAAAAGGCAGCAGCTATTAGATCGGCTCAACACCTCCTGAAGTTTCACACTAGAATTTTTTGGTCAGAGTAGAGAGCAACACGATAGAGGAGAAGGAGGAATTAGCTACTACGGGGCTGGGTGCTATAGAAACCCCAGAGAAACAGAGAGGAGGAGAGAGAGAGAGAGAGAGCGCTTGGAAAATTGGCTGAAAAACAGCAGGTAGCTGCAAAGGGTCATTTCTCTCGATGGAAGGAGGTTACCAATCGGTTACATCAAGCTTTGCTTTGGGGATCTGTCTTGTTTATCATGAGGATTTTAAGATTTGAGATTGCAAATAATAAGGAAGATGTAACAAAATCCATATAGAAAATGTAAATAACCGATCTGCAAGCAATCTACCAAAGCAGACAGTATACACTACATGGAATAGTCAAACACCATGCTGGTCAAACAAGGCAATTAGGGTTTACTGAGGGAAAAATCTTTGATGTTACTGTGTAAGCCCAGTATGCAAACACGGTAGTGGGATGGATTTAAAGTTTAGCTTTAGCTGAAAACTATTAGAAACTATTTTATGGAGTGTATAGTACTGAGAAAGCCTTCCAAAGCACAACGACCTGGTTAGACTTGATTTAAAACAATACACTTGGATAGCTTTTGACAATCTTTTCATACCAGTGGCTTATTAAACTGGAAAAACACAACACAAGGAATAGGTCAGGCTCCTGCGTCCACTGAAGCGAATGTCACTTCAGCTAAAATAATTCTGACAGACTAACAACAAAAATAGGAACCTGCACCACTTACTCACTCGAGTAAGGATTATTAGTGTGCGTAAGGGCGGCGGGATTGGCCCCTAAAGATTGATTCCTACTCCCACTGAAGTCAGTATGAGATCTGGCGTTACTATAGGTGGCAAGAGCATAGGACCTTTCTTCTCCAGCCCTACCTCTGGGCTGGATCTGAAAGGTGTGGCGCTTCTGGAGAAGGTGCTGTGGTCCTCTGCTTACATAGATATTCATTGGAGCTGAGGCGTTTTCAGCACTTATCGCCAATGCTCAGCAGTTGCAAATTCGGGCTCTCTTGGGTTTTTCCTTTCTTTTTAATTGGTTAAACATTTATCTGAAATGAAATCACTGGACGCTTGAAAATGAAGTGTAGTGGTAACTCTGAGACAGCACAAATAAAACTCGCATACATGGTAAACCTAAGAAAAGCTTTGGGGTAAATTAATGACAATTTTTGTAAACCACCAGAACATTCTCTGTAAACATGAAATCTGTCAAACCCTTTCTTTTGAAGGACCGTAGCAAATAAATCACAGAAAAAATATGAATTCTCGAAAATAAATGAACAGTTTTATATAGGTACCCATTTGTGCAACTATAGCAAGGAATTCCTGGGTGAGAAAGCCAGAAAACTGACCAAGATATTTTTGATCATTGTCATAGGATCATATGGTGTGGGATTGTTTTTTTCTCGTTGAATCTTTCATTAGCTGTCTGTCATTTTTTCATAAGCTAGCAAAATGATTAGCATCAATTTCCTTGTTCTCTTGGTTCCTGCGATACTTTCTTTTGCCTTTTGTGCTATTGCACAGACGTATTATCGCCTGATATGTTCCTGTGCTCCCTATTTCACCTTTTTACACTGATTCAATTATTTGACGCTTAAATAAAATAAATAATGGCCACGCTAGAAAGAAAAGCCAGGTCCTGCAAATTTACTCACATGAGTAATCCGTAATAACACCCATGTTCTCATCTGAAGCCAATCGGACTCCTGTGAGTAAAGGCTGCGGGACTGGGTTCTTAGCTCTCCTCTGCTGCCAGTGGGCATGGGGGAAAGTTAAGTGCACGGAATGTCTACTTTATAGGGTAACGTGTTATGTCCTTTAAAGCTACTTTGGCAGCACACTCCACCTTCCCTCTCTCTCCTTCTTGCACTTTGGCTCCCAACCCCCAAAACACAATTATAACTGCTTTGATAGATCTTTACAACACTCCAAATGCTTGGATGTCAAGGGTGGTGTTTTAAAGGGGATGATGCAGTGTGCAGCAATTCATATGAGGCGGCTGACAGTTCTTTTATGTGAAAACGATACCCAGATTTTTAACGCCAGGATGTATATAACTGACAAAAGATCGCACTATTTAAAAACCAAAATTAAAATCCACACGATAATGGTAACATCGACGAAAAATAGACTTCTCTCTATCTAGTTTCTAGTGGGAAAGCAGTCTCTTAAAGGCCTTTTGCAGCCTGTAGGCTCTGAGTAAGTGAAAGTAAGTTCCTGGTAAATTATTAATCATGTATGATCTTCGCAGCTAAAGATAATCGTGCCCTTATTGCCTCTGGCCTGCAGTTTCAGGGAGTTGTTAATTGCTACACAAGCTGAATGAAGGCCTTGGAAATCTGGAATACAAACTAGGAGCTGTTCTTAAATGTTTCTATTTTGAGGGCTCCGGGTCAGTGTCTTTTCCATTCCTGTTTTGCATTTCACCGAGAAGGCTTTTATGGTGTGGCCAACTCCCACAAAAGGGATTTTAGGGGAAAAAAAATCTCCCCTTTGTCGTGAAGCACTTTTGCTTTACTTTCTTTTTCTCTACGCTAACGAGGTACAGAGGAACCTGAGCTCAATAGTGGATCTCGTGTTGTTTGTTTTCTCCCTGACTAGGAAACACAGCCCGCAGCTGACGTTGCGGTAATCTGGAGTACAAGGCACTATGAGCGCTTGCAGCTGGTTCCCTGCAGTTTATATACAATGGTTGCTGTCCCGTTAGATCCGGTTTCCGGCCTGATTTCCAGGTACAGTGACATGAGACAGTAAAAGCTAGCGCAGGCATTCCGCAAAACCACCAGCAACAAAGGTCAGGTCAGACCTTAGAGAAAAAGAAAAATATAAAGAAACAACCCGATAAACGTTATAAGGTAGCATCACTCTTATTATACCCCTGTTGTCCTGCCTGGTCAATATGTACGGGCATAGGGGGATGGGCAAACACAGCTGATGTCTTAATAACAAAGTATATTCAGTTATTCTGGCTCTCCCTCTTACTGGCGAGATAATTCATGAGAAAGGTAATGTGTGCAAGGATAACTATGTTTTAAAAAGCAAGAATGCTGAGCTCTTCAATCTTAATAAGCGGCCCCACTTGCTCCTAGCAGTATCAGCAAGGGACTAGAGACTAGCAGGTTACACAGAGATTTGGGAGAGCCTCATTTCATTCCTGCCAAGCAATCCTTTTCACTAGCGTCAGTTTGACTTTTTAATATATTCCCAGACTTTGATAAACTCTTCCAGACATCCCTTTGGAGATCAGAAAGAGGACTAGCTGCCCTTTTTTGGTAGAGTGAGGATGTGTGTGACTAGAAATGGGGGAGGGGGGGCGAGAGGGGGAGAAGGGAGGTAAGAGTCCTTTTATTTTGATAGTATCCCTTCGGACTAGAAATGCAAACACTGATGAAAGCGTTATCTGATGGAAGATTAGAATGCAGTCTGCAAGTCGAACCCCCGTGCAGATCACAGGAGTTTATTAAATATGTAATGGGCTCTGTAAATGTTTTCTCAGGGCAAAAGGAAATGCACAGAACTTATCCCGAAGTCCTGTATTTTACATAGTGTCAATGCATGAATCTCCTTGTAATTAATATACAACACCTGATTTCACTTTTCACCAAGGACAATTATATAGGTAGGTAGGACGATTTAAAGAAAATAACATTTGAATTTAAATCCTTTATATTTTAAACAATGACTAGATATTATTAACACATTATTAAAACTCCATTTAGAGGAACTTAATGAGACTTCACGTACTATCAGTGGTAGAGAATTTCACAGAAGTGAAGTGATCATTAAAGCCATGTCTATCATTTCCAGACAACGCAAATGAGGCTTTTGCTTAATTGAATTCAATTTCTCTTGGCGTTTAAAGGCAAAACTATTTATTGTCCAATATGTGAGAGCGATCAGAACCATACCAATTGTGTATGAAAACCCTACTCTGTTAGATTAAAAACCCTGTGTTTCACAGAAGTATGTTTCCCATCATGCACAAATCAGTAAGAGACTAGTGGCCACACTCCTTCATAATAAGCTTTTGAAAACGAATGGGCATGCAAGAAAAATGAAGGTTACCCCTCCGCCCCACCACCAAGTTCTCTTTCCTCTGTTAACCATCTCATTTGGAGAAACCTATTCACATAGAGAAGGTGGCAAATCGGGTAAAGAGGACAAAAGTGCAGCCTTAAGGAAACTAAGAAAGGGGCTAAAAAACTTAAGAGAGTAGGCAGTCACAAAAATACATTTTCCAGTGCAGATTTATTATGGTCTTTTTGCTAGTATGAGTCAATGAGCAGGGGAAAAATCTGCTCAATTTGACAGTTAACTAGCATTAGAATTTATAGAAAGAATCAAAGTTGTTCGGGTAGGCTTTGAAAATGCTTATAGATTGGAGCCAAAGTTATTTAGGAAATATTGCACTAAAGTGTATGGAAATCTTTTTGCCTTTTAAAATATAAACATATATTCTGATTTCCAGAGGTGCTAAGCACCCACAACTCCTAATCAAGTGAATCAAGTAGATTTTCAGAATGGAGAGGGGTAACTAGTTGTGTTCCCCAAGGGTCAGTCCTAGGACCAATCCTATTCAATTTATTCATAAATGATCTGGAGAAAGGGGTAAACAGTGAGGTGGCAAAGTTTGCAGATGATACTAAACTGCTCAAGATAGTTAAGACCAAAGCAGACTGTGAAGAACTTCAAAAAGATCTCACAAAACTAAGTGATTGGGCAACAAAATGGCAAATGAAATTTAATGTGGATAAATGTAAAGTAATGCACATTGAAAAAAATAACCCCAACTATACATACAATCTGATGAGGGCTAATTTAACTACAACTAATCAGGAGAAAGATCTTGGGGTCATTGTGGATAGTTCTCTGAAGATGTCCAAACAGTGTGCAGCAGCAGTCAGAAAAGCAAACGGGATGTTAGGAATCATTAAAAAAGGGATAAAAGACAGAGAATATCTTATTGCCCTTATATAAATCAATGGTATGCCCACATCTTGAATACTGCATACAGATGTGGTCCCCTCATCTCAAAAAAGATATACTGGCATTAGAAAAGGGCAGCTAAAATGGTTAGGGGTTTGGAACGGTTCCCAAATGAGAAGAGATTAAAGAGGATAGGACTTTACAGCTTGGAAAAGAGGAGACTAAGGGGGATATGATAGAGGTATATAACATCATGAGTGGTGTGGAGAAAGTGAATAAGGAAAAGTTATTTACTTGTTCCCATAATATAAGAACTAGGGGCCACCAGATGAAATTAATGGGTAGCAGGTTTAAAACTAATAAAAGGAAGTTCTTCACTCAGTGCACAATCAACCTGTGGAACTCCTTGCCTGAGGAAGTTGTGAAGGCTAGGACTACAACAGGGTTTAAAAGAGAACTGGATAAATTCATGGAGGTTAAGTTCATTAATGGCTATTAGCCAGCATAGGTAAGGAATGGTGTCCCTAGCCTCTGTTTGTCAGAGGGTGGAGATGGATGGCAGGAGAGAGATCACTTGATCATTACCTGTTAGGTTCACTCCCTCTGGGGCACCTGGCATTGGCCACTGTTGGTAGACAGGATACTTTTGGTCTGACCCAGTATGGCCATTCTTATGTTATCAGAGTTATGGATGCTCAGCACTTCTGAAAATCAAGCCAGTAGTGCCTCTTTCTGTATGTAGATAGTCTTTGAAAAAACAAAAGGAAAATACCCTCCAAACTCAGTTCTTATGTGAAAAATTCTACCACTGGCGTGTTCCTCAAAGAATTGGTTGTCATAATGTTTAAATGATGACAGTGCTATACATACACAATATGTGGGAAGTTATGTTTTTAAAAAGTATGTTTATTTATTGTGGGTTTAATACAACCTTGGATTTCAGAATTAGACATTATTAATTTACTTGTTCTCTTTTCACATAAGATTGAATTTATTCATTCAAAATCAGTTTTCTTTTTAAACCTGGTTACTCATCCTTTGTTTTTCTTTAGGTAATGTAAACATCAAGTATATTTTCTTTCCACAGTCCTTCAAAAAGCTATTTTCTATAATTCAGGTTTATCTAGATCCATCTTCCCTTTTGTTCATAATATTTCCTTTAAAACATAAAGAAGACAGTTATTTACTGTCTAACTAAATAGACAGCTCTAGTTAAAGTTGTAAACTCTATCATGCTGCTGTTCTGGCTTTGTTTTTCATAATTTTAAAAATATGAACAAATCAATTATATTAGCCATATGGCTTGATCATCAACCATCTTATAAGCTAATTGCAGTTTAAACACTGGCAACTTATTAGTGTAGGTGTTTAGGAAAGCTCTCTCCACTCCTGTCTTGTTTAAAAGATGACTGAAATGACAATTTTCAGAGTAGCAGCCGTGTTAGTCTGTATCCTCAAAAAGAAAAGGAGTACTTGTGGCACCTTAGAGACTAACAAATTTATTTGAGCATAAGCTTCCGTGTAGCTCACGAAAGCTTATGTTCAAATAAATTTGTTAGTCTCTAAGGTGCCACAAGTACTCCTTCTCTTTTTGTGAAATGACAATAAATACTCAAAGTGAAGTCATTACATCTTTTATTTTCATATTTCACTTTCTGGGTACCAAAAGAGTCCAAAACAGACTTAGCAAATCTCTAGCTTGATTTACACTAGTGGAATGCAGGATATGAGACCATCAGGCTTTCATTTCAATCTATCCAAGTTTGTAATAATTTGCTTAAAAGAAGCTAGTTTTCAGCAATTAGCAGGTAAGTAGTACATTTTTTAGTTATTTTAGAGGTGCGTATTAGTAACAATGTACAAGTGGTTCCTCTCTGGCATTTACATACTGCACTATAAAACTTCACCCTTCAGTGATCCTAATACTTTGTCCATTAAATGTACTTACTCATTTAAATGGGAGTGTATTTAACTGCTAAACAGATGGTCTCTACACTGTGCACAATTATAAAGCAAGGGTTTGTGTATACTACCATATTTTAGGCTCCAGATTTCCTGCTTCCCTATGCACATTTCAAAGCAGTTTATTTTTCCATACAAAATATTAATACAGGTGGAAAAGCCAGTCTGGAATTCAGATAACATCTTTTTTGCTATCAGAGCTCTTGTGAACACTATTGCAGGAAAGCTCCTTTATTCTCTGACAGTAGCAGCTTTCAAGGATTTTAACTAGTGCTGTACTTTTGATTTTTAAAGCACTTTAACAGAATATTTGAAATAGTCTCTTGGATGGTGGAATTGTAAATACCTGATAGGCATTTGGGATCCCTGGTTACTGTATTGACTACATGTTGAGAAAAGTCTCTTGGCCCCAAATTAGCACTATTGAAGTAGTAGCCAGGTCAGTGAACAGATCTGCTCTCTTTAGATCTGCAATACATTTACATATATATTGCATCCCTCCCCACCACACAAACCTGTGCACCTGCCCATCCACACACATAAAGCAACAAAATTAAAAAGATAAAGGTTGCAAAGTTAACCACTCACAATTTAGGAAATTGCAGAATTAAGGTTGTTTGTGTAACTTTAATTCAGCCTCTTGTGTGTATGCATTATGAAATAGTCCTTAATTACATTATCACATGCTATTTTTTCCACAGGACCCTGCAGGCCTCATTCAGTGCACAGAATGGATGGCGCTCATTGAAGGAACAGCTATTCAATACTTTATTTTAGCCTAATTGTTCCATGTGTGGATCTAAGCCTTATTTATTACACACTATTCAAACCCAGCTCTGAATACAGAATTATTAATTTCCTCATAGGATTGTTTACTGTGCTGGTAAGTATAGTATTTGAATGTTTCCCAAACATTAATGAATTTATGTTCACAGTATCCCTGTCAGATGAGGGGATACTATTATCCCAGTTTTACAGCTGGAGAACTGAGGCACAAAGAGTTTAAGGTGTATCCTGTTCACTGAATGAGAGAGGGGTCCTGTGGAAAAAAATGGTATGTGATCACGTAATTAATGACTGTATGAGAATACAAATGCACAAGGGGGCTGAATTAATGTTGCACAGGTAACCTTAACTCTGGCATTTTCTAACTTTTGAGTATTTAACTTTTCAACCTTAACATAGTTTTTTGTGTGTAATTTCCTAAGTTCTTTAAAAGAATAAACGGAAAAAAATCCATCATGTGGAATCATACCCACCCCTAAATGGGTCATCAACAGGATTGGAACATTTAGAGTCAACACAGAGACCTCTGCCACTTGAGCTAACAAAGTAACTGACAGCAGTAACAGGTTGTGATCCTCCCTGTGGACGAGCAGCTAGAAGGGGATGACGCATGCATATTTTTTCATTGGGTTTCAGACATTTGAGTACACCGGGCTTAGGAGTCCTGGATTCAGTTCCAGGATCTAGAGGGGAATGTGCTCTAAAGGACAAAATCCCTTCTGTCCCCGTTCTCCCAATTCTGCTTGTGTCCCCTCCAGCCTGTCCTTTTGCTAGTCCAGTCTCTTCCTAAACCCTAGATCCTCATCCCAGTCCCAGAAACCACCCCGTGGGGTTCCTCATTCCAGTTCAAGTTCCCATGACCAGCCAGTCCTAGTTATGCTCTCCAGGTTCCTTGTTAAAGTCCCAGTTTCCCTCCACTCTCTATTATGCTCCTCATCAGAGTTTCCTTCCAGACCCTTCGCCCAGTAGATCCTAGTCTCTTACTCATCCCCTTGGGCTCCTTGTCAAGCCAGTACCAGTTTCTCTCCTCCCACTCCCCCAATGTGTCCCCAACCTCAAGCCATTAAAAAAAAATGCAGGTGTAGATCCTTCAATTGTTCCACAGTGGGAAAGCATAGTTACTTGGGGTCTGATCTGAAATACAGTGTAGTCAATGGGCTTTGGATCAGGCCGTATGTCAGTAGCATTTGCCATTTGACTCAAGACTATTTCAATTTCTTTTGTTTTGCTTGAGTGGTGTACCCTCAGTGTATCACTTTATTATTTATTTGTATGATGGTAGCGCCTAGAGGTCCTAATCAAGTCAGGGCCCCTTTTTGCAAGGCACTGTACAGGCATATAGTAAAAAACAGTCCTTGCCCTCATGAGCTCACAGCCTTTGTTCAAGACAAGATGTAACAGGTGGATGAAGCCAACAAATGGGGGAAAGAAATGGAATGGACTGGGGGAACAGTAATACAGGCTTATTTTTTCATATACTAGATGGATACAGAATTTGTAGATATAGGGTGTTTCTGTTTGGCTCTGTTAATGCAGACAAATAAGCAGATCAGTGGCCATAGTCTCAGCTTGCCATCTGTTAAGCTATTATCATGGGGGGCTGTGCTACTGGCATTCTGGTAGAAGTGAGTCTTAAGGATGGATTTGAGATAGGATATCATAGTGGCTTTAAAGGTCTGACACTGATTGCTGGGAGGAAAAAAGTGAATAAGTGGAAAAGGAGGCACTTTTTCATGATATAAGGGCAGCCCAGCCTATGCCAGATGCTGTTCTGCTTGTTTTGGCAGACCTTTATGTGGATCTGGCTATGGGCTGAGTTTCTATATCAACACTCTGCCAAATATGATGCATGATCATATGATGCTTGTGTCTATTAATGGGCTTCTACTTACGTTTACTTGGGGAGGGGAGAAGGTGGGGGGGTTGTTTTTGTGTTCCTTGAGCATCATCTTGCTGCCCAATCCAGAATGAGTTTTCTAGTCATTTTTTTCTTGGACTTGATGTAAACCCTCATAGTGATTGTGATTATTACTATTTGAGAAATAAACAGTGTTCAGCTGGAAGTATAAAGCCCCAACAGCATATTCATCATATGTATGAGCAGGAAATACAGTCAATGACATTTGTACAGTACTGTTCATGCACAGATCCCCCACAGCATTTTGTACACAGATTGACACACAAATCACTTCAGTTTTGGCGTTTTCCAAATTTTGCTTGTCTTAAATTCTCCCTGCAGCTGCCTGCAGGTGGAAGGCAGCAGCCATCTGATCATGCCCAGTGCCATTACAAAATTATTCCAAACAGAAAGCGAAGATAATTTTTTCTAATTGAAATTGATGAGAGAATTTGAGGTTGGGAGAACTGGGATTTGGAAAGAACCAGCCCTGACACCCCAGCTCCTGGGAGTGAAGAGAAGATCCATTGATAAAATTGTATTACTTTAATGGCTGTCATGAGATTCACAAGAAATGTTAAATGGACTGCTTGCCATTTACAAAAAAATTAATGAAACACGAAATTCAAAAATGTCATCAGTTTTTCACATATTGTACACGAATGTAGAAACACCTGAGAGATGTGGACATTATTGTTCAATCCATTTTGCTGAGGTAAAAATGAAAGTGCTACCGGTCAGTCAGAAATCAGTTTGGAGTGGGTAAATCTACTGTGGGGGCTGCTGTGATCTAAGTAGCCAGGGCAATCAATTCACTTCTGCTAAGAAGGGTAGTGACTCTGGGAAACATGCAGGGCATAATGGATGGCTTTGCCATGACTGGGTTCCCTAACGGTGGTGGAGTGATAGACGGAATGCACATCCCTATCTTGGCACCAGACCACCTTGCCAAAGAGTACATAAACCAAAAGGGGTACTTCTCAATGGTGTTGCAAGCGCTAGTGGATCACTGGGGCCGTTTCACCGACATCAACGTGGGATGGTCGGGAAAGGTACATGATGCGTGCATCTTTAGGAACTCTGGTCTCTTCAGAAAGCGGCAAGAAGGAACTTTCTTCCCAGACCAGAAAATTACCGTTGGTAATGTTGAAATGCCAATAGTTATCCTTGGAGACCCAGCCTATCTCTTGCTCTTGTGACTCATGAAACCATACACAGGCAGCCTGGACAGTAGTAAGGAGCAGTTTAACCATAGGCTGAGCAAGCACAGAATGGTGGTAGAACGTGCCTTTGGATGTCTTAAAGGGGCGCTGGTGCAGTTTACTCACTAGGTTAGACCTCAGTGAAAGCAATATTCCTATTGTTGTTGCTGCTTGCTGTGCTCTACATAATATCTGTGAGAGTAAGAGGGAAAAGTTTCTGGCGGGGTTGAGGCAGAGCGCCTGGCTGCCAATTATGAGCAGCCAGACACCAGGACAATAAGAAGAGCACATCGAGGCACACTGCATCTCCGAGAGGCTTTGAAAACCAGTTTAATGAATGATCCAACACTGATGTGACAGTTGTGTGTGGTGTTCCTTACCAACCTTCCCTCTTTTTCGCCTGTACTGCCCTGTAAACTAAACTCCCATGAACCACAGTGTGCACAGTGAATAAAGAGCCTCTTGTACTCAGTTCATGCTTTTTTATTATGCTAACAAACACTGAACAGAGACAGCAATGAATAGCAATGATAACCAGGTAAGGGCCTGATAACACAGGGAGGGAGGGGCAAGGACACATAGCTTATTACAATTGCACTGTCTAACAATCAAAGCTGTGGGAATGAGAGCTTTCTGCTCCATGAACCATTCCCTGGAGTTGAGTTCAAGGGATAATGGAACTCCCCCACGCTCTCCCCCCACCGCGCATTCTAGGATGACTAAGAGAGGAGGATATGGAACTTGGTGAGGAAGGCAGCTGGTTCATCACTGGGTGCAGCAGGACTCTAAGGTCTAGCTGCCTTTCTTGCAACTCAACCAGACTCTTCTACATGTCTGTTTGCTCCCCCATAAGCCACAACATCTCCTCTTGTGTGTTCCGCTCCTGTTCCCTGCTTGCTTTCCTGCCCTCTTAGTTGATGTGCATGCTCTCTGAGAGCGTGAGCCTCCATGCATGGAGCTGGGCCCTGTCAGCCTTGGAGGAATGCATCAAATCACAGAACATGTCTTCCCTTGTCTGCTTTTTTTGCCTCCTAATCTGGGACAGCCTTTGTGCTGGAGTGGAGGAAGCACCCAAAGAAAATGTTGCAGCTGCAAGGAAAAGCATACCTTGTTGAAAACAAAAGGTTAACTGTTGCAATGAATTAAACAATTCACAGCAGCAAATACGTTCCCTGAGGTACTTGGCCAAATTTTGTGTTTTAAAAGAAGAGCCTGCCAGTAAGGTATAACACATGGCAGAGAGCTGGACAGCAGATTTTGGTTTGCAGGCAGGCATGGTAAGCACAAAGAAAGGGTAGGCGGTGTGAGGGCACACCAGGGGAAATTTTTTAGTGTGGAAACTCGTGGCACATAAACAGGCTTTTCCGGGGAGCACCCTTTGCGTGGCTGAACTGACTGCCACTGTATCACAATTGTTTACCTCAAATTAAACAGTAACCACAATTGCATTTAACCTCTGTAGTGTTATTACACTCACCAGAGGTGCCTTCCCCACCATCACAGTCCCGCACCAGTGGATCCTGTCAGGGGATTGGCTCCAGAGTTAGGAAAAGGTCCTGGCTGTCGGGGAGAATGGATCCTCCTGCTGCGCATTCTCCTCCTCCTCTTCCTCACCAACAATGTCCTCCTCGTTGTTGCCAGGGGCCACCGTGGTCCCCTGGGAGGTATCCATGGAGAGTGTTGGGGTACTGGTGGGGTCCCCACCTACAGTCGCATGCAGCTGCTCATAGAAGCGGAATGTCTGTGGCTTAGCACCAGAGTGACTATTTGCCTCCCTTGTCTTCTGGTACACTTGCCTGAGCTCCTTTATTTTCACACGGCACTGCTGTGTGTCCCTGGTTTAGCCTTTTCCCACCATGCCCTGTGCAATTTTGGCATAGATGTCAGCATTTCTTCTGCTGGTTCAGAGCTCTGCCTGCACAGACTCTTCTCCCCACACAGCGATGAGATCCAGTGTCTCCCATATGCCTCATGCTGGAGCACGTTTGCGTACCTGGGCAGTCAAGGTCAGCTGTGGTGGTGAGCTCTCCATGCTGACCAAACAGGAAATTCAAAAGTTCCCAGGGCTTTTCCTGTTTACCTGGCTGAAGTGCAGTGGAGTTGAAAGTGCTGTCCAGAGCAGACACATTGGAGCACTCTGGGACACCTCCCGGAGGCCAAACAAGTCAAAATACTCTGTGCTGTGTCTACATGACACCTAATTCGACCTGGGAAGGTCGAATCTAGTGCTATTTCTCTCACTGAGATAGAGTACAGGTGTTGATTTTAAAAGCCCTTTAGGTCGGCGGGAAGGGCTCTGTAGTGTAGACAAGCTCATTATAAACTAGACCCAATGAGGGGAATGTCGATCTAATGACGTAATGTAGATAAGCCCAGAGGTTAAAAAGGGGGCCAAAGGGATTTTGTTGGGTTAGAGGCAGTCCTCTGATCTCCTGGGGGCATGTCTACACTTTCTAGTGAAGACCTGCTAAATCGACCGCAGATCGCTCACCCGTCAACTCCGGTACTCCACCAGAATGAGAAGTGTAAGGTAAGTCAATGGGAGAGTGTCTCCCATTGACCCAGCACATTGTAGACATGGCAGTAAGTTGATCTAAGCAACGTTGACTTACCCCCATAATGTAAACAAGGTGTTTTCTTTTCTCTCTTGCCCCTGCTGCTCTCAATGGTCTGCTCTTCAGGGAGTGGTCCTTGCTTTAGCTGCACTAGGGGAAGACAGGAA
This sequence comes from Caretta caretta, assembly GCF_965140235.1. NCBI lineage: Eukaryota > Metazoa > Chordata > Testudines > Cheloniidae > Caretta > Caretta caretta. The sequence continues at coordinate 43,525,403 of NC_134216.1, read as the reverse complement.
AAATGATAGAAAAGGTCCCTGACTCAAGCCTGACCCACATACAAAGCCTCCTAGAGAAAACAATAAGATTTCAACAAGCTCAAAGTGAATAGAAGTTCTTTACACCTTTTCCAGACATGCACTGAATCATTCCTAGTGCCTTATAAAGCATTATTTGGTTGACAGTGCCTATTAAAATATCTGTTTATGAAATGCAATGTTGCCCCACAAAATTTACCATTTTGTGCTATGAAAAATGGCCCTTTTTTTCCGCGAAAAAATAAAATAAATAAAATCCAGCCTTAGCAGTGGGATCTTTAATGTCAACAAATGGGCAGGATGTCAGTTTTATGCCACATCTGAAAGACAGATATATATTTTCCACCATTTCTCATATCCTATTTATGATTTTGCAATCACAAATAATGTAGCTGAGATCTAGTATATACTTTGCTTGTACATATGGCAACATCTTGCTGCGGTGGTTAGAGCATTTTGTCACAGCTATTTATCTATCTTGGGTTTTCACCTAATTTTTAACTTTCTCCATTCTTCAGGGGCAGAAGAGCATAACTTCGTGTATACTATCTTTTTATAAGTGTACTGATGCAATGGGAAGGTCCTATAGAAAAGATATGCTTTACATTTTGGATTGCATGTTGGGGTCACTATACAGCCTGGACTTTCTAAGTGATAGTATTCCCCACGGGTTTCCGTCTGCTACCTGTCTGGTCCCTGCCTGTGGAGTTTTGGCAAGTAATAAACAGCTCTATGGAAGAAACGCGGTTATAGAATACCAGAGCTCTGCTGATCAGACAGAGTCATGGTGGTTTAACCTGTCCAACAGATAATTCCAACAAGATACCAAAAGCACATAACTTATATTTACTAGCTATCGGACAATCAACCAGTCAACAAAGGTCCATCCACCTGCCATATGAACAATCATTATTATCGTTGGTTAACAGGTGCCTTTCGTACGATTCATGACTATAGGTGATATTCCGAGTTCCATGTAACTGCAGCCTTGCTGCGCTATCCTGCATTACCACTAAATTCACAACGTGTGGTTAGCGTAACAGCTGCCTTACTCAGTTGACGCTGGTGGCGTGCCAAGGGTTTTGGAGCACTGCCCACTCCTTAGATAAGGAATTCCTTCTGCGCATGCATGGACCTGTTAAGGTCGCCTAGCGAACAGTTTGACTGACAGCCCTGGGCTGTGTTTACTTTACTGGCTATATCCTGCAGCTGAATTCTTGTCAGCACAACCTTCATGGAACAACATCAGGTGCGGGGGTCATTCTAATTTTTTAGAAATTTGAGTTTCAAAGCCGGGGTCACACCATCAAGAATGCTGTGTTCTCATCGCCTGGTAGTTTGAACCTGAAAGTTACTTGTCTCAGGAGATCAAGGGGGGTAAGGTGGTTTCTGAGATAACCTAGTCACAATCCGTGAAATGCCTGCAGTTTAGGACCTGGATTTTGAACCCTCTTCTGAGGTCAACAGGGGAGCCGGTATGTATAGATTTTGGTATATTATTCTCAATATCCAAAAAATAATGTATATCTTACCCTTTCTATGAGACATCACCAATGGAGAATAGCCTGAGTTCAACAAGGTCTTAGATCAGCACATATGACATGCTTCTCAACAAAGAGCTGGATGTCAAAGGTTGAGCTTTTGCCTGTGAAATGGCTCATTTGATAAAACCAGGGTATGATATGCTTTTAATTACATTGAGCAGCATGCCACACGTTATAAAGTTCTGCAGTTGCTTTTCACATTTTGTATAAGCAATTTCCATTTAGTTGTATTCTTTTCCATGTGGTGCTTTGAAAGAGTTAACTAGCAACTATTGTACTGTAGTTTTTGTTACATTGTGTTCATCTACTTATTAAAGAATATTACCCATATACATTACTTAAATTTCTGCTGAGGAAATAGCTACCGATATGGACAAATGTATTTCACTGGTTTATGAACCAAAAATTTCATACAGGTTATCATTAATCTATATAAAGTCCTTGAATGTTGGATTTCACATATGGATTGCAACTTTGTATAGAACTTAGACTTGACTTCCCACTTTGGCCAGAGCATGGCTTTTTGGAGGATAATTTTTTGGGAATAAGCATATCTGTCCTAGTAAGTTTTTTCAGAGGATGCATATCTGTCCTAATAGGCCTTGTGGAGTATGGAATTCATATCTAAACTAATGGACCTTTTGCTATGCTTTTGATCTTATGCTGCTGCCACCAGCTAAAATGCATACGTTTTTTCACTTTTGCTCTGTGTATGGGCAGATCTGAGATGAGATTTGAACCCTTATTAAATTTCAAAGATTAAAGCATTTTAGCCCTGAAGGAAGTGCCACTGAAGTGATGGCTAGGCTGATCAATGAACAGGGCTTAGATAGAGTAGTATAATAAAATTAACAATGAGTAAACAAGAAAAGGGGAAATACTGTAAAAGCAACTGTTAACCACAAAACTTAAAGGTATTGTAACTTGCATGGAGTTCTCAAGAAGCCATGCAAACTGATATCCCTTAGACTGCATTCCTAGAGTCAAATGCATCACCCGGAGAAAGTCATTTTAGATAGGAAGTCACCAAGTGTTTACATAATACAAATAAAACAGGATTAACATAAGTTTGTCTGTATCCATGAACAGTTTTGGCTAGACCATAATGCCTGTAAGAAAACAAGTGTTTCTGTTTTATTGACACCAAGAATAATACAGTGGATAGTAAATATTGCATTTTAACTTTTCTGCCTCTGAATTCTTTTTTAGAATGGCTAGCAAATTTGAAATATATGTGTGTGAACTGAGAGATTTGTGGTAGTTGGGTGAGTAGTGGAATGGGGTATCTTAGAATGTTGTTGTGGCTTAGGGGGAATGCTGAATTTGGGAAGTATGTAAGGAGCATGAGGAAGCCCAGGTTGCTGTAGATGGGATGAGGATAGTGGATATTTGAGGAGTATGTAAATGTAAGATAAAATACACTAGGTGGGAATTGCGTGTGGAGAAATAAAGCATAGAGAGGATGGCTGGTTGTGTCATGGCAGAGAAGGAGGCAGGTGGGGGGAGTGTATAAATTGAATGCCCAATGTGGAGGATCCAGGAGAGCTCACCTGAGTAAACAAAGGGCTGCAGCAGGATAGGTAGGCAAGTAGAAAAACTTTGTTTTCATAGCTGTGGGCAGACACATGAGTAAGGGTTTGCATGACTGGAGCCAAGAGCTGCTTTCACTGCTCTGCTGAGAGCTCCTGATAGGCAGACAGGAGATGAAGCTTCAGGAAACAACAGAAAGCTGGCTAGATTGATTTCTCTCGCTCCTTGGAAATCCTTTCTCAGTTTATTAAAATGAAGCATTTTCAGAAGGAAATCCAGGTGGGTGTGTTGTGAGATCTTCACTACAGCACGCTGCCCATTCCGTTGCATGAGCCTGCATCTCCTTTGGAAAAAAAAGATGTTCTACCAGTCAAGTTATTCAATTCATCATTCGGAATAAGTTAGAAATCTTCTCAAAATCAACACAGCTGAACCAATATTTGGACAATTCATGGAAAAGTGAATATTTTCCCAGTGGGATGTACCGTTTTCAAGTGTTGTGGGATCTTATCACACATTTTTTACTGTAGTGGGTATTTTTCAACTGAGTGCCATCTTGCTGAAAAGTGAAGTCATGTGTGACACTGGCAGGCCTATGCAAGAGAATGTAAAACAGTCCTCAGCCACCTTTAATACAGACTTAATAGTCACAAGAAAAGACTTATTATTTAAACCAAATTTAATATAAATGGGATATTATATTTGGTTTAAATAATAAGTCTTTTCTTTGGACATTTACATAAAAATTAAAGCAAGTTGGAAAGTAGTTTACAGTTTCTTCCACTGTGTTCTCTCACAGCTGCTATATATTTATAACTGCTCCCCTGCCTGTCTCTTTTGTGTATTATAAACTTCTCTCATTTACTATTTGGGTGATACTGAGTACCTCAGGTGAGAGGTTCTTGGAATTACCCACACAGTAAATGAAAGAACTTTATAATACCCCAAAGAGTCTTGGCAGGGGAGCCATTATAATTATATAAAGCACCAGTGTGTTTCTTGATGATGCTGTAAAATATGGTTAGCTTTGCAAAGACTGTATGCTTTGGGCCCCCAGCTGGCATATAGTGGAAGCCATATTCTGGTTCCGTAAATCAGAATGTGGCAGGGAGGAATGCTTATCCAGAGATTTTAGAAATATATGTATACTAGAATATTGCATAAAATTGCAACAGAGCCGTGTATACACTACAGTGCATGAGATGATATGGCTTTTAGCAAAATAAAATGTTGAGATGTTCTATCAGTAAGGCAACCTGGTTGGTGGTGCATTCATAGTTGCTTTGTGATGTCATAAATGACATTGCTTTTCAACAAGATGGATGCTGTTTGCAGCATTAGATGAGACATTAACTGTAATTAAAAATGTAAAAATAATACTTATTCATTGGTGAAAAGAGTTTTGTGAATTGAAGGGGCAAATGCTGCACTCATTGAATGTCCAGCTCCCATTTGGACTGCAGGCTTTTCGATGTAGCACAATGGTTCAGTTTATATAACCTGTAGCAGTCCTGACTCTTGACTTCCTTGCCTTTATGAGATGATGGCTCAGTATCAATATTATTTTAATGAATATATTTTTAGATGTTTCTTGGTGTACCCTTTTAGTAATGAAATTCTTTTTTATTACTCTTGATATTTTAAGCAAACAGCCATATACAGTGGCATTTTGTCCTCACTTTCACAGTGTCATCGGTGATCTACTTAAACTCTTGTTGGTTTGTCATTCACCTGAGCGTGAAAAGTGAGCCGCCTTAAGCTGTCACTGACACTGGTTCAGTATCAAACCATTTTCCATAAAAATGTGCTGATACTGCTTAGTCATTATTTGACTTTGTAACCGGACACTTCTACAGACTTGCACTGGCATCATTATGGCATTGTCCTGACAACAGGTAACTTTGTATCCATAGACTTTTGTAATTAAAAATGTAAAATTGGGTCCGAATAATCTTCTTTTTCTGACTCTGACTAAGAAAATTTCAGCAGAGTTTGCATTTAGCAGACAATTCTTTGCCAAATTTCAGCTTTGCACAGTATTAGATACATGGAAAAACACTGGAGTTTCAATGGTTAGAACATTTTCACTTTGATGCACTTTTCCAGCAGTTCCCAACAGAACATTTTCACTTTGATGCACTTTTCCAGCAGTTCCCAATCTTTTCCATTTCAGGAGGCCCTGGGGCCTCTCTATCATTTAGCAATGGCAGGGTTGTTGAGACCTCTTGATGTCAGTTCATGCCCCTCAGATTGGGACCTTTTTCACCAGCACTGACGATGAAAGTCTACAAAGCCCAATCCTGTGGGCTTCTGAGCATCTCAGTTTTCATTGACCTCACTACTTTCCTCAGTGGGAGTGGAAGGTGCTCATCACTTTGCAAGAGACAATCACCACCTCTCAAGGTTGGGCCTATAGGATGGTGGAATGATTGAGCAGAACAAAAAACCCCCCACAATTGCAGTCAGCAAGGTCTTCTCCTTGCTGCCCTGGGTGTTCAGAGTACCGAAGGCGGTCAGATTCATCATGGGGGCAAGAGAGGATCCTCGTGGGCAGGAGCACTGCCAGCTCTCACAGGGCCCTGCAGCACAGCAACCTACAATCAACCCCAAGGTGATCAGGGAGCAATGGAAGCAGTGGGTCTGCCGATAGGCTGCAGCATCCTGCTTCCTGGTCCCCTTACCCTCTCTCAAAATGGTCCTCACAGCCCAGAGAGTGAGGTGGAAGTCCTGCCAGTGCTGGCGAGTGAGCTGCACCTTGCCCTTGGAGCCACAAATGTCTACCAGGAAATGGTGCAGCTCATCCTGCAGCACACGCGGGGCCCGGTTCATAGACTCCTGGTCATCCTCCAGCTGCACCCCTGGAATGGCCTTGTGACCTACAGAGACTGACAAACATGGGGTGGACCCCCAGCGTGGCACCAGTTCTTCAGGCGCTGCACAGCCCACCTCAGTCCCCAGGGATCAAGAGGGGGACACCGAGCAGAGAACCCTGGACAGTGCCTACTGCTCCTCAAAGCTATCTAGGGAGCCAGAAGCTGTCTAGAAGCTGCCCAGAGGAACTCTGCCCATATGCATGAGACCAGGGAGGAGCGGAAATAGGCCCCACAGTCATAGAGCATCCCCTCATCTAGCATCCTCCTGCTGGTGTTGAAGATGGCCACTTTGGCCAGGGCCAGGAGGAGGTTGATGAGGAGGTCTCACGACTTTGTGGGGCCATGGATAGGGTGTGTGAGTATAAACAGGTGTGGGGAAAAGTGCAGCCATAACCTCAACAGGAGGTTCTGGAGGAGCCGGAATAGGGGCTGCAACCTGGTGCATTCGAGATAAGCATGTGCCAGGTTCTCCCTCATGCCGCAAAAGGGGCAGGTGTCAGGGATGAGGTGAACTGCACCAGGTACATGTCCATAGAGGAGCCACCAACCAATATCCCCAGCAGGCCGTGAGACCAGGGTGGTATAGAGGCTGGCCCACCGGGGGTTCCTTACCCTACACAGGTGGTAGATAGTCCCGCTATTTGGTATCAGGGTGGAACATCAGGGTATCAGGGTATGAGGGTGAGGAAGTGAAATGTGTGGAGCATGAGCGTGTAAAGGTGTTTCCTTGGCACTTTTTGGAAGCGAACAGACTGCAGGGCATGCAGCCGTCTTAGATTGTGGAAGGGACAGGGCCAGTAGGGCTTGCGGGACAGGGGCCCCATGAAAAGGTCCGGAGGGCCTGGGGTAAGGGGTGGGTGGGGAGCACCCTCTTGCAGTACCCACTCAAGAAAAACCCAAGAGGTGGGTGACAAGGCTGCCCCTTTCTCCTGGAGCACACACAGGAGGGTGAAGAGCCCCATGCGCTGACCGAGCACTTGGGGATCCACCCACTGCCCGCTGTTGTAGTCCAGGAGGTCTCCAGTTCTGGTGGTTTCTGCCAGGACCAGCCACCAGTGCACCAGGGGGATTCCGCCACCTACACACGAAGCTAGGGGTTGTGTAGCAGGGTCTCCATGAGGAGGTCCACCCCCTCGGTGGCCACAACGGACCTGGTCACCGAGAACAGCTTCCAGGTCTGGAGGAGGTCCTGGTAGAAGACCGGCAGCTTGGAGAGGTCTCGCGGAAGACCCCTCAGGTGGAGAAAAAAGAGTTGCCGGTCGTATCAGAGCCCTTGGAGGCGGAGGAGAAAGGAGTGCACCAACGTGCTCCATGCCGGACTACCTGCACCATAAAGGAGTCTCTGCAGGGCCTGGAGGTGGAATACATGGAGTTGGCTGTGGAGGCAGACCAGGCCCTGTCCTCCCTCCTCCAGGGGAAGACTCAAAACCCCTGCAGAGACCCAGTGCAGTCCTGGCCAGAAGAACTCCAGAGCTATCCTCTGGAGCCAGGCCAGGATCCCTGGAGCCGGGGTCAGGGTGTTGAGCTGGTGCCAGAGCATGGACAGGACTAGTTGGTTAAGTACCAGTACCCTCCCCCTCAGGGAGAGGTACTGGAGGAGTCCTGTCTATCTCCGCAGCTGCTCACCCACCTTGGCCTCCAAATCCTGCCAGTTCTCCAACGCAGAAGGATGCGTGGTGGAAAAGTAAACACGGAGATAGAGCAGTGGACCCGCACTCCACCTGATGGCTTGAAGCGTAGGGGAGAGGGAGCTTGTCTGCCACCTGCCCTGACCATCAGGCCAGAGCTCTTGACCCAGTTGACCCGGGTGGAAAGGCTGCCGAGTAGATCGCCTGGCAGGCCTCCACCTGCAGCAGGTCACCTGGGTCCTGGACCACGAGGAGCACATTGTCAGCGTATGCTGACAGGACCTGCTGCATCTCTGGCTCAAGGAGCACCAACCTCGTCAACCTACAATGGAGGAGACAGAGGAAGGGCTCGATCACCAGAGTATACAGCTGCCCTGACAGCGGACACCCTGACACACCCCCTGCCTGAAGCTGACAGTGTCAGTCAGGGTCCAGTTGAGCCTGACCAAACACTCCAGGGAGATGTACAGCACCTCGAGAAAACCCACAAATTGAAGCCTGAAGCCAAACGTCCGCCGAGAGCCCAGGAGATACCTGTGGTCCATCCTGTTGAATGCCTTCTCCTGGTCCAGGGACAGGAGGGCGAACAACAGACCATTCTTACACCCGAGCTCCAGGAGGTTCAGAACCAAATATAAGTTATCAAAGATGGTGTGGCCCCCGGACGGTGTAGGTCTGGTTGGGATGGACCATATCTTAGGGGTCTCTGGTGTCCATCTATGCCAGGCCAGGGGGTGCTGGTAAAACACCCTGAGCAACAGAAGCTGGGCCAGTACTCTGCTCACTGCAACTCCAATTAGTTGCCCCGCTGCACACATGACTTTGGGACCTGCTTTCAACCGATAGATTCGGATGGGCTGGAGAGAGTTAAAAGGCTAATTAATTCATTAGCCCAGATGGTACAAAAGACAAAGGAAGGAAGCATGAAGTAGAGGAACAAAGTGAGTGAGTGTGGGTAGTAGAGTTAGAGCCAGAACCATGATGGACCATGTGATGGGTATATTCCCCACACTGACTCCTGAGAAGCTAAATTAGGCCAGGTGACCAATTAAGCAGCTGGTAGGGGAGAGATATAGGCTACAAGGAGGTTGCTAATTAGACTCAGGCACAGCTGGGCAGGAATGGGAAGGACCTGTAAAAAGCCCAGGAGCTGAGGGCTTTGTATTACTGTTGGAATGAGGCTATGTAGTCTATAAGAGTAGTGGAAAAGAACACCTATGCCCTATTCTGAGGACTTGAGTGGTGCTTGTGCAAGGCTTCTAGACTCCTATGGACTTATCTCTCGGGCCTCATCCAAAGCCCAGCGAAGTGTAAACTGCATCACTATTCGCTTCTGCTAATACAGCACTGGTTGCCCTCTCGGAGGGTGCTATGCATTTCATTCACTTGCTCAAGAGAGGTGCTGGGAGGTAGAGAACAAAATGTGAGAGTTAAATAAAATTAACAATAGGCCCGCTCTCAACAATAGACTTGATTGTCCTGAATAAAGCTCTTGTTTTCTAGCCACTTAAGAAAAACTATCTGTATTTTAGAACAATTCAAATTCTTAACAGCTCTTAGAAACGTGTCTTGGGAAACTTTGAACAATATTTTCTTTTTCTTCAGAGATGATTCAGGTGAATAACATTGTCTCCTGATTTTTTTTAAAATTTTATTTATTTTTATTTATTTATTTATTACTAGGAATCTTTGCCCAAAAATAGGAGATTTGGGGCTAGATCCACAGTTGGATGTAGGCAGCTGTAGCAGGGTGGACTTACTCCTACCTACTTTATAGCTTCTTGGAAATGGTCTGGTAAAACACTTCATGCACTTTATTTACAGTGTTCTTGTTCCACTACCTTTACAGACTATGGAGCCTCATCCCAACAGTAGCATGGAGCCCTCCTGAAGAGGGGTAAGTTTCACCTAAGAGAGAAGCATTCTGTCTCTACAGCACCTGCTTTTCACACGTTAAGGAACCAAGACCACTTTTGTGGTCACATAATGGGGAAAGATATGGTATAAATGGGATGTGCCCAATTAGATGGGCTCCACTGAAATAATTTTTCAGTACAATTGGCAAAAAGGTGTGTGGCTTATTGTCTCTTTGGGGGAAAAAACTCAGGTATGTTACTGAAGGAAGCAGGCACTGGTCTTTTATCCTTTACAATCTGGTATTTACAGGTGAAGCTGTTGGCTGTCTAATTGCAACTTACAGAAACAACATACAATCTCATTTAATCTCTCTGAGTAGTTGCCATATTTAGTTTCCTAAGGGATAGTCTATATTTACCTGAACTGAATTCTAACTCAGGGTGTGGGGGGAAAAGAGAGATGTGATCTGCATTCAAAAATATTCCAAAAGCAGTGAAAACAAACTACTGTACACTTGTGTGAATATTTAGCCCCTGGTAAATGTGTATAAAAGGTGGTTCAAGTTGGGGCCAGCATCAGTTACATTTGAAACCAGCAATTGTTTTATATCTAGAAATGGCCTCGCCATTACTTTAAGATTCAGGGACAAATCCTAACCTCCTTTCCATCCATCACAGTCCCACTGAAGTGGTGGCATGTAAGTGAAAGGGCTGTAAATTGGAACAGATTATTTTGGTCCTCTGTTTTTAACCACATAGAGGTAAAATGTTCAATGTGACATGTTGCCCTGTCAAGGCAGCAAAATTTACAGTGCATTTGCATTCTAAGTTATTGCTGCCCTAAAAAGCAGTAACTCTCCCTCTATAGCTTTAACAGACCTGGGAGATGATATGGCAGTAAGCCAATAGTGAAGCAGGACCAGGCGTTATAATGACAGTGCTCCCTGGTAGCATGTATGACTGTGTATGGGCTGAGATTCACAGGACAGGGTTATTGTATTAGTAGTATTCCATGCTTTTGCAAGATGGCCATTTTTGCATGCATATCCTTAATCTTCAAAACCGCTGGTTCTTGCCTACTTCTCAATACTCTGCTAATATTTCTAAGTCCACCAGCTTTAAAAAACTCTTTAAAATATCAAAATTAATCTTTCACCTCCTAATGATAGTGAGTTGCTGCTTTGCCAAATTCAGGGAAAGGGAAATTTCCCCACACCATATGATGGGTTACAAGAATTGGAGATTCACTTGCTATCTTGGAAAGGCTCATGGATGATTAAAAATAGGCTCCAGTGAATGTACATGTTTTGGCTCCCCTGTTTACAATATAAACAAGGCAACCCTACAAAAACAACTGGCACCAGACAAAGGTAGCTGTTCCTCTTAATTATATTTCATGCACATTCTTCTGTGGAAAGAGCATGGTGTGGGCTCAATGTATTTGGCAACTGCAGCCTCAGAATCCACCCGTTATCCACTCCTCCCACAGAACTGTGCTCAAGAACCTGCAGTCTTGGTGTTTAAAATATTGGTTTTCTAGTTCTCAGGGCTCTAAAGACAACTTTGAAAACCAGAAGTGAATACCAGTTATAAACAATGCATTGTTGTTTTCCAGAATCTGCAGACAGACTGGACAACAGCTCTAAGAGGAGTGAACCGGAGTGAGAGGATCCATCTCAGCGGGGTGTTAACTTGGCTACCTAATAACAATTTAAATATCAACACTAATGACTACTTCGCTCCTGCTCATTTTAACAGCTTTATCCCACAACCCCAATCTGCCTCTCAAGGTGCCAAAAGCCCTTACTTAGCCAAAACTTCCAGCTGCCCCAAAAGACAATTTCCATGGCGCACTTGTGTTATCAATACAAAATCTTTTGCATATTGAAAACTAAAATATAGGGTCCCTGTAAAATAAATCACATTGTATATAAATGTGACTATCATTGGAGTTACTGTACAGAGTATACTATTCATTCAATTAATTAAAACGCTATGTTTTTAATTTAAATGAAGCTGCTACAGAGTCCAGGGACAGTGCCACTTTTTTTCTTGTGGGACAGCTCTATATCTCATTGGAACGATGGGAGGATCTCATTCTCTAAATTCCCCTGAGCCATCCTAAGGTGCACATGTGAGGGAAACAGGTACATGAAACCAAGGGCCCAGTTCTCAAATCTGTTACATAAGTTTTTACAATGGAAATCAATAGAGTTCTTTTGCAGTTATGACCCTGGTGCACCAGAGTGGAGAATCAAGCCCTGAGTATTTCTAGCTTTGCCAAAGTGAAGTTATTAATTAGTACTGATAACACTTCAAAGCAGTTCATTTTCTCAATTTTGGGAAATATTTCCTTCAAAGTGTGTGTGTGTGAAAATTTATACCAGGTCTTAGCTCAGCTTGTGGAGCCCATGGTTGCCTCACTGGTAGGTGTGGAAAGCAGATGCACATTTTAAAAAGTATTTTGCACAGTAGGATTCATTAAGTTCTTGGTTTGCTTCCTGTCTGTCTTCCTGTATAATTTTATTTCATGCTTCTTAAGTGACTTCATTGCCAATTGAGAACTCCTGGATCATACTAGGGCTGTGTTTTGTTGCCTTTCTGGATGTTTCCTCATTTTCCTGTAATCCTCATTTGATCATTATTTATTCATTGTTAGTCACTTAACAATAACCAATGCACATTTGTTGCAGGCTATGGAAGCTCATTCACTGACTGAGATTGGATGATGTAGGGTTATGTATGCTTCAGTACATAGACACAATGGGATGGGGAATTATGCTAGAATTCTCTCCATTTCCTTTCTCCTGTGGGTTTGTTTGATCATTAACATGACTTTAATTCAATCTTTAGATGATTCTCCTTTTATCTACTCTTTACATAAGTCAGCATTACAACAAAGGTCCCTGTATTGTTGTTTTTAACACAGTAGCATCCTTTCAGAGTTATGTCAGCATTTTGTCAGCATTCCCTTTCATAATACTCTCATCAGCCCAGCTTCATGTACTGTTGATCTTCTCATTTTCAGGCGACATTAATCCCCGTGGGGCCAAAAACTTCTGCTGAAAGGACCAATAGCTGTGTTTAACTCACTTTGTTATAAAAATTAAAATTGGAACATTGTTCAATTCCCTTTCAGGGTTTCTTTTTACAATGCAAAGTGCTACTGAAGGCTTGGTTGGCACCTGGAGGTGAGGGAAGAAGGACAATTTAAATCTCACTTTCATCTCCAACTATCTCTTTTCATGCTCCACATTATCTCTGTCTCCCCCTATTTCATTTTCCCCATTTAACATGAAGGGTGTAGTGAATCTTAGTTTTGTTTTTCAGTTATGACATCTCAGATGTGTGTGTTTTTTAGAAGTTGGTTCACAAGTGTGACGTCATCAAGGAGGCTCATGCTATGTATCAGCTGCTGGCTTTGGGCTGCTGCTTATCTACAGGCCAAAAACAATCAGTGGATGAAACTGGGATTCAAATGACTACATCTATAATCATCTAATAAAACTAAAATGTACCTTAATTTCAAATACAATACATAGTATGCGTCTATGTACTCAGCAACATAGTATTTTCCTCCCAAGCATTTTCAAATAGTAAAAATCTATCTCTCCGTTCCATTCCTCCGCTATCATAGTGTTTAAGTCAATGTTCTATATTGAAGGGCAGTAGAAAAGCACAGTGAGGGCAATCTTCACACAATATTTCCCTTGGTTTTTTTTTCTCCCCTGTTACAGAATATTTGGCTTAATAAAAGCATGAACAATTCCATCTGTATCACTTTTCCAGAAGTGCAGAAGGTCCAGTGCAACTTTATGCATTAGGCATTCACTCTGTTGACCATAATATGAGGATTCTTAATGATACACACAATTTTAACGTACATATTTCCTTTTGATTAATCTCCATAACACATTGGTACACCCATATGGAACTGACAGTTGTCTTTATGCATAACATATAAAATAACACTTGCAAGAAGAACATAGCAAAACAATGTCCTTTTTGTGAACAGGGGCCTAACTATAAACTTTATTGCTTTACCAGATATACATTATTAAATATGTCTCTGAAGCCTGGCTTTGATCCTGTTCCTCTCTTCCCTGGAATTGTTAGATCCTGTTTCTGTATCCATTGTGCAGGACAGTTTAGTAAGTACTATTTATGTCAACCCACAAATTTTAAAATTAGGGTTCTTGTGATTTTTATCATGCTATAAGCCCTTTCCAATGTAAACCCAAGAAACTTGACAGTTTAAAGCTAAAATAAAATCAACTTAGGCTGTTAATAAAGCTTAAACTGTTGATATAAAATCCTTTTCAGGATTTAATATAAAAATGTGTTAAAAGAGATCAAGGGTAGAACATAGTTCTTGGGAGGACAACAACAGATGAGAGATCTCAAAGAACATGAAAAGATTGGAGAAGGCAGAATGTGGTGTCAGGTTCTAGCACAGCAAAGATTTATGGAACTATCTACTCAGAGCTAGTTCCAATCTCCTCTAGAGGTACCGGGATGAAATTGGCCTGCTGCAACTCCATTGCACCTGGTATGAATATCATCCTGGAGACATTCCTGGAAGGAACCTGTTGGTGGGTCACTCTTCCCAGCACAAAGGCAGTGGAAAAGAGCGAAGGCAGTTCATAGTTGTAGAAATGGGTGAAAAATTAATTCTGTGTGTCTTATTCCAGTAATATCACTACTTTTTCTGTTTATGAAATGTCTACCAATAGATTATATTTTTTTTCATTTTCTGTTTAAATTCAAATATTTTTGGCTAAGAATGGTTTTGTCTTTTGCTTGTTTGTGACCATTTAATTGTCAAATTCTACATTCCAAATCCCTAACTCTATATTTGAACACTTAAATAAAAGTGGCTTGACTTTCAGAGGTGCTCAGCATCTGAAGCTCCATATCAGTGGTCAACACTTTTGAAAATAAGGCAATGTATATGCTTAAACTTAGTTCCCGTGCTTTAATTTTTTTAATTTTTTGCCATCGGCCACATGGTATGTTTCTGTTCCCTGACTGAGTGTACCTGTTAGAACCATGGTTCTTGTACTATTACTGACATTTATAAATTTTTTGAAATTCATAGTCATGTATTGCATGGGGAACCCGATTCTGACACTTAGAGTAGGTCTACGCTTTGAGCTGGGGGTGTAATTCTCAGCACAGGGAGACATACCAGCACTAGCTGTGGTTGAGCTAATGGGCTAAAAATAAAGCATAGTCAGAGTGCTGGGAGGGGCTAGCTGCCCAAGTAGGTACTTAGCATCTCAGATGGTATGTATTGTTGTATTAACTTAGATGGAATAAATGGGCCAAAGATGTTAACCCAGTCACTGTCCAACATTAAACAGTGTTAAACAAGGTCTGGGATAAGAACTGGAATAAATTGCCTAAGAAAGTTATGGAATCTCCATCACTTAAGAGCAGGTTAGACAAACATCTGTCAGGGATGAGTCCTGCCATGAGTGCGGGGGATTGGACTAGATGACATCTCAAGATCCTTTCCAGTCCTATGATTCTATGATTTGGTATATGGAGATTTCAGCTTGCTTAGTACCATGGCAAACATGCCCTTAAAAATCTTTTAAACTTTTTATTACAGAAAAAAAGAAAAAACAGTGAAAACATCTGAAACGTAAGTATTAAGTAAGGCATTTTAAAAACATTTTTGTTTCCCTTTCTTTTTACCTGGAAAATTTTTTTAGAAGGAACCCCCCGTCTTATTTGATAGTCTTTTCAATGGTATCAAATATAGTAACTATTCTTTGGGTAAAAGACAAGAATTTAGTTGAGATGAGCTGAAGCTGCTGCTGCTAACATCTGATCCCGTTTAATCCCAGATAGTGTATGGGATTCAGCTGGAGCTGGTAGAGGTGATGATGTCCTCAGGATCCCTCTCTCTGGCCTGGTCTAGTCAGAATCAGGATGACACAGGCTCAGGGTCCCAGAATATGGTGAGAGACCAGCCATGATGGTAAAGCTCAATTCAATAGCCTCTCTGTATTTACTTCTCCCTCGAAGTCTTTCTTTAAGGATCCAAAAGGGGAGTGATGGGTAGAATAGCCCATCCCCTCATTATTTTGTCCACCTTTTGGGCCTAATATCCTACACACCTATTTTGGTTCATTAATTTGGGGACCTGCATCATCTGTTTTTTAACCAGCATAATCTCAACTGTTCTTGCATTATATCATTATATATTTTTGTTTGGACTAATCCAGCCCTTCTGTCTTGCACCTGTTTATAACATTCTTTATTGAAAATAAATTGACCTATTTTTCATGGTAATTTCCTAAGAAGGCAAAAGTTAGACTAATTGCCACAACAGTAGTTGGGGTGGGTAGCCCCTCCTGTTAGTTATCATGGTAACATGTTAGTGTTACCATGGCTACACTGTATTTTTAGTGCACTAGCTAGATCAGAGCTAGCCTTGATATGTCTCCTTGAACTGGGAATTAGATCTCCAGCTGGAAGTGTAGCCATAGCCTTAGGCTTTCTGCAGATATTCTGCAATGTTTACTTAAAATTTCCTATTTTTATGCTAGGATAGTCAAGAACGCAAACAGAAGCGGGCCTGTGAATGCCATCAAAGAGAATTCATTTAAACATTAGAATACCTGCAGAATTCCCACCACATACACACCAGATACTTGCCCACCTCTAGTATCTTGCTTCTCTCTTTGGAGACAGCAGGCCTTGGGGGGGGGGTGTGGGTGTGGGTGTGTGCGTGCGTGTGTGCACACGTGCGCAGGGGATCGAGCCTTGATCTCGGAGAGAGAGCAGGATCATATGTGTGGAAACTGGATAACTCCTGAAGCACCATAGAGCTGGGCCTTCCAGATTGGGGTTTGGGAGGTGGGATCAGGAAGCAGTGCACCTTTACGTGCAGAAATCAAGGCTTAGAAGGAATAGGGAGGAAAGCATATGCTGCTCGTAGTCTGCTATTCTCTTTTGAAATGAGATGGATCCCTTCTAACAAATTTCCCAATCCTATAAAATCATCATTTGCTTTCCACTGTTGCATAGGAAGACTCTTTTTGAATGTGAGCCTGATTCTGTAATGAATTAAATTCAGAACAACAGTATTTGATGCAACTAATAAGAAAATCATCCTTCTGTTTTTGGTTTCAAAGTTCAGGATCTATAATGTGATAGAATACTGCTGCTTTTAATTTACTTGGGAGGGGTACTTTTTAAAAAACTGTGTGAAAGAACAACTCAGAAAGCAGTTCTTTGACAAGTCATCATAACGTATTAACAGCTCTGGCGTGAATATGGAAAGGCTGTATTGCACTGTCACACAAACCAGAACCACCAATGGAGCTAGCTGCTGATCTTGCTGGAGTCATGACACTAGTGACGAAGACATGAAAATGATTAATGAATGATGAAAATTCATTCACTTCTTCTCCACGGAAAATCTTGATTTGTACATGAATACTACTACTATTCTGTTTTCAAATGAATTATAAATTCATTATAGGTCATGTAGATTGCCCGATAGTTAAGGTTGCCCAACACTTCCCATTATAAGACCCTGTTTTCAGGGGGTTGTGATATTGCCAAACTGAAACCATAAAGGGTGAAATTTCCTATGTCAGGTATCTGCCTGAGGCTTTCTCTTTTTTTTTTATTTAAAAAAAAGTTTCAGCTTTAAAGAAATAGTCATTTCCAAGAATGAGATTAGTGAAATATATTTGCCCATGTTAAAAATAATCTTACAACAGTTTTGTTGAGAGGCTCTTGTGTCTACATGCTCTGGGGCAACAGCTTGAAATTTGGTAGGGGAGTCACCCTAGGGTCAGACATGTGATTCTTGCCATTCCTGTGAAAATCCATCCAAATTTGACCAGGTTATAAACTTCTGAACAATCTCAGTTCCCACTTGGCAGCTAAATTCATGGAAGATTCCATCTGCACTGAGCATGCTCCATCATCACTTCACAACTCCTGTGTGCTCAGTGGACTCTGCATATGCCATCCCCATATGGTGACAGCATGTTTCAGACCATTTCAGGGCTGATAGGATTTTCCATGCAGTATATTATTCCTCCCAGCAGCTGGGGACCACTGTGGTTCCAGCCACTGAAACTGAGAACAGGGATACTGTCTTTCCTGTGCTCTCAGTACTTCTCTTGTTGGTGACCAGCAGGCTGTGAGGAGGAGAAAGTGGGCACAGACTTCTTGTTCTTGTGTCTTTCCATCACAATCATAGTTTTTCCAGTGTTGGGCACATGACATGGCCTGGTTTATAGAACTGGCAAGATTTTCCATGGTCAACCCTTTCCTCCAGGAGTCGGCAGACCAACAGATGTTCTACGCTTTGTGTGTCACTGCAGTCACATATATTTGGGTCATTGGAATAGCCCCACATCTGCATATTGACGTTTGACCTGCCAACTCTTGTTTGGAGATGATTTAAATATCTTCAACTCTATCAATCTTTCTCTGCACCTCTGGAAAGGCATTTGGCAGTATCAATGTGCATTTTGTTGTCCTCATTTAATTTTTTGAGCTGTGTGCACCACATTTCCAGTTGTGCAGAAATCAGTAATCTTTTTAAAAATGGTTGTTGCAGTTAGGAAGCTCTTCTGCAATTTCAGGCACTAACTGCTGCAGTGTGGCTATGTAACAGACATTTGGTATCTTTATCTTTGGTATCTTTCGTAAGCATTCCATTTAGCATGTGACTGCTCTCCTAATAGTCAGTGGAGTTAGTCTGGCAAGCACATAAAAGCTGTTCACATTTGTTGGTTTTAGAGATCCTGTGATATAGAGGTTAGCTGTCATTCAGCATAGGGTCCAGCTGCTTTGCATGAGCTAATCTTTCCCAAACTAGACATGTGTATTTGGCCATCAAATAGCAAAGTGCAAGGGCGGTGGCTTTTAGTACTGCTGAGTTGGTTCCCCGTTTTGAATTTGCAAGCTTCCTGAGTATGTTGTTCTGGATGCTAATTTTGCTTTTTGTCTTCTCCACATGTACCTTGAAGGAGAGAGTGTGGTCTAGCATCCAAGGTAGACAGGATTTCAATACTGGACAAGTGACACCCCATTCCAGGTGATGTTGAGTTGTCTATTGGCCTCACAATTCCAAAGATGGAAGAGACTCAGTTGCATTTTGGCTGGGTTTGCGCAACAGTGATTCTTGGTGTAATAGACTGAGAGCCCAGAGAGCACTGATATTAATGTAGTTTTGATCTGGAAGAGATCCTTGGCTTGGGCAGGAAAGCATATATTATTAGCATAGATAAAACTTCTTTTGCTGAGATGGGACTAAGTAATCATTAGCGTAGATGTTGAAGATTATTGGCAACTGTATGCTCCCTTATGGTAGACTGTTTTTCTGTTGCTGTCATTGGCTCTGCTTCCTGCATAGTTCACTGTAAAAATGTAAGTTCTCTAGTAGAGATTGCATCAGTCATGTAAGGTGATGATCTTTCATCACGTTGTATATTTTAGTGAGGAGCCTTCAGTGATTCGCTGTGTCATACACTGCTAATAGGTCAACTAATATGGTGCCTGTTCCCACACACTTTTCAAAGCCATTTTTGAAGTATTGAGTGATGTTCAGCACTTGACCAGTGCATGATTTGCCTTGGCAGAATCCAGTATGCTCTGGGATTAAGTGCTTTTCATCAAGTGGTGATAGGCGGCTTAGAATGAGATGCTCCTATGGTTTGTAGAGGTGACATAGTAGTGATTATAGGTATCAAGTTCTTCAGCTCCATTGTGACCTTCTGTGCCTTCAGGAGTGTCACAACATGTGCTTGGTGCCAGATCTTGGGTACTTTGTACGTGGTTGAACATGTCTTAAACAACTTGACTACTTTGGTCCCAAATGTTTGATTTGTTCAGTATGAATTTAGACTGGGAGCTTTGCCATTCTTGAGGGTGTTAGTTCTAGAAATTAATTTGGTCATTGGTATTGTGCTCACAAATTATGTTTTCTTGCTGCTTAAGCCTTGTCTTGGGTTGTTTGTTCAGTTCCCTGCCATTTTCTAGAAGTTGGTGTGTGACCTGGTCTGCAGTAATGTAGTGTTGCTCTGCCTTCCTTGGGTCATTGTTAAGCTTCCAGACCATTATTCATGCTTTCGTGCTGCTGTGGGTTATGTCCACACTCTGAATGAGATTCTGCCATGACTTCTGTTTTTCTGCCTTTACTGCAGAGACCAATTCTTTGCCAGCTGCAATGGTATACTCAGCAAATAGGTCTGCTTCAAATTTCTGCTTGTATCTTGCATACTGATCTGATAACTTGGATGTTTGCCCTGGTACATAGTTTGTTCTGCAGCCTCATGGAATATGCTTCTTCGAGACAGTGCATGCTACATTGAGAAACTCGTCATAATTTTCTGTTGTTGGTTTGTTCTTTTTTACAACGGCATCAAGGTCATTGGTGAAGCCCTTCCATTCTGCTTTCTTAAAATTAAAATGGTGCTGGAATGGTACTGAGTTCGGTGTTATGGCTGCATTGATCTGGATGGCAATGGGCCAGAGTTGTGAATGTGGAATTGGACCCAAAGTTTGTGACCTGAGTCAGCTGTGGCGGTGTTGACAAATGCCAGATCAGGGTTGTAGCCCAGTTTCCATCAGCTGCCGCTAAAAGAACTGCGGAGGGAGGTTGTGAGTTAAACTCAAATGATGTGCATCTGACCATGAATCAGATCAGTAGCTGTCATAGTAATGCCAGAAGTATGGGAGGGATTTCATTGATTCTTTCTCTCCCTATATAATTATGCACAATCAGATTTAAACAGGCCTTGCATTGCTGAAACCTTCTACTTTAAGAGGCACCCTCTTAATTCCAGCAATGCATCTCCTGATTGTCACCAATTGTTTCACTTCATATCCAAAGTTCAGCATCATCTCAGAATCTGAGAACTGGGTTTGCAGTGTCAAGCTGACTAATTTTTCTGACCAATTCCAAAACCTTTAGCTGTAGATTTTCATTATAAGCTTCCATTCAGTCCGTACACACTTCTCTTTTGACTGCTACCTTTGTTGTCTTCATCCACTCCATGCCTTCCTGATATGGCTGGAGCAACTTACCACTTAATGTACATCAAGATCCCTCCTTACTTCAATACTTTTCTGAAGACCCACCTTCTACAATTGCATGTTTCTGTGTTTGTTTTGTGCTGTACTTTATAAAGGCACCATAGTGCCTTTATATTTAAAGTCCCCAGAGTAGACTTGGTGTTTATCTCACTTTATCTATTGTAGAATGTCACTTACATCAATGACAGAATATAAATAATAATAATTACCAATGATCTTTTTGGATCATCAGGGAGATGGAACAAGCCATGTAATTCTATTTAATTAATCCCTTTTACATACAATTTTAATGCCTTGGGGAAGCTGCTGTTGGGGTTATTTCATTTAATCCCCTGGGCAATCCGACTCTTTGTATAATATGAAGCTTGCCTGAGGAGCCCTGGTTTTCAGAATGTTCAGCTCTTTTTCATTGTCTCCATATCCTTCCTCCGAGCACACCAACCTGGCCTTGTTGCAGGGCATTTTGTCTTCCACTTCTGAGATTCTCCTCTGGTTCTTCTGTACTATACTGGCAAATTTGCCAACTGTTGTGGAAATTGTACCACTTTTGGGGTCTAGGACCTCTACAGCCGCTGCCACTGCAAGAAGAGCCGTGCTTTTGAGGCCTAATCCTGAGAGATGCTGAGCTGTACCTGGAAGTTTCCATGACTTCAGTGGGAATTCCTGGGGTGAAATCCTGGCCCTATTTAACTCAATGGCAAAATTCCCATTGATTTCTGTGGGGCCAGGATTTCTCTCTTCATGTTTAGCACCAGGTTCCATTGCCACAACTAGTTTTTCACACTCGTTCTCCTGTAGCGAGTCTCTTTCAAGGCATGTTTGTTTTAGAACCTTGTTTCTTTGGAGTTCATATTTCTTTATCCATACTGTTGCACTAAAACATCTCTTGGGTAGGGATTTCAGTCTAACACTCTAAAAGTGGTTTCAGGCAGATGTTCAATTTGTTATAAGAAAAAGCCAGGTAATGTCCAAGACCGCAACACTGCAATCCTATCTTATGAATGTCATCTTTGCATTTGTTTCAGCTTCTGTTTCAAGGGAACAAAAGTTGGGCTTGTGTATTCTAATGGGGACACGTCTCATTTGGTACAAAGAAAATAACAAAGAGTTCAGACTCTTTAGAACCAAACAAGAGAGAAGCCAGATTTTAGTTCAGAGGAAATAACCTATCAAGTTATATGTTAAGATATAAAGTTCAGAGTCAAGGGGGAATGGTAACATGGAATGTCGTATTGTCAGTCACAACACTACTATAGCTAGTTTAATGTGTGAAAAAAGGAAGGCATATGGAAAACTATAAAGGTAGCTATTTTAAAACCAAATGATTGAGTTATTTCTGGAGAATTAAAATACAAATATATATACTTTTTCCTGTTACCCAGATGGACATTTATAAATAGTAGGCTGGATTCAGGCTCACTCATTCATGTTAATTTTCATTAGTTTTCTGGTTCCTCTTAATTTCTTAGCATTTGCATATATATGAAAGTTAGTAAAAACAAAATGCTAAAGGTAACTTGGGAATGGAAAGAGGAACAGACTGTTCAACTGAGGATATGTATAATGTAGGTAAAACATAAGTTTTAATGTTAACAGCATACAGAATCTGCACATAAACTTGTCTTCTTCCTCATAGAATTATGAGCATCTTGCATGATAATGAGCATTAACTAGTGAAATATGTGTACAAAGCTTGAGGCTAAATACTTCTGGAAGGGCCATAGTTTTCTCATATTAGATGAGAAAGTAAGTCTTGCATTGGACATTTTTATTGTACTCATAGCTGGCTCCCAAAATTAAGGTGAGTTTATTAACTGTAGAGCAAAACTGAACTAGGCATCACTATGGGAGCCTTCAATGAATGAAAAGTTTTCCAAAGAGGGAGATTTTCTTATTATTTAGTGTTTTTTAAAAAAAGCCAATATGTCTGTGATTTATCCTAGATAATTCACCTTGGAACTCATAGTAAAGCCTTGATCTTGTAAAAGTATTTTTTTTTCCTTTTTGGGGGAGGAGGGGTCGGGAATAAAGAACCCTTTGGCTTAATTTGAGTTTGGGCATTTCAAAGCAGGTATTTGCAAACTCAGAGAAAAAGATCTTTTCATTAATCCATGATTTTGGAAACAGTCACACTAACCCACAACCACATACAAATACTAAAATCCTAATGGGACTTTTTTTTTACTAAGCCTGTAACAGTTTACATTCATCTAATGGCCTTAGGTTATGAGCAAACTACTCAATTAGAGAATTTAGGCTGGTTGCCCACATATTTTAGAGCAAATTATCCCTTCACAAATGCAGAACCCTCTATATAAAATGCCTAAACAGTATTTCCTGTCAAAAAAGGGAATTCTCACATTAAGCCTACTAAGTGTGTGTGTGTGTGTTTTTATGCTAGTGTAGTGATTTCATGGAGCAATATTTGTTTTTGTCTCTCATACCAGATACTTTTTCTGGCATGTGCTTTAACCTTTAAAACAGCTGAAAATGTTAATGAAATATTTTTAAATAACTCTTTTTTTAAGTAACTCCCCCCTGCTACTGATTCTTGATGAGCAGAGTTCTCTTGAAGGCGTGGTATCCTGACAGCTCTTTGATAACAGATCTTCTGCTTGTGAGGGCTCTCTGAATTCAGAGTTATCATTTAACACATACTATTTCTTTCTCTGCTTCTTTCATTTAAAAGAGGGATTGATGCTTCCAATCTATAAACACCCATTAAAAGTTCCCCACCCTATTATGCTAGGCTGCTAGTCTTAATTGTCTGCAGCTGGGTGGATCATTTCATTCTGATTTCAAAGGCAGAGATTTTCAAAATGCAAGCCAGCCTGTTATGAACTCCTCATAGCATACTGTCTTCTATAAAAGAAGGCATGTGACTGTCTTTGTACACTGAAAGAATCCTTATCATGCATCTTTAATAGCTAAGGGGCAAATCCGGCTCTGGCTCACTGTGGGTGAGGCATGCTCTGGGTATAATGGAATCAGTATTGTTTTCCTGTGATGGATGGTGGAACCTGCACATTGTGAAGCCCACTTCTGTGGTGGCAGAAACCTCCACCAAAGATTTGGTGGCAGACTGAGGGCATGGCTGTTGGATTCACAGCTACATGGATTCACTGGCCATTCCCTTTACTAAGAGGACTGTGATGGGGTGTCCACCCCACTTAGGACTGACAGGTGTTAAGATGGCCAGGTCGGCCAATTAACTCCACAGGCTGCTGCTGGGAAGAGGGAGGAGTATTTGTAAGCTGCAGAGGCGTGCAGGCTGCAGTCATTCCCTGGGAGGAGGGTTGGGAGCTGGTACACTCAGAGAGAGAGAGAGAGAGAGAAGGGGAAACAGAGTGGTAGGAAGTAGTCCAGGGAAGGAAGAGTGAAGGCTGGGAGAGGAAAGCCCAGAACTGCTGAGCTGAGGGTCCCTGGACTGGCACCTGGAGAGGAGGGTGGGCCCAGGTTCCCCTACCAAAGGCATGGCATAGACCTGAGGCAGTGAATGGGAAAACTGCCTAGGACAGCTGACAGAAAGACTTTGATATATCCTGGAAGGGGGAATGCTGAGTGACCTAGCTGGAGGGCTAAGTCACAAAGAAGACGCTGCAGTTCCTGGAGTGAGAGGGGGCTGCAGGTTAGAGAATCAGAGTGGCGATGGTATACCAACTGTGGAAGGGGGCATCTGCCTCTAGAGCTAATCCCCAGAGTGACCTGGAGGAGGCATGACAGGGCCACACATCCTGTGTACACTGCTGCAGCAGTGGCAGTTGTGCAGTGGCCCTTCTACAACTCTGTGGCTTGGAGGCAGGGATGAGAATTCCCCCACTCACCAGCCCATGTGGGGCTTTACCACCCCACTCACCAAAGTGTTTTACTTAGTATTGGCACAGGACTGAGGCTTTTCCCTTTAGCACAGCCTTTATTATAGGAGTCTCTGAACACACAGCTCCCACTGAAGTCATAGAGCTGTGTGCACTTATCTGAAGAAAACATTTAGGTCTAAAGGCGAAAGTTTACAAATTCTTTCTTTGCCTAGTCTCTTGGCCCCTGTTTTTCATCTCCAAGCATTCTTGTCAAATGCACCTTCTAAGCTGACACCAACCTTCTTCATGTCTGTCTCCACATCTCAAACCACTTTTTCTTGGCCCTTCTCATTGTCTTTGTCATGTGACTACTAGTTCTTGTACTCGTTGGCCAACATATCCCACATGTTATTGTCTCACATGACCCAACCGTCTCCATTGATACTTCCTCAGCTATTCCATGACGGGGGGTTTCTATAATTTCATTGTCTTGGCTATCAGCTCGTGTCTTACCCAGTGTCCACCTGAGCTTTCACATTTTGGTAGTTGTTCTTATCACTCTTCCTCACTAGCCAGCATTCTGACTCCTTTGGCATGGCTGCCTAATGATAATCTTATACCCTTTTAGTTCACATGGCATATACTTATTGCAGAGAATTCCTGTCAACTCCCTCTGTTTACACCAAGCACTCTTCATGTGGATCCTAATATGCTGATACACATTACCATCATGTCTCAACACTGAAACAAATTACTGTATTTAAACTGTTGCACAGACTTTATACCATTTCATTTTACTGGCTTCTTTTTGTCCCTCTCAATGAAGCATTGTATGTTTTCCATCTTTTGTTGAATGATTTGTAAGCCGTTTTCTTTTAATGCAGGCCTCCATTGTTCTAGGTCACTTTACAGATTCTGTCTCTCTTCATGGCATAAAATGTCATAGGTGAAAAGCATGCTTCATGGACTCTCTTCCCTAATCTCCTGAGTCAAGGTATCCATTACAGTTACAAATAGGAAAGGGTTTAAGGCTGATCATTAATGTAGACAACCCTCACAGTGAATGACTCACTGTAGCCACAGCTGGTTCTCACTACTGTGGTGTTACCCTCCATGATAGCTCGAACATATATCTCTGGTATGTTGCATGACTGCAGGCATCGCCATTATGTTTATCTAGGAACTCTGTCCTAAACCTTATCCAAATCCACGAACATGAAGTGCAATTCTTTGTGTTTTTTCCTGTACTTCTCCTGCAATGTTCAGGCCGGAAACACTGCATTACTCACCTTCCTGGAATAAACCCAAATTGGTTGTGGCATACTTGATTTTTCAGCTCCTCTTAAAGTCTTTTCTCAATAATTCTTTCCAGTCATTTCAACATGTTACTCAGTGACTTGATGGGTCAGTAATTACTACATTCTGGCACATCTCCTTTACGCTTGAAGACCGGGACCAGTGTGCTCTTTTGCCACTCATCAGGCATTTTTCTGGTATGGAGAATTAGTCTCATGACCTGTGATGGAGCAAAAAATATGTTAAAATATAAGACTAGATTAAATAGAAAATAACCTTTGTTTTCTTGTAGGTTTTGATTGAAGTAATGTGCCCTCGGGGGACACTTAAAATAAGAGTGTGGCTGTTTTATGGATCAGTTCAAGAAGGGTGTTCCATGTGCAAGGATAAAGGGCTTGCTCTTGTTCTAGTTGAAATTAATGGAAGGTCTCTCATGATTTCATCTGGTAGAAGGAGCAGGCACTAAGAAGAGAATTCATACCATTACTGGAAAGAGAAGGGCAGACAATCAGGATTTTCCCAGATGTGGGCCACCAAATACAAGCAATGGAGTATGGTTTTTCTTCTATTAATTAATAGAATAATAACTTTTCTAATTAAAAACTGGGGTGATATCTATCAAGTACTCTGCAAAAGTAAGCAAAATACCAAAGGAAAATTTATCTATTTTAGGACCCAGGAGCTGCTAAGAAACTCTTGGATAAGCTGAATAAAAACAAATGTCTGATCTCTGTGTGATAGAATTTGATTAAGGATATTGGCCTTATACTACAGTCTTCAATTTGACAGCCCCTACTAAAGCTAAAATTGAATTTCATATGCAAAGCTTATATGGTTATGCTATAGCATTGTCTTCCCTAGAGACATCTGAATTTTGTTTAACTTAAAGATAAACAAGTTAAATGCTGATCTGCGTGACTAAGACAGTTATATGATAAAATTACATTATAAAGATAGTGAATTTTGGGATATATGTTACTTAAAGTCTAATACTCTGGATTTATGCTGTTTTCTGTTCAATGTTCTGTCCTTTTCATATGAAGTTCTGTGTTTCTGGCCAATTTATGTCCAGACTTATCTAATAAAAAAGTTTGTAGGAATGCATTTATAGATTGTTAGGAATATATGTGGTGGTTGTACTTTTCCTAGCTATAACATATTTTTATTGTTTTTGAATTTATAATAAAAACATTATTAATAGCAAAGAAACAATTGGCATAAATTGAGACAAATTCTGCTAATTCATATAATTGACAAGGAGACACAAGCCACAATTTTAGAAAATGTCTGGTGATTATGGGTGCCTTAATTTTGGGATGTCCAACTTTGGACACTTTTTAAAGAGGCTTGCTTTTCAAAAGTTCTGTGTTCAGTAACTTCTGAGATTCAGGATATTTTAAGGTCTGTCTCAAATTGGGCACTCAAAATCATGAGTCACTTTTGAAAATCTTGGCCACAGAGAATTTCTGGGTTTGGTAAATGAGTAAGCAGACACACACAATAAGTAAGAATTCCTATTACAAAACCAACATTAATTTATTTATATAATGCTTAGTATTAATTTGTATATCTTCGTAATATATTTATTATTTTATTTATTATAGAAGTGTCTAGGAGTCCTAGACATGGATCAGGGATCCCATTGTGTTAGGTTCTGTACATGCACAGAACAAAAAGATGGTCCCTGCCCCAAAAACGTACAATCTAAGTATAAGCAGGAGTGAAAGTAACATAAAATTCTTACCGGTACGGGGACCTGGAGCATTCCCCTGGAAGGGGTGGGGCTGGGGGGCTCAGCCTCCCCCAGCCAGCCCATTGGTGCTCCCTGGCGTGTGCTGCCCAGGGCTCCAGCAGTGATTTAAAAGGCCTGGAGCTCCAGCCACTGCTGTGGTAGCGGTGGCGACAGCCTGGAGCCCTGGGCCCTTTTAAATTGCCAGCCCCAGGGCAGCTGTCCCTTTTACCCCCTCTTTCTCCCCGTGTCGGCAGTCCTGTGGGTAGGGAACCTACCGGCAGGGCTGCCGACATGCTGGGGATGGGGATGGTGGTGGCGGCAAAAGGGGCAGTGATGTTAACGTGCTGCTGCGGCAAAGGACCCTCCTTAAAGTGCTGCCTCGGCGGCTCTTTAAAGTCGCTGTGTACAGGCCGGTACTGATATCTTACTAGTAGGCTGTACCGGCCCACTTTCATCCCGAGTATAAGACAAGAGTTTACAGACAGACGGGGGAGCACAAGGAAACAATGAGACAATATTGGTCTGTTAATATTGTGTATAATATTGATGTTTTATTCTTGAGACCTCACTAGTGCACTCTGGTATTAGATCTTTGCTAAGAAATCAGAGACTACCACCTTTTGTGTTGAAGCTATGGTGTATGTTGATTAGCTGAGTGAGAATTAGTGAGGTTCTGTTGTATGCTAGCTTTTAATTTTCAGAATTAATACACATCTACACTTGGAATTGACAGAAATGTGTATATGTAGAACAAGATTATTCACAAAGATCTGAAATCACAGAGAGCTGTGCACATGTATCACAAGACAATTTGTTTCTCTGGTGTGAAAGAAATACCACCATACAATGTTAACAAATATTACTTTATAAAGTAACTCAGACTTAACAAAAAGACATATTTTGTCCTAATGCAAAATACATACTTTGTCCTTAAACTTTGCCATTACCTTCTGTCTATCTATGTTATTACCTTTCCTGGTAATTTCCCTTATTCTCAGTGGGACTCAATCTCTTGTAAAAATGAGTCAGTTGTTCATTTCAATTGCAGCATTCTGGCTTATCTTGCCTAAGGAACTGACAGTTCATCTAAGACTTTACTCTTTCCCATCTGCCTTATACTCCATCTTTCATTCATTAGCACCTTCATGTTGGTTTTATCTTTCACGAGCCCACCCTGTTGGTTGGTTGATGGTAATTTATAAATCGGGCAGCAAGGGAGCATAAGGGTGCTATATTTATACCATGGAAACAGAATTCATTGCATATAAATGGTATCCTAACTTCTGCTAATCTAAACCTAACCATCCTAGGTTACAGCATCATATATTGCTAGACCATGTAGGCCCCCCACATATTTTAAAGCATTCACGGATTAGAAGTCTTAAATCATGTTAAGTTTCTTTGAGTAACCAAAGTAGTCTTGAACTGACCCTCAGTTCTAATATTTGAAATCTGTATTTTGTAGACAGACCAGGGTTCAGGTGAAAAACGTTGATATGGGAAATTCCTCTTTTTATCTATCCTCTACCCATATTTAATAAAATAGTTTTGTTTTAAAAAGGGGGAGGAGTGTTGGCTTTAGCAGTCCTTCAACTCAGGCTCTGATTCACAGGCACATATTAAATATTTATATGTTAAGAGCTCAGTCCTGGAGGCCCTCCACACGTGGAACTCCTGTTGACATCACTGAAAGTACCACATGTGAAGGAACTGCAAGACTGGGCCCTAAATTATCTGCAACTTTAAATAGTAACAGTTGTGATACAGAACAGCCAACAGTTGAAACCAGTTCTAACCGTCAGCATGCTTTTGAGTTTCATAATCCCTAAGAAAGCTTATTTTATGTCATTGTATGTGAAAAGACAAACAGAAGCTATTCATCTAAATATAAATACAAAGCAATCAGTTACTGTTCTTCAGCTTTCAAAATGTAAATTTGCTTTTAAGGGGAGTTCTAATATTTATCATCTTTTACTGAGTGAAGTACATTGATACAATTACATGTGGCTCTTATTACGCAAATTGCTTTATAAGCCTGCTATTTAACATGATCATATGAATTACGAACTGTGCTTTTATTTCTTTTATAATCTTTGTAGTTCTTGCTATTACTTTTACATGTCTATGTCTGGCATTATGCAGCTTTGAAACTGTGCCAAAAACATTTATTGTCCTATTTCTGGCATTCTGGTATTGCATGGCTCCATTTGGTTTCCAACCAGAACAAAGCTTATTAGCAGATCCAGTTCTCAGTATTTTGCTGAAAACAATTTTATATGTAAGTTTAGAACTGTGTTTTAAAGTAACCTTTTGTACTCTATGAAACAAGTATGAAATGCACAGAATGTTAATGTTTCTCTACCTACCTTTCTAGTCTTGAACAGTTTATCAAAAGCTAACAGTAAAATATATACAACTAATTAGGACTTTTCTCATTGCCTATCTTCTCCAGCTTAACTAATAAGGCATTAAAATGCATTCAGGGTGAAAAAATTGATATCTGGTTTCTACACTTGTCTGTACCCTATACACACAGGTAGCAATCCTGAATGGGAGTTACACACCCAGTAGCAGGGAGAATTGGCTCTCAAGCATCATATTTACTTGGATCCAAATCCTGTTGTCCTTAATGAAGTACAAATCCTATTGAGGCCAGCAGGAGTTCTCATTTAAGGACAATTTGGCCCTTAGTTTACCAATCAACCCAGTGTATGCAGGGTCAGATTGACCCATAGGCTAATAAGGCTAAAGCCTATTTTTAGGCCCTACTGTAGGCCCTCCATTCCATATTGAAGTAACAGCTGAGCAATGGTAGTGGGACCATCAGAAATTTTTTGTCTCATTAGATATTGCTTTGTACAAATTAATCCATCAAGATTGTGAATTCAATTTATGGTGGTTGTGATTTTGTCTTTGTGGGCTAAGTAAGTGTGGGCCCAAGAAATATTTAACTTTGTACACAATAGGCCTACACTGGACAATAGCAACCATGTCGAAGAAAGGAGGATGGAAGAAATTGAAGGAGGCCAAAGAAAGACTGCAAAGACAAGATGTAGTGCTGAAAGGTACTCCTTCTCTCAACGTTTTTTCCTCCTACTTTTATTTTAAGTCTGGTGATAAGGAAGTCCAGGCAAATGCCAGCCCAAGTGAACCTGCTGCACCTGTGCCTGATGAAAAGGAGCAGCCTCATGTGACTTCTCTAGCTGCAGTCTCACCCCACTCCTCTGAAGACTTTCCCAGTGATAGTAATACAAAAATATCCTTCTCCGTTGATCCAGGCGAGTGGGACATGACTTCTCAAGATCTCATTGCATATTGGACTGAGAAGGTTCGAACAGAAATGCCAGAATTTAGATGCTGACTTTTCATTGACAAAGCGAGAGTACACCAATCTGAATCGTTATCTGATCAAATCAATGTTTGAATATGTGAAGCCTAACAAACAGATTGGCATGCGAGAATGGCTCATCTATTCACCTTGTAAGAAGAAAGTGTACTGTTTTTATTGCCATCTGTTTTCTGATTCCAAAAAGTGGAGAATGTTCTGCAGAGGCTTCAATGATTCAATGGCAGAATGCTGCAAACGTTACTAATCATGCGATGAGTGAGCAGCATACATTGTCAGTTAGCAGCTACCATGCCCAAAAGAAAGTTAGTGGCAGAATTGATACCCAAATGGAAAACCAGTTTTTGGAAGCTCATGCTTATTGGAAGAACATTCTCCAATGCGTAGTTGAAACCATCATTTTTCTTGCTGAGTGTGGTCTGCCATTTTGTGGCTTAGATGAGACTGTTGGATTGAAACACAATGGCAATTAGCTTGGCAAATATGAGTAGCAAATATTCAGGGATTCAGGCAAAAATAAGAGTGCAATGCTTTGGTCGATCACATACCACATGCTGCGCACTCACTCAACTTTGTTGACTAGTCTGCTGTGGATTGTTGTGTTGAAGCAGTTTCTTTTTTCAGATTTGTCCAAGAATTGTACATTTTTTTTTCTTTGCATCAACCAGTCATTGGATGATTCTTCGAGATTCACTACCAAAGGGATTCCCACTGCCCAAATCACGCTCAGGGAGACGGTGGAGTGCCAATGCTGAAGCTGTGAATACCATTGTTTTGGGATACCCCAACATCTTTGAAGTGCTAGAAAGCATCAAGGATTGCTGGGATGAGTTTCATGCTCCTGCAGTGGAGTCGTGTGCGCTGGTCTAGGGAGAGAGGAAGAGACAGGTGTCTTTCCCAAGTCTGTCGAAAAGGCATTAAGTGCCAGACACAGAGGAGGATGTCACCAGTCAAGAGGCCACTAAGTGCCAGACCCAGAGAGGAGCTTTGGCCTGAGGAGAATGGGTTCTGTCACATAAAGTCCAAATTCATCCTGGAGGAGTGCCACACTAGCAGCCTCACGGCACCACATCCAGGTTCAGGAAGAAGTCACTGAACTTATAGATGTTGTAACTGTAAAGTCTATTGCACTTTAGAAACTGCTGCATTGAACATTACTCACATCATTTCCTCACAGTGCTTACATCATGAAATGTCCTTAATATCCAAAGAAAAGGTTTTTGTTGTAAATAAATTGTATATATGTTGAAGTGAATTGCAGTGGTTATGGGTTAAAAGGGTAATGAGTAAGGATAGGAGTATCCTGGAGTTAGGGGCACCCTTGTTCCTTTCCAAGTTGCCCAGGGAGAGATTGAGGTAAACAGCCAAGAACCCCTGGGCTCATTCTACCTGTGTGATCTGAATCCTGTTTACACAGTACCAGGAGGGAAAGTCAAGGTGGGCAGGTACTGGGGAGAAGTGAATCAGGGCAGGGACTCGGATCCTTTTATCACTCAGTTCAGCTGGGGCACTGTATGCATAGAAAAATTTCCCTACCATGGTGGGACAAATCCTGTGCTTACACCAGCACAGCAAAATTAAAAGAACTAATGGGAATCACCTTTTTTTATTTTGCCTTAGGCAAATAGACTTTAATGAGACCTAAGCACCTGCTTAAGTGTTGTGGAATAGGGGTACTTTGCTGAATCAGGGTCCAAGTTCTGATGGAAGAATAAACATATTATTAGTAATGGAGCTTGTCTAAACATAGAAGTAACTCTGGAATAAGCTAAAGTGTGGATTTAAAGTGGAATAGTTATTCTGGAATAACTCCACTTGTAAACAATCCCATACAGTAGGAAGTAAAAAGAATATAGCTGATTTTTACATACCATGTGGAACTCCAGCACAAGCAGTAAGAAGAATCATGAAAAGTTCATTTGAAAACTGGGCAAATTTGATTTGGTATTTGACAGTTCAATGTTGCATTTTAAAAAATGTTCTATCATTTTTCAACCCCTGGGGGTGGGGGTCTCCATGTGCTGCCCCCGCCCTGAGCTCTGACTCTGAAGCTCCGATTGGGCAGGAACCGAGGCCAATGGGAGCTGCGGGAGCAGTGCCTGCGGGCAGTGGCATGCGGAGACCTGCTGACCCCGCTCCCATGCCTAGGAGCCACTGCCAGAGGGGTGTGTGCAGGTCACTTTGGAAGCCGCACTGCCAAAAGTAAGTGCTGCCCCCCTCCTGCACCCCAACCTCCTGCCCCAGCCCAGAGCCTGCATCCCTCACCTAAACTTCCTCCCAGAGCCTGAACCCCTCACCCACTCCCACACCCCAACCCCCTGCCCCATCCCAGAGCCCGCACCCAAACTTCCTCCCAGAGCCTACCTCCTGCACCAATCCAAGGTATCTCACTTTATTTTCATTTATTTCCCATTACTTATAATGTAGGAGGAGGATGAAGAAAAAAAGAATCAAAAACAGAGGGAGAGGGGAGATAAGAGAGAATGTTCTTTTTCTTGGCTGGGTCCCCAAAAATGAAGCTGCACACAGGGCCCTGCTAACTCCAAATCTGCCACTGAGTTTGCCCTTGTTTCAGGGTGTGAGGTCTTAGCTCCCCAGTTCACTCTGAGCAAGGGAGCTCTGCCAGGAGAGCCCTGCATGGGGCTTTTTTTTTTAATCCCGCTCCCGTCCCGCCCCACAATACCCATTCCCACTCGCTCCCGCATTGTTTCTTGCATTTTTATCCCGTCCTTGCCAGCAAAAACCTTTGATCCTGCAAGTACCACAAGAGAGACAGATTTCCCCAGACTAAAAACAAACCCTAAACCAAAAAACGTCAATTAAATGGTATATAAACAGAATTCAGATGTGGTTTTTATCACTAAAAGCATACAACAAATCTTGCTTAAACTATGTAAAAAAATACTTAACTCCTATTATAATTGACATCAAATCTCATTCTATCCCTTGCTTAAATTTAAGTATTAAAAGTTTTAAAGTATTTTCCCCACAAATTACTGGAGTCCATTAATTTTGCCCACCCAATCCTGCTTGCAACAAAATACATTTTACCAGGTCCTGCTATTATGACAGTGGGTCCTGCGGGACCCGCAGGATCCCAGTCCCACTGCAGGGCTCTGTCTGCCGGTCCCACTCCAGCCTCCCAGCCTTTCTGAAAAGACCTCCCTCTAGATTGCTTCTTAGCCCCAGTCCTTAAGCTCAAGCTCCTTCTTTCCTGGGGGCAGGGACTCAATTTTTGCTGTGGCACAACTATTGCCAAACATATTAAACAGATAAATGTTTGTTTTATGATTGATTTTTTCCTTTTAAATAGCTATATTTTATAATGGTTTTGCAGCTTGTTCACTATAATGAAGTCAAACAATTTTATACTGTAAGTGGTTATATTTCATCTTTTAATAGACTGCAAGTCTTGTTTTGGATTCTACTATATAAGATACCCTTTCTAAAAATAATATAATGCTGCTTTCCTTTGGAAGAGGGATGAATAAACTTTATAGATGTGTAAGGTTCAAAGGAACCCTTGGATCATCTAGACCAAGTCCCTGTTTTCGATCCAGTAAAAACAGTGAGAAGCTTTCAAGGTAGGGAAATATGGGGGGAGAAAATGAATGTGTGGTGGAGTTGCCATCTTTTGCTACTTGTGCAGAACCTTGGATCTGGGTTGGATTTAACTACTCACCTAGAGATGTCAGATTCTGTAACAATTATAGACTCCAGCTGGAATCTGTGTTAAAACTCTCTGTGGCTGCAGTGGGAGCAGGACTGGGTCCTCTTGAGATGTCCAGTCCCACAGCTAATGTCCTTGTATGACAAGACCAGAATTACTAGTTATCATTTAAGTATCAACAGTGTGATCATGCTGTATAAGACCCTGAAGGAAACATGATCCCTGCCCTGATGAGCATATAATTTAAAATGAACATAATTGGCTTGACACAGATCTGATTTATGCTGGCTTCTGTTAACAGCAGAATGTCTGCCCAGATGAAGCTGTAGCAGCACAAGGTATGCTCAACACCAGGTCCTTTGCTTTGCGGACCCTGTTCTAATGCAGTTCCAAAAGTAAAGTATTAACTCAGGTAGAGGGGTATGAACAGTGCCCCTGAAAATTTTGGGAAGCTTTCACCACTGGGCTCCTATGCATTATCAGAAGTGAAAGCTGCCCTCCCCTTGTGGAAGTCCAGGTAATGAGTGGCAGTGTGACACCTGTTGGCACAAGGAAGCATAAAATCCAGTACTCCAGGTGTGGTCCAAGAAATGCAGCATACAGTAGCATGTAAGTGTCAAATTGCTCTTTCATTGGTTAGTGTCTCATCAGATTGTCCATGTTCTGTTCTTCATCAAAACTTACTCTGCTTCTGAATGAGTTAAATCTATATGGCCTTCCCTAGCTGGAGAAAGAAAAGTCTAAAAGGCTCTACTTTTAAGAGGTTGCTCAAATTTTTTTGGCAGCTTAATTAAAACCATCAAGTGAACATCCCAGTTAGCAACGCTAAGCTTCTCTTAACCAAACGGCATTTTTCTAAGGACATATGGGACCATATATATATTTAGAAAACAAATTATGCTGTTTAATACATACATTGCTGATGCATATATGCTTTATGAATGGAGGGAAATGCTCCTTGATGAAGAAGGGGAAGAACATAGTTCAACTCTTAAGTTACTGGGGAAAAATTCTTCCAAAGAAGTTGTCCTAAAGGCTGCAGATAATTTTAAGTTTATTTCAAAATGTTTTTGTTGAAAAAAGCTTCTTTTAAAACATAAGTTATTGTTTGTTCAGTGCTCTGGAGAGAGTTATAAGTATGAAGTATTCTTCATAGGGCCCTACGAAATTAATGGTCCATTTTGGTTAATTTCACAGTCAGAGAGGATTTTAAAAATCATAAATTTCATGATTTCAACTATTTAAATCTGAAATTCCATGGTGGTGTAATTGTAGGGGTCCTGACCCAAAAAGGAGTTGGGGTGTGTGTGTCAAGGCTAATTCCCCATTCTGGCACTTCAAGTGCAGAAAGTGGGGGGGTCGCAAGGATTCTAAAAATTAATACTGGCCACTCCAGGCTTGTATTAAACTCTCAAGGTTACAGCTATTCTCTGACCTTGGATTGGTAGATGCTGCCACCACCCAAGCACAGAACCCCTTTGAGAGCCCAGGAAGGCGCACTTGGGAATTTCTTCCTGTAGGGTACCCTCAAGCCCTTTCACCCCCCTGGAGGGAAAAGCTGAGAAAGAAAACAAAAGGAAATCAGCTATTGCCACCGGCTAATTAAACAACATATGCACAAACCTCTTAAAACCCAAAAATCCAATTCTGTTCTTAAAAAAGGTAAATTTTATTAATAAAACAGAAGAAAATACATTTGGGAACTCAGACTATAGCTAGATTTTAAAAGAGCAACTACAAGGACTAAGCACCAAGAATAGCTTTCTTGAGGTCCATCTTAAAGGTTACAAGCAAAACAGAAGCACCTGGGGTTAGCACAGAGGAGTCCATAAGCCATAAAGAAATAAAAAAAGATGAATCTAATCGCATCTTCCTAGACCTTTCCTGATTTACTTACATATCTGGGGTTTCAAATGAGTAGTTTCTAGGTATGATACTGAGGAATTTTTCATACCTGGCCCAAAGCTTCTTACAGCATAGCTGTTGCCTTGTTTGCCTCTCCCCGGGAGAACAACCACAGAAAGACAAAAGGGGAGCCTTTGTTCAAGTTTTAAAAGTTCTAGCCTAGTTCTAGCCATTGGCTCTTTTGGGCAGATGCCCACTCACTTTCTTTTACCTATACATAGCAATGACACTTTTTAACCCCTTACAGGTAGAGCAATTAGAGAACAGCTACTAAGAGGGATTTTATAGCTGCTGTCTGGGTGTCCGTAAAAGGGAGCTCCTCACCCTTCATTATCACAGGGTGTGTCAAGGTTCCTTTCCCACTCTGAACTCTAGGGTACAGATGTGGGGACCTGCATGAAAACCTCCTAAGCTTACTTTTACCAGCTTAGGTTAAAACTTTCCCAAGGTACAAACTATTTTACTCTTTGCCCTTGGACTTTCGCTGCCACCACCAAATGTTTAACCAGTTACTGGGAAAGAGTTGTTTGGAAACATCTTTCCCCCCAAAATTCTCCCAACCCTTGCACCCCACTTCCTGGGGAAGGTTTGGGAAAAATCCTCACCAATTTGCATAGGTGACCACAGATCCAAACCCTTGGATCTTAAGAACAATGAACAAGCATTCAGTTTCTGAAAAGAAGAATTTTAATAGAAGTAAAAAGAATCACCTCTGTAAAATCAGGATGGTAAATACCTTACAGGGTAATTAGATTCAAAACATAGAGAATCCCTCTAGGCAAAACCTTAAGTTACAAAAAGACACAAAGACAGGAATATCCATTCCTTTCAGCACAGCTTATTTCCTCAGCCATTTAAAGAAATCATAATCTAACACATATCTAGCTAGATTACTTACTAAATTCTAAGACTCCATTCCTGTTCTGTCTCCGGCAAAAGCATCACACAGACAGACCAAGACCCTTTGTTTTCTCCCTGCCCCCAGCTTTTAAAAGTATCTTGTCTCCTCATTGGTCATTTTGGTCAGGTGCCAGTGAGGTTATCCTAGCTTCTTAACCCTTTACAGGTGAAAGGGTTTTGCCTCTGGCCAGGAGGGATTTTAAAGGTGTTTACCCTTCCCTTTATATTTATGACTGGGCGGGATCACAAGTTATTGTAGGGGGGCTTGTGGTATTGCTACCCTTACTTCTGTGCTGCTGGTGGTGGTGGCGCTGCCTTCAGAGCTGGGCAGCTGGAGAATGGTTGCTGGCTGGGAGCCCAGCTCTGAAGGCAGAGCTGCCATCAATAGCAGTGCGGAAGTAAGGGTGGCATGATATGGTATTGCCACCCTTACTTCTGCACTCCTGCTGGTGGGGCACCAGCTTCAGAGCTGCTCTTGGGCTACCAGCCAGCACTCTCCAGCCACCAACCTCTGAAGGCAGTGCAGAAGTAAGGGTGGCAATACCACGGCCATAGGCGCTGACTCCGTGAGTGCTCCGGGTCTGGAGCACCCAGGAGAAAAACATGGTGGGTGCTGAGCAGCCACCGGCAGCCCCCCTACCAGAACTTCCCCCTCCCCACAGTGCCTCCTTCCCACCAGTAGGCCCCACAGATCAGAGTCTCCCCCTCCCTCCTAGAACCTGCTACGGCTCAACTGTTTTGTGGCACTGGGGGATAGGGAGAGGAACTAGGGCGCAGCATGCTCAGGCGCAGGAGCAGGGTGGGGAAGGGTAGAAGCAGGGTGGGTGTGGGGCCATGGGGAAAGGGGTGGAGTGGGGGACGGACCTGGGTGGAGCCAGGGGGAGTGCTCTCCCCTGGCAGATTAAAAACTCAGTGCCTATGACCGTGGCCCCCCTAAAATAACCTAATGACCCCCCTGCAACTCCTTTTTGGGTCAGAACCCCCAATTTGAGAAATGCTGTTCTTCCTCATGAAATCTGTATAGTATAGGGTAAAAGCCCACAAAAGACCAGATTTAACAGTGGGAGACCAGGTTTCATGGTCCATGACATGTTTTTCATGACCACGAATTTGATAGGGCCCTAATTATTTATGATGCAAATTGAATAAACATGCAAATAAATATACACTAGCATTAGGGTGGTTACACAGCATTAGGTAAGTACAGATCGAAACAATTCCACTCTGGTAAGAAGCTATATTCAGTGAGGTATTTATTTAGATATACAAAATTTAAATACTTTGTAGGGGGCAGTTTTAAATCAGACTAATTAATATTTTACTCTGGTTGGATTCAGATTATAATTCTGTATTTGGTTGTATTAGCTTCACGAGAAGTATAACACTGCTTTTTTTTCTTTAAGATGTAATCTCACAGAAAGACAAATCAAGACTTATTGTACACTAGAGGAAAGAGAATGCTGTGTACTATCAGCTAGCAGACATACACTTAAAGTATTGCTTAATTTTGCATGTGAGAGACTCAGCTTTGCAGCTACAAATTAATTAGATGTATAATTTTATGCCTCTGATTAGAACTTCATTGGCGAGAACTGCTTAAAAATCAATAACACAATATGGCCCTAGGTCCATGGTTCTCAAACATTTTAGTACTGTGGCTCCCTTCTAGATATTTTAAAACTTGGTGGCTCCCCACAGACAAATACAATTTTTTTACTTCCCCAGGACACTAGATTCAAGAGAGACACTAGGGTTCGGAAGGTTGAACAAATTTATTCAATTACATGGACTTTGTTTAATTATATCATCTGATCTAACCCAGGTTTTTAAAACTACAGTTTGAACATGTGAATTGTTTTGGTATGTTTGGACGTAGCCTTAGAGTTTAATGAGAAAAATGGGCCTGTTTCGAACTGCATGATTGCACATTTGGTGGAATCTCTGATGGCACCAAATGTAAGCCATTTTCCAAGTTTAATGGATTTCTAGGTTTTCTTTTCAGAGAAATTATTGCTGAAAACCCAGAACCACAGAAATAACTGGAAGCAAATGAAAGCAGCACTTTCTTATGTTCCTGAGTTCTCCAGAGTTTCCTTTAACAGAAATCTAGAATTCCTGTTTTGTTAGACTTGAAAACTTGGTCTTCAGGAATTCTAAGAGATTTTCTTGAGCTGAGATACTTAGAATTGGAATGGAATCAACTGTTACTAAGAATGGGTTTAGAATTCAGTCAGTATCTAGAGATTCATATTCAACTCCAGGAAAGTATTAATTAAAATAGGAATACAATCCAGACAAATTAGTTTAATATTTGGTCTTTAATAACATTTTGATCACATTCACTCTCTCCTTTTAAAAGAAGTCTGAAAACATCTCAGTAACCCTGTTTCAATGTGGCAACTCCAAAGATAAATTATCTTGAATCTCTTGATTTTCTCTTTCATATCTAGTATATTTGTATTCCGACCTTGAAGCATTACATTCAGTGCATTCAATTTGCAGATATGTCCACCAGGTAAGCTAACATAGTCAAAAAGTTCTCATTATATATGTAATCTACAAGGTCTATTTTCAGATGGAGGAAAATTCTGATTGTCTCACAATTCAAAAACAATTAAAATATTTTCACATGTGACAACCACCTGAATTTACTCTGAAACAGAAGCTATGTGGTCAGAGCCCATCTCTTTGCATAGCATACTAAAACAATGTGTGTTCATTACATGGAATTTTAATAACTTTGTCGAGGGCCTTTTGTATTTCAGGTTGCAACTTTAATGCTGAAGCTTGGCACTGAATCATACAGTGTGTCCACATTGCTGCGTGTGCCACTTTCTTTACTCATACTGCAATCCCCTTTGTCGTCATTGCTGTTGACCCACACTGTACAGCCCTGCCACAACCATAGCCCAGTTAAGATCTTCATCCACTATGAATTTATTGAGGATCTTGCACATTTCCTCACTGATTATTTGGGTTGGGATTTCTTTGCAAAATAAAGGAGTTCTTCAACAGTTGTACCTGCTTGTACAAGCCTTATGTAACAAACGCTGAGCCATATTGGCTATGACTGTGGATTTATCAAGCTGCAGTGCAAAATATTGACTCTTCTTCACGTGTTCTATCAACTGGTCCTGAACATTTTACACAAGGTCATCAATGCATTGATGGATGGTATTATTTGACATAGGAATGGTTTTCAGTGCCACAGCTG
This sequence comes from Caretta caretta, assembly GCF_965140235.1. Taxonomy (NCBI): domain Eukaryota; kingdom Metazoa; phylum Chordata; order Testudines; family Cheloniidae; genus Caretta; species Caretta caretta. The sequence goes on along the minus strand of NC_134216.1, from coordinate 43,485,024 downwards.
CTTGTTCAGCTATCAAAATTCTACATGTATGTTGCTGTGGGAAGTGGAAGGGTCTCATAAAAACCATTTTGGCTGCAGAATTCCAAAGAACCTGTAAACATACTACCTTCACTTTGTGTGTACATTTATATCAGGGAGGTGGTATACAAACCCATTCTATGCTAGGCAAAAAGAGGTTAATGGCCTGTCCTGGAGACAAACTTATATCAGCTTCACAATCACAATCCTCTGCCAGAAATTTCAAGCCAGGAGGGGGTGCACGTCAGCTGCAGTTAGTAATCAAGTGGGAACAGGCTAGAGGGGAGAACATACAGCCCTAGAAGAAGCTTAGTCAGCAGATCTGGGGACTATAGTAAACTGGTGAGATGAGAAGCCTTCCTGGGGAAGGGAAGGCTTAGTCAATGGAATGTTAGACTACTCTCAAGGAAGTGACCAGAGCTCACTGAGGAAAAAGGAAAGCCTAGATACAGCCAGGTTGTTTTTACTTCTGGGATTGATCCCATCCCATATCCATCTTGGTCAACAGTTCTTTGTTGACTGTTTCACTAGTTTGATTTTGAGTTGAGGCATGTCCTGCTTATGGGCCCCAACTGTAGTCAGTTGGTACTCTACTGCTGTGACACCCGTGTGTGAGCAATAAGATTAGCTTTGAACACCTTTTGAGGCTGAAAGGAAGAGTTCCCTAGTGTCAGCAGCAAAGGCAAATGACTTGCGGAAGATCAGACACAGCATCCCTATTTTAATCTCCAGAGTGAACTCTTATATTGTGTTGACTAAATAAACATCAGCAAGACAAACAATCAGCTCCTTGGCCTAAAAGGCTTGAACTCCTCCAGTTCGTTAATGCTATTGCATTTTTGAGCCCCCCCCCAAAAAAACTGAAATATATACATATATCAAACTGCACGACTGTATAGTTACCATTAACTTAACTGTACAGGTTTCAGATGGAGATCTAAAAAAGCTCTACATATGCCCTAGAGTAGTTTTTCTATATATGAAAGCATGACAATCTTAAAGTCCAATATCTCGGCCAATTCCTGGGTTAGAGCTTCAGGAACCCTTAGGAAAGCACTGTCCCATGGTGTCATGAAAGCATCCTCTTAGAATCATAGTATTCTCTTATGGCAACTGTTTGGAGCCAAGGTTATTAAATGATTGTACAGCTTCAACTCTTCAATTCTTTCTGCTAAATCAAACAGCAGTCTATTTCAGAGACATCTTGTGTTGTCCCTGTAGTCTATGACTAATATCTGCTAGAGAATTCTTTTTTGACAACTAGATGTAGGGCAATGGGATATACTCAGTAAATCACAAATCTGAGAATAGCTGAGAACAAGCACCTCATATCCACTGATGTAAGAAATAAGCATTTGAACCACACAAGTCTTGATCAGTGGTAGAAGAGATTTCTTAGATCATCTTGTATGTATATCACATGACCACAACAGATGAGAATACAGAAAAAAGAGCTAATATCAGCACACCAAGTTTCCAAAAATAGAAGTTGTGGGGATTTTTGGAGGAATGTTCAAAAGTGTTCCCATATCCTTTACATCTACAGAGTTGCCACTTACCAGTGTTGTGGGCAACATTAATTTTAAAGAAGATTGAGGTGTCAAGTTTATGAAGTATGGATTAAAGTATTACAAAACTGGTCTGATAGTGATACATTAAAGGAGCTCAATGTATTTAGCTTAACAAGAAGGTTAAGGGGTGACTTAATCACAGTCTATAAGTACCTTACCTAGGGAACAAATATTTGATAGTGGGCTCTTCAGTCTAGCAGACAAAGGTATAACGAGATCCAAATGCTGGAAGTTGAAGCTAGACAAATTCAGATTAGAACTAGGGCATGAATATTTAACAGTGAAGGTAACTAACCATTGGAACAATTTACAAACTGTCATGGAGGATTCTCCATCACTGGAATTTTAAAATCAAGACAGGATGATTTTGTAAAAAGACACGCTCTAATTCAAAAGGAATTATTCTGGGAAATTTTTATGGCCCGTGTTATGCAGGAGGCCAGATTAGATGATCACAATGATCCTGCATACTGCCTTGGAATCCATGACCCCATCAACCTCAGGCAGAATCTTAAGAGTCCTCTAGTCATTTTCTCAGAAAAAAGACAGACTGGTTGGAAGGCAGCATAGAGTGGAATTGGACTGCATAGCCAAGCTGACCTACAGATCCACAGTGATTCTACTCCCTGGCCTAAGGAAACATACACCATACTACAAGATCAAACAGTTCACAAAGAAAGAAGAGGAAGGGTGGAAAGTAGATGTTAAAACACACTCTGGATCACTGGGCATAAAATCAAAGCAGACCTATTTTGATGTGCTTCCTATTACCCTGATAACAAGGTTGCTGTTTTAGGTACTGCAGATGGAAAACAGTACAAGGATACAGGGATAATGCCCTGGTACTGGAAGGCAGGTGATGTGAAGGACTTCTTCCTCTGACAAAGTTGTAGGAGCCTGAGAGACTATCATTCTTCCCTAGCATCTTGGCTCTGAAGAGATGCTACCCCTCTGAATTGGAGATTCTCTTCATGAGCCTGAGCATCAGATGAAAAGCCTAATATCAGACTTGAAGCAAGACTAACAAATGAAATAGTTGGGCCCACTGCCCAATATTTCCGAAGCATCGTGACTTGTAAGACAACTGAGTATGACACATCCTGTAGCCACCAGCTCCTTTGATGTCATTTTCTGTTCCTCTGGAAAGTGATAAAATTAAAATATCACCAGCTCCCAAAGCTGGAATTGGTATCTAACCATAACTGCTTTGTAGTTGGCAGGATGCTTGAGAAATAGTACTCCCTCTCCAAAAGGTCACCGTTTGGCATCCTTGTCCGACATTACTTTTTTCATCCTTTCACTGGCTGCTGACATTTCCAATGTACTAGGAGTGGGAAGAGACTGCAATTCCTGCCATAGCGACTGATATAACAGTGAAAAGCAAATCCCAGAGTCCAGGTTCCCAACTCCAAGCCTCTAGCCCTGCGGCATTTAGGGGCTGTTACCAAAATTATCTCAATAAATCTCTTTTAGCAGCTGTGTGGGAGAGAGGTAGTTTCTTGGGTAAGTAGGTACTAAAGGACATAGGGATTTCTGGCTCAAAATCAATGACTAGAATTACAACCACAAGAAAATGCCGCCTCTGAAAAGTATCTATTATATTTGCCAACAATTAGTGCACATACATATTACACTAGTCAAAGCTTCTCCATGTTTTTTCAGGAATAGCTCCCAATTAGAGACAGAGTAACAATTCACTCCAGAGATATATTAGCAGCACCTTAACAATACTTGTACGAATATAATTTACATCTTCAGAGTTTTGTGCAGGCATAGATAACGTTAGTTGACAGCCTATGAACCCCAACTTCCTCTCTTCATGTGCTGGTCATTTTTCACATTGATTACTGTGAGCTTCTCCTCTCTGGCCTCACTGCATCTCAGTCCGCCCTGGTCAAGTCTGTTCAAAATGTTGCTTCTTAAGTCATCTCCCTCTCCTCCCATGTCACTCCGCCTCCATCACCAGATCAAATTCAAGCTACTTTCTCACCTAAAAGGCTTTACCCCAAAAGTCCCTATTTACATCTCTGCTGTGCACTTCTCCTCTTCTCCCCCTTGTTCTTCTCATTCATCTCTTTCCCGATCTTTTTGTCTCGATATATTATGTTCCTATATATTATGTTATTTGCCCCCATTCCTACAACGTTCCCCATGTCCTTGCGCTCTACAAACCTTTGCTTCCCCGGCACGACCTCAACTAGCTATTCCTCCCCCGCAATTTTGCCCAGTCACAACCCCATCAATATTCCTCTCCTGAATTATCCTGGGTCTTTTCCTCTTCTCCAGGTGTGTTCTCCGGCGTCAAACGGCTCTGTGCGGGAAGCGCAGGGGTAGAGCACTTGACAGCTGTTTCATTTTACGGGCAGGGCAGCGCGGAGAAGCCTGCGCTGCTGCTGTCAAGATGTGAGCGCCGACAAAGCCGCCCAACAACGTGCGTTGTCTTTATTCCCAGGCAAAGACCTGTAAACACGAGCACGCGTGCATCGCCCAGCGACCCCTGGACCCCGCCTCCCTTAACGAAAAAACAACGCTGCGAACGGCTCAGACAAGCGGGAACGAACGAGAAACACCTCAACCCCCACCCGCGCTTTCCCGGCTCCTTTCCGAGGCCAGGCAGACTGCGCGGCGGAGTGCGGGAGCCCCGGGCTTGCAGAGAACCGCCATCTCGCCCCGCCGGGTGCACACCCACCGCTGCCCGGGCCCTGCGGGGGGCTCGAGGCGCCCGCGCCGCCCCGACGGCCGTTGGCACAGCAGCGGCGCCGCCCGACAGCTCCCAGCTGCGCGGCGCTCCCCTCTCACGTGATCCGGGCTCGGGGGGGGGAGGGGGAGCGGGGAGCGGCGATTGGCGGCGCGCGGCGCGCGGTGTTTGATGGGAGAGCAGCTGAGCGGTCGGTGGTCCAGTCAGCGCCGGCGGGAGACAGCAGAGACGAGAGCAGGATGCGCGGGGCAGGCCCGCGGCAGGTACTGGGGGCTCTGCTCGGGTACCCAGCGCGTCCCGGGGCTCTGCGCGGGCCGGCGGGGGGTGGTTCCCCAGGCGGCCCGGATGCCCGGTGATGGGTGCCCTCTTTGCCCCGGTCCTCGCCGCTCTGCCCCTGGAGCTTCCCCCGCAACCGGCTTGACAGGCGGCCCCGCTCCCTGGCGCGCAGGCCTTGCGCCCGGCAAGGGCTGGGCTGGGGAAGGGGGGCGGGTCTCGTCGTGTTCAGGGGAGCTAGTTCCCAGTCGCCAAAGCAGCTCCCAGTGACCCGGGAGGCTGGGGGAGTCGGGCAGGGTAGCTACAGCGTGACACGGCAGCTTGTTCTCCCTGCGCCCGCACACGAGAATTGTGCCGGTGGGGGTGGCCTCGGGAAAGCCTGTATGGTTTTGTTCCTACTCCTGTAAAGTACGGAGCAGGTGGTACAGCGTAAGGGGAATATGCTTCATAAGTGATTTGCAGACAAAAGGTAGCTGCGAGTAGCTTACATTAGTTTCCAGTACAGCTATATCAGAACAGGTAGCCTCACTGCAGCCTTAGTGTCTTTTGGCTACTGTTTTCATGGGCAGCTGTAGAAAACTAGAGTGAAAAAAGTGCTCAACCAAACCACTCCTTAATTCATTATGAAAAGCACAGTCTACTAAGGACCATTTCACAACCAGAGTGACATACCATTGTGTAGGGAAGTTCCCATATCTGGCTCAATACTGTGAATCCAGTAAACTCCTTAATTGGTCTCTTTGAAGTCCAGTTTGATCCTAAATCTGTTTTTAAAATAAGGTTTTACAAAACTTAACACCATTATTTATTTCCAATGACATTTAAAAAACTAATCAATAGAAAGATTTTTAGCAGATGTTCCTCTATAGGGTTTGCAACCCAGCACTGGTGCATGTGCTAATCTATAAGAACCTGAAACTGAAGGGGAAAAACAACTAAAATTAAATTCAGGAGTCTATTTTCATTGCTCAAACTGAGATGCAAAAACAGGCAGCCATAATGGTGAAAAACAGACTTGATTTTAATAATTTGTTTAGTAATTTAAGGTTTTTGCAACATAGATAAGGAAACTTATAAAAAAATGAACAGTATAGTCTCCAGGGCCTATCCATCCTGAAGCTTGAATTGTTTCAGGCTGTTCCACATCTAGTTGTCTTTTCTGCAGGGTTGGCTTTCTTGAATTAAAAACTTATGATGATGAAACTGGCCAAAAATGCATGTTTAAAACTTAGACTCCTAAATCAATGACATAATATAGATTTAAGAACATGATTTAGGCACCACCATATTTGAACACATCAACTGTTTTTATGCAATCTTGACTGTTTTTATAGTACTTGAAGATTTTTTTCAAAAAAAGCTGGAATAAAGATCAAATCATATTATGTGATTCTAATTACAAAGCATTTTGGGGCTTTTTAATCAAGGCTACGAGGATTATATTTTGTTAGTTAACGGTGTCTTTAAAAGATTTTATTTGGATTTAGAGAATGGAATCAACTGAATCAAGCTGTCTAATTCTGGATCTGACTTTCAAAATGGGCTTCCACATTTTTCAGTTGTAGTTGTTGCATTGGCAATGAACTGCCAAGAGAAAGCATCAATGAATTCTGGGTGAAAATGGTTTTGTCATGAAGACTGCAAACAATTGTTTATGTATACTATTGAAGGGGGAAAAAAATCCTTGCAATCATCTAATAGAATGTCTTACATACAGTTTTGTAAACTCTTAATAGTCATTAATCCCTTTTGTATATTATCTGAATTGAGGTGACTTTAAATTTTGAGAATATTGTACATAAGTGTTTCAGGTTGCAAAATTAAAGGATCTCAACTCATTTTTTGAGATCACCTGCATTTTACAAAACTCCTATTTATTATAGTAGTGTGGAGAAATCTGAAGCTGAAAATAGGACTTTCCATATAATTTTTGATACCATTTTTTCTTGAATGGCTGTTGGAGGGTCTGACACTTTTGTCATCTTTGCTTTAAGGTTAGGGTTCTATTTGAGTTCTAAAGTAAGACAAAATGCTCATATTTCAGTCTTACCTAAAGAAAGCAATCTGTAATTGCACAATTGTTGTAACAAGTTTAGCAGAACACCAAATTAAGCATGCAAATATTCCTCTGATTTTTGCTAGTTTTTCCTAGAGTTGTTTTATAGAGATGGGGCTTCCTGCTCAGTAGTTGACTGGTCAACTTCCCTTAAAAATAAATAAAGGAAAGAAAGCTTAACCTAAAACTTTCCCTTCTGCCTCATTCAGCCCTTTAATTTTCCCAACCATTCAGTTTTCACATAGATTTTCTTGATTACTATAAAGCAATGTACAGAAGCTAGTTTCTCTGGTTGAAGCAATACTGTCAACATATTTAATCTCTCAATTTAGGAATTGACTATAAAATGTTTCCACATAACTTTTATCTTAAACGATAAGCTTTGGGCATTTAAATTATTGCTTTGCCACATTGGGATAGCAAATACTGCACATGGTAACACAGTTGCCTTTTCAGTAATATGTGGTGATGTTTATGGAAGTAGGTTCTATCACAGCACTGACAATCAGAGTGAAAAGAGGAACTCTGCTCATGCTGGTGGAGACATAGAGAGGCGGAAATAAGCTGTAACTTGCTATTGGGAAGGGCATGAGAAGGAAAGAGGCCTAGGAAAGGGGAAGTTTTGTCAGGATAGATATTAGGATGTTAATGGTGTGCGTGTGTGTGTGTGTGTGTGAGAGAAGAGTGAGCAAGAGGCCCTTGGATATTCTATTTATGGAGGAGCTGGAGGAAATCTGTCCTGTGGTTGTTTGTGAAAGAGCTGCAGAAGAAAGACATGGGGGAAGAAGAGTGGTACTGGAAGGGCTGGCAGCTAATGTACTTCATGTGCAAACCAAAACAATGGGGAATGCTTAGTCTTTCAAATATAATACACGGCATATAAATAAAGAATAGGAAATTTACTTGCTTCCCTAATTTAGCTGTTCATATCAAATATCATTCCTTTAAAAATGTCTGATTTTTCAGAATAGTACATGTAAAGCAAGTCACATTTCTAGTCCATATGAACGTGTCCATACCCACATTTTGACAAGACTGCTTTCTTTCACAGATATTTGCCAAATAAGTTTCAAAATAGACAAGTGATACTAATAAGGCCAAGTTAAATATATACATTGAGATTGTTTTTGTCCTTTTAAAGAATGCAAACTTTCTGGTGAGTAATTAGACACATTGTAGCTTAGCCCTTCTTTTTTTTTTTTTTTTTTTTTTTGCAACAAAAACAGCATCTCTTTTTAAAAGTGTTCAAGAGCAAAGTGTCTGCTCAGAATGGTCCAAACATATAATACATATTTGGCATACACCGCCTTACATGTGACTGCCAAGTAGATGTTATATAAACTTTAACAAAACGTTTTTTAGCATTAAAACAAATAGATTATTCTTTCATTGTGAACTTTGTTGTAGAAGTGGCTATCCACAGGGTAAATCTAAGGGACCCAGAAAGTATTTGTGCTTTTCCCTGTCTGCAGCTCACCCCTCTTGATTAGTCATCTGGCAGCAGCAATGTTGATCTGTCCATCTGTTCTTTTCTTTAATTTGCAGTAGTTCAAATACTGATTTTTCTCAGCATCTTTAAGGATTGTTTTCAGAATCATAAGACTTAACTGCATTCTCATAGTTCTGGCTTCCATGGAAATTTTTGGTTTTCTTAAATGGTGAAAGAGTTACTTAGCACTCACTACAGCTAATACTGCTGTGGCTATGTGTACTGTGTTATTACCTTGTTCTGACAACCTCTTAAACTTTTTGAGAAGAAATCTGGATCTAGATGGAGTTTCTGTATCTTTAATTTGGCCAAAGATAATTAGTAATGGTAATTTTAATACCTCTGCTAAAATGAAGGATTTTTTCTCTTCAAGACAGTGTTACTTCAATCTCCTTAGTTCAAAAGACTTGGTACAACCCTTGTTTTTTGGTTGGGATTATTATTATTAACAGGGATCCTAGTTTTCTGAGATTTAAAAAAAAATTATCTGATAAAAAACATAAAAATCCCAGTGTTTCCCACAATTAAAATGAAATGCTGAACTGTAGTTTCCCTAGCCTTGATATATAATTATCTGTTGAACACAATGTTTTATTGATAGACTGCAGAACCCCATTTAGCTGAGCCTCCATTATTTGCCTCCTTGTATTAACTGAACCAGAGGTGCCCAAGCCCCAGTCATTGTCAGCGCGGGGCAGCTGGTGGCTCTGTTAATATGGAGAGATGGATAATGGAGGTTCGGATAAATGGGGTTCTGGTATATATAGATATGGTATGTGTATGTATAAATATACACATATACATATACACAGACGTTTATTTTTTTATAAAATGTAAAAATGAAAGATTCTCTGTAAAAATGCAAATTCCACGTTTTTCCATGGCAAATGGCTTTCTAGAATCTCTGGTTATTACAAATAGGAATTTGTAACTTTTTTTTCTCACTTATTTATAGGTAAAAATTCTAAATTGAGGGACTGAAATGGTAGTAAAATATGTAATCTATCATCTGTAAATTCTGTGTGAACCCATCTGGGCAAGCTCGTGGCTGAAGGTTGTTGGTTTATGATTGCTGTTCATTGGTCTCTGAAGTAACTTGGTGGTTATTCCATTTTTCTGTGAAGCATCCACATTATGATTTTTGCTGATCGGAATCCTTGTCAGTCTTGGCAGACAGCTGGACCTGGAGACTGACCTATCGCTGCACCATTAGAAGTATTAAAGGCCATTGCACTGTTGCTGTCTGGATTGTATATATTCTGGGCATAAAGAGAGGCCAATCTGACACTTCACAAGAGCATTCAATTCACATTAAATTTGAATTTGACAATTTAGATTTTTTTAACGTGGTCTGAATTTTAAATAATCTGCAGTTGAAATTAATGTACGGCTAATTAAATTACATGGCACTTAAATCATTCTCATTTGCTAAATTATAACGTTTGTGGCACTTAAATGAAGACAAGGGCTCTGAGTACTAGTTGTTTTGTATTTTACTTGTAGATAGATATCTCCAAAACAAAACATAAACTTGCCCACAATCTTGGTAAGCTACTTAGTAGAATGACTTAACAATACAAAGAGGTTCTAAAACTGGTGGCTGGAGTGAAGGAGTATGTGAAGAATTTGGAGATGATAGACACCCATATGCAGTGTTACTTAATTTATATTCTAGAATGCAATTGTGAAATATCACCTTAAACATCTTAAAATGTACTTTTGGCGTATTCTTAAACAGAAATGCTTTACTTCTAGCTGTGAATTCCATCAGAAGATTGTTATAAGCAACCAAGTCAACCTATTTCCACAAATTAAAAAATGGGTGGATTAGTTTCCCGATGGAGGGTAAGTAAATCTTGTTATGATATAAAAATCTTTACAGATAGTTCAGGAGACTAAAATACTTGTAAGTCTGAAATATTCTTTTCTAAATAATTTGATATGGTTTAGAATAGAATTCTGTATTTGTTCATAGGTTTCAGAGTGGTAGCCGAGTTAGTCTGTATCAGCAAAAAGAATGAGGAGTACTTGTGGCACCTTAGACTAACACATTTATTTGGGCATAAGTTTTTGTGGGCTAAAACCCACTTCATCGGATGCATGCAGCGGAAAATACAGTAGGAAGATAGATATATACACAGAGAACATGAAAAAATGGGTGTTACCATACCAACTATAATGAGACTAATCAATTAAGGTGAGCTATTATCAGCAGGAGAAAAAACTTTTGTAGTGATAATCAGGATGGCCCATTTCCAACAGTTGACAAGAAGGTGTGAGTAACAGTAGGGGAAAAATTAGGATGGGGAAATAGTTTTCTTTCTGTAATGACCCCTCCACTCCCAGTTTTTATTCAAGCCTAATTTAATAGTGTCCAGTTTACAAATTAGTTCCAATTCTGCAGTTGCTCATTGGAGTCTGTTTCTGAAGTTTTTTTGTTGGAGTATTGCGACTTTTAAATCTGTAATTGAGTGACCAGGGAGGTTGAAGTGTTCTCCGACTGGTTTTTGAATGGTATAATTCTTGACGTCTGATTTGCATCCATTTATTCTTTTGCGTAGAGACTGTCTGGTTTGGCCAATGTACATGGCAGAGGGGCATTGCTGGCACATGATGGCATATATCACATTGGTAGATGTGCAGGTGAACGAGCCTCTGATGGTGTGGCTGATGTGATTAGGTCCTATGATGATGTCCCTTGAATAGATATGTGGACAGAGTTGGCAACGGGCTTTGTTGCAAGGATAGGTTCCTGGGTTAGTGTTTTTGTTGTGTGATGTGTGGTGTGTGGTTGCTGGTGAGTATTTGCTTCAGGTTGGGGGACTATCTATAAGCTAGGACTGGGCTGTTTCCCAAGATCTGTGAGAGTGATGGATCGTCCTTCAGGATAGGTTGTAGATCCTTGATGATGTGCTGAAGAGGTTTTAGTTCAGGGCTGAAGGTGACGGCTAGTGGTGTTCTGTTTCTTTCTTTGTTGGGCCTGTCCTGGAGTAGGTGACTTCTGGGTATTCTTCTGGCTCTGTCATTCTGTTTCTTCACTTCAGCAGGTGGGTATTGTAGTTTTAAGAATGCTTGATAGAGATCTTGTAGGTGTTTATCTGAGGGATTGGAGCAAATGCGGTTGTATCTTAGAGCTTGGCTGTAGACAATGGATTGTGTGATGCGGTCTGGATGAAAGCTGGAGGCATGTAGGTAAGTATAGCGGTCAGTAGGTTTCCAGTACAGGGTGGTATTTATGTGACCATCACTTATTAGTGCTGTAGCATCCAGGAAGTGGATCTCTTGTGTGGACTGGTCCAGGCTGAGGTTGATGGTGGGATGGAAATTGTTGAAATCATGATGGAATTCCTCAAGGGCTTTTTTTTCATGGGTCCAGATGATGAAGACATCATCCATCCTGATTATCACTACAAGTTTTTTTTTCTTCTCCTGCTGATAATAGCCCACCTTAATTGATTAGTGTTATAGTTGGTATGGCAACATCCATTTTTTCATGTTCATGTATATCTTCCCCCCTGTATTTTCCACTGCATGCATCCAGCAAAATGGGTTTTAGCCCACAAAAGCTTATGCCCAAATAAATTTTAGTATTTGTTCATGATACTTTGGTCAAAAAACTGTTCTGAGTCTGAAATTTCTAGTAATCATCTATGTGCTGATTGAAAACCAATAACCAAATAAACATTGGTCATGCTACCCAAATGGAAAACTGTATAACTGATTAGGCCTGGGTTCAGAATCCACTTAGGGCATGTCCTTACTAATAGGCTGTTTTGTGCCTTACTTAGCTTTTATTGCTTTCTTTGTCCTGCCTTTGGACCTTGCTTTGAATTTCTAATAGTTAGAAATGTGGTGAAGATGACTGTCACCTCAGGGATTCCTTCAGAAGTCCCTTTCTAGATCTAATAATCACTTACATCTATCCTGATCCAGTGCTAACAGTACATAACAGATTGTGATTTGGTTGCTGTTCCTGAGCCTTTTAACCTAGGTACTAGTGAATAAATCAAGGAGAATATCATTCTTTATTTGTCTAGATGTATGTACTAGTTTAAGAGTGCCTAGCAAATATTTAAAAATAGAGGTAAATCTCCCTTCCGTCCCATTCTGCAGGAAAACTAGTATCTTTAGTTTATACATTTGTTGTTGGGATGTGTGAGGAACTTATGGCAAAGCGAGGTCAAATACATGAATGGTGAAGTCTGGTCATTCTTGCCTCTTGCAGGAGTAAGTTCCATAGTCTAGTTTGTTCTTGGTTTTTTAGCATATCTGAGTGTGTGAAAGCTTTCTTTACAAAACACTTGTAAACTGCAAACTATTTACAGCTCACCTAAATTCACTGTATATTTCTCATATGTGTTGCATGCCCAAAGAATGTCTTGAGTTTTTAACCAAAAAATACTGCATAAATCTAGTCCTCTAAAGATTTAACCTGTCAAATTTGTATAATGGATGTTTTACCAGGCCCTTACGGGTAAAATATAACTTTCCTGCTCATGTTGTGCCATCTGGCTGACACCTCTACGTGAGTTTGAGGGGGAACCAAAAAAGATAATGAACAGGTTGAGATGTATCTTCTTTTCTCAAAACTCAGTGTTTTGGAAGATGGACTCTATTCCTGAAAGAAATCCTCCTGGGAGGTGAAAATATTCTGTTTGCAGTTGCTAGTAATTTTTATTTAAAACAAATACACATAGGCAGCAATGTTCACGTGACTTTTTTGTTGGAATGTCAGGTTGGTCTCTGCTGTTCACATCTCCTCCCTTGTTTCATTCATCAATATATTTCCTCTCCTCATTTATTCCATATCCTACATTCATAATAGCTTCAGATCCTCCACAGGTGTTCTTCCTTTCACATGTACCCCCTCTCTCTGTCTTCCTCCAAGTCTCATCTATCTCCCTCCTTATTGCCGCTGTGTGTGTACACCAGATCACTAGCACTGGAAGTGGGTAGGGGAAAGGTGAGACCCAGAGAACAATGAAGGGCAGCTCTCCTGCACAGCAGCTGAGTTCTTAATTTATGATTAAAAAGTTGCTGGGGCTCAAGCAATTAGGTGCTGGAGCTCAACCAGTTTTTTTTTACTTTCATAACTGATGCAGCAAGCTAAGTTCCCTCTAAGCTGCACGGCAGTACAGCTGCCTATTAAACACCACGCAGGTGCTCAGGGCTGCAACTGGGAGAGGTTCCTCTCCCCAAGCCCCAGACCTGCTGAGGCACCTCTCCCCAGACCTGCTGTAGCCAGGGGATAGTTGCTCCTCCCCAGGCCCTGCCCCAGTCCGTTCCTGGACCTGCCACAGCTTGGGGACAGGTGCCCCTCCCCCAGAACCGACCCGACCCTGCCCCGAACCTGCTGTGGCCAGGGAGAGGCACCTCTCCCCCTTATCCCAGGTGCTGCTGCGGGGAGAGAGAGCAGGGGTGGAGTCCGGGGCAGCTGGGCTTGGGCGAGCTCAGGCTTCAATCCCCTGTCTTGGGGTCCTGTAGTAATTTTTGTTGTCGGAAGCAGTTCATGGTGCAATAAGTTTGAGAACCCATATTCTAAGGGAATGTCTACATTACAGACTTAAGTCAATGTATGTTAGCTCGACTTCCAGCCCCACAGTAATTAGCATGGACATCAACCACCACGGTACCCTCCTTCTCTTGGTGGTGGATGTCCTCCCAAGGAGTGCTTCAACTAACTGTGGGGTGGGGTTGAGAGCAAGGGCTTTCAGCTCTGTGCCGCTCCCCACCAGGAGCAGAGGCTAGCTGGGTGGGGAGCAAGGCAGGTGTAGCCTGGCAGACAGCTGGGGGCAGCTGGATTCTAGCTGCCTGGCTTTCTTGCCCATTTCAGGGCTCCAGCACCTAGCCCTGAAATGGACAAGACAGCCAACAGCCAATGTAAGTAACACAGTGTCTACACAGACACTGTCTCCCTGACTACACCAACATAAGCTCTACACCTCCTGTGGAGGTAGTTATTATGTCGGTGTAGTAGGGCATTTACATCAGCGGGACGAGGCTGTAGTGTGTACACTGACATAATTAGGTCAACATAAGCTGCCTTACGTGGACCTACCTCTGTAGTGTAGACCAGGTCTTTGTACTAGGTCTGCTGGCAGGGTGCACATCCTTGTTAGTGTGTGGCTTAGGAGAGGAGCCTTTATAAGCAGCTAATGTCAGCAGGAAATGTGCACGGAAAGTGGATAACTAGTCAATTAAAATGAGTACAAAGTAAAAGTACATTTCATTTGTTGGTTTTGAATGAAAACACCTTAATCTGTTGTCACATATAAATACTGCTGGCAGTATGTTGTAAACAGAATATCTTGGGTATCACTGTAGAGTTTGACACCTCTTTTCCCTCCCCGAAAGCAGGCAAAGGCTTCGACAGTAGAAGTGTTGGAGAAAATTGATAAGGTATGTATTTTGCCTCTGCACTATTCCTGTTCTATTTACTTTAGAAATAGACATCTAACATCTGGGCAGTTTTTTAAAATCACCAAGCTTGTAACAAATGGGGGGGGGGGGGGTTAGGAGAGGAGGTTATGTACATTTTAATTAGGGTTGGCAGAATTCAATTTTAACTTTTTTTAGAATTTTATCATGTTATCGGCGGGGGATCAGGCAATAATTATTTAATCTCAGTGGAGAGATTCAGAAAGTTAAAGCTTAATAACCATTAAAACACACATTGCCAACATCACATGTCAATATATACAAAGTAAATATCATTAAATCAAAATCTAAGTTCTTAAGCAGCATTTTTTTGCTTTGCCTGTCTGTTTATTTTGATTGTCAATGGAAATATTTTTTTTTTTTTGGTTTGTGTGCATACGGTGAAATCAACGTTTACGGATTTAAAAAAAAAATCAAATCCTTCCAAGCCTAATTGTAATGGAATTAAAATTATAATGGTGCTGATTCCAGACTTGAGCATTGATGTACTAGAGACTTGGAGCTTCAGGAGAAGGAAAGTAGAGAGCAGAACCCCAACATTAAATGATTTTGAATATTAGCACTTCCTCAAGAAATAGCTACATAACTTATAGTCTAAGTCTACATTTCAACAACTTGTAAAGTAAATAAATGTTAAATTGGCCTGGTTGGAGAATCTAATTAAGGGTAATTTTTAGGCTCTCATTTTTATATTCTCCAGAAAATGTCACTAGAACAAAGTCCTATTCATTTGTCTCATTCGAAAAGCTTCAATACAGGTTGTGTTACAACTTTTATTATAAGTGATAAAATAAGATGATGGACAGAATAATTAAAGAGACGGTTCAGTGATCTAGTATGATTCTGGTCAACGATTGTGAAAGTTGTCTGTTTATGGAGCAATGACCTGTTTTGAAATATTCCGTCAGTATTTTCATTGGTCAGATTAATGAAGGTGTGGGTAATCCTGTTGTCACTGAAAGTACAAAGCACTGTTAGATCATTCATCCACCTGCCAAAAAAACCAAAACAAAACAGTGTTAAGATATTCAGGACTGTCTTCTTAATGGGAGGGAGTACTAAAACAAAAATATAGTTGAAGTGGCTGCAATAGCTCAGCTTTGTCACAGCAGGAGATGGTACTATTAAAATATAAAAACATATTTTGAAGTTTCACAGATGCCTGTTAAAGCAACAGTACTCAAACTGCAGAACACTTTGCTGTGATCAGAAAAAGCTGGCTGGTCCCATGATGCTGGTTCTCCCCCTTGTTTCCAAGTTACTAAATTTCATTAAGGCAGCTAAAAATACACATATTCTTAATATCACTCTTGAGTTGCTGTAGTTGCCCAAGGAATGTTATCTGCTCATGAATGAAGGGCAGGTGGTCCATGCCACGGCCAATGTATTAAGGTGTAGTTCATGCTATGAACACTGTTAGATTTGTTGGACAAACAGTGTCAAGTACAGAAAGCCTGATTGCTTTTGTAATGTTTTCAGATGTCATACTGAAATGCTCGACTTCAACAAACCTAATAAAGCATTCGTTACCTTCAACCACTAGTCACTTAAAAATCCTTTATTTACAGGACATCCAGGCATTAGAAGAATTTAGAGAAAAAAATCAGAGGCTACAGAAGCTATGGGTTGGAAGACTACTTCTCTACTCATCAATTCTTTATCTTATTACTTGTTTAATTGTATATTTGTGGTATCTTCCTGATGAATGGACAGCAAGGCTGATTATGATGCTTCCATTTTTTGCATTTCCATTGATGTAAGTAAAATATGCCTTTTTCCTAACTGCTGTCTCTTTGTTGAAAGGAAGTGGAAAAGTGAATCTCAGCAGGGCCTTGGGTTTGTTTTTGTCAACCCTTGAGTTATCACAACTTGCTGGATTTTTCCCTTTAAAATAGATCTGAGTAGTTAGGCAGAAGAGTGTGGTGTAGGGTTTTTTGTTTTTTATTTTGTTTTTGGGTTTTTTTGGTGAGGGAAATGTCTGCTGGGTCTGGGTTTGGAGTGGAACTTAAAGATTTTTCCGTTCAAAAAGTGTCAACATCTGAAGATGCTTAGTTTATTAGAATGAGACTCACTCGGGTTATGTAAATCTGAACAGCCTTAAAATCCGTTTCATTTGGGTTGAAGATAAGTTTGTCCTGTTCTAAGTTTTTAAAGGGATATCATCAACTCAAAATCTAGTCCTTTAAAAAATATTTAAATTATTAGGGTGCAACAGCTACTCCTAAATTTCCCGGACTGTTTTTATGGCTTTATTATTGTTTAGGTTTATAAAAAAATTTCTCCCCCCATTGTCTGAAAGAGTTGCACAAACAAAATACTTTGTAGGTAGTCAAAGTGCTGGCGAATGCAAAAACTAAAACTGGGAAAGAAAAATGTTCCAAGTTTTCAGTTTAAGTACATTTTAGGTGCAACTAACAAAACTGTGTAAATGTTCAAGTTGAATTGATTTTTTTTTAATAAAGTTGATGGTGTCCCTTTAACGTGTGGATGAGTTTCACATGAGGAGCTGTTCTACTGGAGTATTCTTGATAGAGTTTTTTTTCCTATCATAGAATGTTAAGGAGCCCTGATGCTGTTAACTCTTTGAATATACAGTAGGCAAAATGGCTACTAAGTTGGTTTTAGTTCTGTTTGCTTGAACTGATTACTTTGCTTGTAAAGTGTCTTGTTTTCAACGTTTTGTGTTTAGTTTCAAATTTTACCCAGGGTCGGTGCAACCACTAGGCGAACTAGACGGTCGCCTAGGGTGCCAAGTGGTTGGGGGCGGCCAAAAGCGCGCTCCGGGGAGGCAGTGGAGTGGAGGTGAGCTGGGGCAGGGGGTCGCAGGGAGGGCCGCCTGCAGGAAGTAACGAGGAGGAAGGGTGGTGCACAGGAGAACCACTCCCCGCCGCAGCTCACCTCTGCTCCACCTTCTCCCCTGAGCACCGCCCCGCTCTGCTTCTCTCCCTCCCAGACTTGCGTGCCAAACAGCTGATTGGCGCCGCAAGCCTGGGAGGTGGGAGAAGCAGCGGCATGCTCGGGGAGGAGGCAGAGCAGAGGTGAGCTGGGGCACGGAGTTGCCGCACGCAGCTCCCCGGGCTGAGGCGGGGGGGCAGCTCCCCGGGCCGAGGGGTGGGTGGGAGGCGCAAGGTGGAAGTTTTGCCTAGGGTGCACAATATCCTTGCACCGGCCCTGATTTTACCCCTGCTGAAATTTAGACTTGACAGGATTTTCACCTTGGATCATCTTTGTTTGGGATCGGAGAGGCATGAAGTCTGTTTAGCCTTTTGGTGCTTTAATACAGATATTACAGCAAGACTGATTTGTACAGACTGTGGACAGCAAAACTACATGAAGAAGTCTTTTAAAATGCTTTTTGCACATGTAGTAATCTTGCTATTCATAATATGTACTAACTTGCTATATAATATTGATGTTCACTTGAAAATGGATATATATTTCATGAAATAAAACATGTAGATCAATATACATGTACAGCAATACACTGACTGAACTGATCTATAAATGAAGGCTCAAAGTAGGCTTTGACAAACAGAATGAATAGGTTTCCCCCCTTCCCCGGTAGTATTGTGAAAAAGGCTTTTTACCTAGCCTGCTATTTATGTCAGCCTCCCTCTTATACTCAAATATAGCAAATGAGTTTTGCCATTGTTCAAGGGCCTGTCTTCTACTACTAGTCTGATCTTCTAATGGATATTTTGTTCTCCTGTTTTTCTAAGTTCAGTACACATTTCATTTTTGAACGATAGGCTTTCATGAAATCTTGAGTCAGGCAACCACCAAGCATATGAATGTTTAAAATTAAATTTAGGCTCTTATGACTTGGAAGGATGTGTCTGATTTTTCTCCTGAGCCCAGTCCTCTTCAGTTTTTATCTGGCAGGTATGAATGGCAAGCAGCTGCCAGCATGTCTTCTTTCTCAGTCAAGAGGTGAATCTATGTTGAATGCCTGGTGCCATCCAGTACTAACTCTAGAGATTTTTCTGCCTTAAGCAAACTAGAAAATGTCTGCCCCCTACCCCCCCAGCCTGCAGTCACTCACTAACAGTACTGTGTTACCTCGCTTCCACAAGGTCTGAGCATGTTACGGATGCTGGTACAGTGAGCTAGGTTCTAGGAATATGTAGCATTTTTAACTTTGAAATACTTACATTTAAATAACTGAAGACTTGAGAAAAATAGTGGCACATAAGAAAGCCTCACTTCTTGAAAGTGCAATTACTTCCATTCAGAATTATTTTGTCTTATTTCTTCAGCTGAAACTTTAAATAATTTAATTCTCTGATAATTAAATTGACAAGATTCTTCATTTAACCTTTTCAATTTGAGAGCTGGAGTGGACATAATAGTCCTAAAAAAGAGAATTTAGAATGGAAACTTCAATACTAATAGCACTATCTGATTGCTCAACATATAGCACTAGGTGGTGCGGGAAAGAAACTTGACTTGGGGAAAAAATAAATAATGGTTAAAGGAAATAATGCTTCTGGGTTTATAGCATACTCTCCAAAACAATTTAAGACTCTACAGACACATGATGCATCATTGTCTCATCACTTTATAGAGAATAAGTGCCACTCACGTGACATATAAGGAATATGTCAGCAATCATTATACTACTTTATAACTGTTTTTAAAATAGTTATTAAACCATGAATTTGGAAGCGGAATGTCAGTATAGTATGCCTTTGTTAATCCTGTCTCTGTTAATGATTTGTTGTCTGTGACCTTCAGCAATCACTTCACCTAAGTGCTTTGACATCTGCATCTGGAAAATTGGGATAGTAGTTAACTAACTCACCTCTCAGGGATTTTGTGACTATTGATTGTTGTAAGCATTTTAGTAATGCAATATAAGATATAAATGCTAAGTATGTGCTTATTAATCAGCGACATCAATGTGTTGTGTTAAAACTTTGTGGAATTTTGCTTATTCTTTTTGATGCTAAACATGAGTTTGGTAACTCTTTGCTTTAACCTCATGCAGACCTCTAATGTTTATTATTGCCTTCATTTAATTCTGTGTCTGCCTTTAGATTTTTAAATAGTGCCTATGACAAACAGGGTTTTACATAAAATTCTCAGTGAGGCTTAAAAATCTACTTGCTACTAGGGAGTTGGTAGATTTTCCTGACAAGCAAAAGGCGCCAAAGTCATCACTTTAAGTAGCACTTAAATTTAAAAAAAAAAAAGTTTCTAATCCTTATGCCTGCAAGGAGAACCTTACTAATGTAAAATGAATGTAGATAAGTGCAGTTTTTCCCTCCTAAGAGTGCAGATAAACTGCTCCATTGTTTCTGCTAATATTCAAAGTCTTATGAAGCAGCTGACAAGATGTGGGTCAGAATCACTGCTGCTATTCAATTTTACAGGGCTCTGACAAGAATAATGTCAGTTTACTCTTCTGCTTGGAAAATGATTTAATGTAGCAAGTGCACAATAGCTGTTTTCTGTGGACCATTCTGGTATGACCCCTCCCCACTAACCTCCCAAATCTTCAGTTTTTTGAATATAGCTGGTAAGTCTAGTCCTCAGGTTAGTATGTGTTTGATAAATATTTCAAGAAGTAACCTGCAAATGAAGTTGTTTGCAGCAGATTACTTGAGCAACATAGTCCTTGAATTTATGATGTTTCTACATGAAAATCAATCCTTGCTTGAATCCTTACATATTCTAATATGTGACTAAATATGTGAGTGTAAAAGTTTATTTTTAAAATTCTTATTATAGGTTTTTACTGCTTTACTTTTGGAGGGTAATGTATTAAAACTTCCCCATTAAATATGACATTGTCATTGTGGCTGCTTCTTCATTAGCTCTTTACATAGTAATAATTTGTTTCATTATATTTTAATAGAAACATTACTGATATGTAAATCAGTGCTGTGATGGGAGGAAATGCTGGAGCATCATTCATAACTTCTCACTTCGTAATATATTTGTGAAGATTTTCACTACTTTCTGCATAGCTGCTAAGGATGGTTTCCTTGAAGGAAGTGATTATAGATAGGTTTCAGAGTAGCAGCCATGTTAGTCTGTATTCGCAAAAAGAAAAGGAGTACTAGTGGCACCTTAGAGACTACCCAATTTATTTGAGCATAAGCTTTCGATGCATCCGATGAAGTGAGCTGTAGCTCACCAAAGCTTATGCTCAAATAAATTGGGTAGTCTCTAAGGTGCCACTAGTACTCCTTTTGATTATAGATAATCTACTTTAAAAACTAGGTGTTACAAGGGGGATGTGACCTAGGAGTAATGTTACTTTTTCTGTTGGTGTCCTTTGCAGCATTTGTAAGAGATGTTGGAGGGGAACAATGCTACCTTTTGTGAAAGTGTTTGACACTAGCTGTTCTCTGAAACTAGAGTTTCTATTAAACCTTCAGAATAGGCTACTTGTAAACCATTTTGGAGGAGTGCTAGTCACTCCATAATTGAGGGAGAAGTTAGCTTCCCATTACAAATTTAACTATTTTCAGTTAGTTTACATTAAGACTAATAAAACAACTTTTTTCCCTTCCCCAGAATCTGGTTTATAAGAACAGTGCTCATTTTCTTCTTTTCCAAAAGAACAGAAAGAAATAGTAAGTATCTTTTCAGTCTTTTTCAAATCCTGTGGAACTATTTAGTAGGAGTGAGACTCAATATAATATTAGCTTCCCGGAGAGGAATGATGATGACCTCTTGGTAGAGGCACAGAGCTGGGACTTGGTAGACTTTTAAATTCTGTTTCTGCCACTTACTTCCTTGGAAAGTCACTTAATCTCTTTTCTTCCCAGCTATAAAATGGCAACACCCTGCCATACAGGGGTGTTGTGAGGTGTAATAGATCAATTCAGGGGCCTTCAGCACCGGTGCATCTTGATCCCTCCTATTCTCTGCCTGTGGCATACAGTAGTTCAATCTCCTGTGGATTTCATTTACTTTTGAGATAAGAATAGATGATCTAGTGGTCCCTTCTTGCCTTAAACTCTCTGATTGTATGTCAGAAACTCATATGGCCCCCTGACTAGTGTATAAGATCGATTGACTATAGGCTTCAAAAGAGTTACTACAAATACTCTGGCAGTATTTTGACTGTCTTAACTTTCTCATGCTGTGTGTAAGGGCAGAGACCGTTTATATGAAATAAGTTCTAATGTTCTTCTTTTGAAGAGACTACTGCAATTTTCATTGTTGTCTGTAGCATGGCTGTAATAGTATGCTATTAAAAAGAAACAGTGTCTTCTAAATGGAAAAGTGGGACAGGCAAGCATCATTTTCTTGATGTAATATTAATATGTTTTGAGAGCTGCCTATCCACAGCAATGGGAATTCCTGTCTTTTCTATTTATTTATTTAATTTTTTTAAAGTAGTACAGATAGGTGGCATGAGAATAATGCAGAATGTTCAATAGGGATGGCCAGAGTTCCAATAAAAGGATAAATTCTAAGGCAAAATTTAAAAACAGGCATTTGTGGCGGTGGGTCTATCCATAGTATTTAGAATTAATTAAGAGACCTAATCATTAAAGGTGAGATTGCCTTCAACACTCCTTACTGATGTAGGCAAAACATGAAGAGAGAATTCAGATTTGGCCCTGTGTTTTATGACTCAAAGGAGATTCAAGAATTGTTCTTAGGTTATTTGGAACACCTTGTAATTTACCACATTAAGCAACATAACTTTTTGAACATCTTTCCTCTGTTTCAACACTGCTTAAATATTTTAGATATAAATATACCTATAGCGTTATTTTTCAATGTGGTCTAGGATTATTTTATTTAGAGATGAAGGCGTATCAGTGTCTCAGGTGCTAATATGTTGCACTTTTTTCACTTTCTACAGTATCTGTGTAGTTTGCCTGGATATTTTAAGCTTACAGATGTTTTAAACTCCACAGATTAATTTTAATACTTTTTGTTAAACCTGTGTTTAACAGACTAGCTCAGACTTCTTTCTCCATACTCTTTTCCTTCTGAGTACAACTGTTAAACTTAATCCTAGTGACAGTGGGGTGGGGGTTTCTGTTTTTGTTCTATACAGGGTCTATGCTGGGAGGCCATGCTTCTATCTTGTCTCTTTCACTCTCACAGCAAGCTGTAGTGGGGGAGATCTTGTATTTTGCAGGGGAAGGTGAATGGTTTACATACTGCTTGATATTCTAAATGTGGCTGTTGGGGGAGGATGGACAGTGAGACTGTTGAATTGAGCCACCATCAATTCTTGTTGGAGCTTGGTCTCACTTTCATCAGACGCACGTGATGCTTTCTCAGTGCTTGGCCAAAATCAGAACGTGGAGGAGAGTAGGATGGCTGAAGATTACACTGACTAAGGCAGAGGTGATGGTAATAGGTTGTGTAGTTAGATCTTCAGGTGATGTGGTAGGGGGGATTTCAGTGCCCACTATTAAAATGTGAGCCAGGAGAATGCAGATAACTCTTCCTTCAAGAGTCCTGCATTTGGAAATACTTAAAGATCTCTGTTTATAGGGTGTCTGGACTCCATGTCACTAGTATCTCTTAATCTGTTTGGGTAGACATTTGATGTTGTTTTTCTGCTCTGGACCTAGTCTAGCCCTTAGGACTTATTTAATAAAAATAAATCCCCAAAACCCCCACACCACTGGTTCCAAAATACTGGCTATCTGGTACTGAGTCCTTGTTGTTTTCATCCGCTAAAGTTAGCTGAGTGCTAAAATATGACACTTTCCTAATCATGACTTCCAGGAATTGCCACTGGAAGGTGCTCCATGAGGTTAACTTGTTGATCACTTTCCTTTCCACTTGTAATCTGTTAAAGTGATCTATGCAATAAAAATGAATTGCCCAAGTTTTAAAAATACTACAGTGCTCATTGGGGCTGCAGTTGAAGACCACTGGGAAGTGGCACTTGGTGAAGAATGCTGCTGCTTGTCTGTTACATAGTATTAACCACTGGAACATTTGCCAATTTTTCAACTGAACTGGCATCCTGTTGCTTCTGGGTGCAGCTTGAGGAGTTGTCATTGATCTGTAAAGTCTTAAATGGTGTGGGCTATCTGGGAGGCTGCCTCTCTAGTGATTTTCTGTGGCAATCAAATTCAGTAATGGTGTATGTGACCATGGTGCCTGGAGGGGTCATATTGAGAGTGCTTTCTCAGTGAAAATGGCAAGGAATAGGGCAGACAATCTCCAAAACTGGTGGCTTATTCTATGATTAGATTCACTAAGCCAGTAGCGAAATAGCTTCTGTAATATCACACTGGTTACCAAGAAACCAAAATACAGTCCCCCTTTAAGCAATCCAGTCTTTGGCTCCCAAGTCTAATATAGCAAGAGATTACTGAAAACCGTTTTCACCATACTTAAAGTCCTGCCAATTCCAGAAGACCGGATACATTGCCCACCAGGTCAATGAATATTTCATATCTCACCCAATACATTCTTAGAGCCAATCCTTATTAACTAAATCTAAGACTTATTACTAAAAGAAAAAAGGAGAGTTATATATCGTTCAGTGTAAAGTCCTTAGGTTAGTTTCATAGCAGAGATGGTGAGACTGCTGATTTGTAAAAGTCTTTCTGAAATCAATGTAAAAGGTTATAGTCCAATAGACATCCAGGTGCCGAGTTTGTTGAACTCCTTTTGTGAGAATTCCAGGGTGAACCCAGAGTAAACCTGGAGGCCTCAGTCTTGTGGCTTAGACTTTCCCTGTCAAATGTTTAAGCAGATGTGAGATAAAAAGGATCAGGCCCGAAGCTTCCTTTATAGTTCTTTAGCAGGCTTATAGCCTCTTGACAGCGATCGTCACAGAAGGGCCTTCCTTGGATGAAGACTAGGTAAGGTATATTGTTGCTTTGAAGCTAATCGTATGCTTCCTATACATACATAGGTAACTAGTTTGTATTAATTGACATAAGGCAATTAACCATTCAAGCTATCAAGGCAGTTCATTATAGCATAGACAATGTAAGCTGAAGACGAAGTAAATAACATTTAGTTCCTACAATACGTTACATCTTTAGTCTTTGATTCAGTAGAATACAGTAATGAATCATTAAAAGATAGAAACAGGATTTTAGCATCTACAAACTAATTAGATCACATTGTTAAACTTCTAACAAGATATAGGTAAACACAGACAAATAGTATCTATTCTTGATTCTCTAACAATACAGGCAAAAATGTTAAAGATTCAAGTCTGCTTAACATGGCTTTATTAACTATCTACAAGGAATGGCCCTGTTTACCATTTCAGTGCCTCCTGTTAAGTTGTTATGGATCACACATAGGGTGACCAGATAGAAAGTGTGAAAAATCGGGACAGGGGAAATAGGTGCCCATATAAGAAAAAAGCCCTAAATATTGGGACTGTCCCTATAAAATCGGGACATCTGGTCACCCTAGTCACACACCAGTTCACTAGTCTGTCAGTGTCACAGTGTGTGAGCAAGCGGCCTTAATATTTAATCATATGGGGCTCTATGACTCTGGAAACTACTTCTCCCCGCTGGCCCAACAACAGTGGGTCTCTAGGCCTTGCACCATACCCTATTGCTCTTTTCTGAGGACGAGGTAACTGGATTGGTGATAGCTGTCTCTTTGTATAAATTATTTTAAATTATGGACGTATGCCCAATTTATACATTTTGGTGCATGTTATAAATTAACAAATAAAATATCCTTGCTGTGATGAAAGAAGCCTACTAAATCAGCAAGAATTGCAATGTTGTCTGAGAACACAAACACTAATGTAAACCCTTTTTTAAAATTTTGACTAACAATTCATAGATAATGCAAAATTATTCCAGACTTCTTCTTTTATGAATTTGTGATGGCCTAAATAATGGTTATGTAATCCCATAATTTTAGTTTCTTCTTCACCATAGCCTTTTCTCAGTTATGTACTATCTTTGTGAAAAACTGATGCTGACAAAATAAATTTTGAGCCCACAAAATGAGCTGTACCGAGGAAGCTGGATTCAGCTGTTAAATAACACTAAGGGAGGAAAAATTAACTGTAAATACAGTTATATTTTTCTGCTTGTTAGAATGTCTTGTTGACCTATAAAGGAAGTAGCAGAGAATTGGTAGTATCAAGGGAATTCATTCCCTTACTTTGCAGACACCGGCTTATTACAGGAAGTTTTCCATAAGTACTGAACTACTAGAATTGACTTTCAGGAAAAATCCCACATGCATTTGACTTAATTTTTTTTCTTTTAGAGATAAAGGTTAGATGTTATGCCTACTGGCTGTAACGCTGTCCCTTCTATTCTGTAGTAGTGAGATGATCTTCTGGTAGTTTTGTTATATTTTGGAAATGCTGTCAGGATGAGATATATATATCTCATTGGTAAGTTTGGAAATGGTCTAGTATTTGCAACTAGCCTGCATGAGACTTGCATAAAATATATTAGAGACACAGGTTGGGTGAGGTAATATCTTTTATTGGACCAAATGGTGAGAGAGACAAATTTTGCTAAACACTAAAAATCATGGACTGAATAGAGATGCTGGATTTATGGCTTATTACAACAATTTGTAATCCCCTAACCCCCAAGACTGGAGAGTTGTTAATGGGCCACTTCACCGTGAATGGTCCCTCGAAATATGTGTTAACTCCTTATTCTAAATAGTCTTTTCCACCTCCTATTTAGCTGTGACACTCTGAGTACATTTCACAGATCTGAAGAAGAGCTCTGGGCACTCTCGAAAGTTTATCCCTCTTACTAACAGAAGTTGGTCCAATAAAAGATATTACCTCACCACCCTCATCTCTTTAATATCCTAGGACCAACACAGCTACAACAGCACTGTAGAAACTGTATTAAACATGTGAATCTGGGAATCTAAAATGTTTTCTGTAAAGTCAACTGAATCAGCATATTTAAACAAATATTGCTATTGTTGCACCAATTTTAATATAGGTCAAAACAGGACTTGTGCTGTACTAGTTCGTTTAATTAAGTGGTGCTTCAAAAGGCTTTATAATTAAAACTTGAAACTGCCAATAGGTTTAGGTGGCTTATTTAAAACTCTTACATGAAAATAAACTAAGCACAAGAAGGATTTGCTAATGTACTGGGATTACTTGGGGCCAGTGAATGGAAAATATTGTTTGGCTCTCACAAGTGAGAGAAATATTCAGTTAATCTATGCTGAAATATATTTCAATTACATTTTTAATATAAAAACTAACCTAAATCTTGGGGTTTTTTTTAGGTGAAGCATTAGAAGAGCTAAAATCCCAAAAGAAAAAAATAGTGAGTAAATTTTTTTCAAATCTATCCATTATATCTTGTTAAACATTCTCTCTACAGCTCTGCTAACTGAGATTGACTATAGAACATAGTTTCCTTTCTTTCTCACCCTATCTTTTTGTGGTGTGTTTATAATACATAATTTGAGGTCTTGTCCCTCACCAAAAATAACCAAAATTGATTCTTGCATTTGAAAATCAATCTCACTTTAGTTTATTTGGACATCCCATCAAGCCAATGATCTTGGGACTGTTGGATCTACAATCTGATCCTAGTTAATCAGGGATTGAAAAATTTACCTGAAGCCCACTGGCATGAGGACTAAACCGACTAGTCAAGGTGAAAAATATCTGTGCTGCTGTGTCACTAAAATCACACCCCAATAATTTAAAAATACAGTACACAATTGTATTTAATTGTAATATCGTCAATTAACTTTGTTTGCTTGAGGTTAAAAATAAAATGTAACTTTTGTTACCTTATCTCCCTTTCTGGCTTTGTTCTATTTTTTCTTTTCTGTAATAGATTATAGTGTATCTTTTCCTGCATTGCCTTGACAGTTTCTTCTTTTCCTCCTTTCTCCCTGCAGTGTTCTCTATCTCCTTCCTTTCATTCCCTCTTCTCCAAAATCTCTCTTCCATACTTCATATTTTTTGTCTATCCTATCAGCCTCTCCCTCTCTGAGCTCATCCACTTCTTTTATGTAGCTCTTCAAACAACACTTCCAAATAAGTCTGAAACTGGCACTCGCAAGTACTTTGCTTCACCTGGATCAACACTTAATCTTAGTAGCCTGGATTTTGAGTTGAAAGAGTTCTTGGGCTTTAAGAATTCTTTCTTTCATTATAATGGTGCAATGTTGGGAACCATTCCATTCTGATTTTCAGTATGATAAGGAAGATCGTTGTTCACTTATGCAAAGATTACACTTCATTCTTCTACATTGTGCTATCAAGCATACACTTAAGTGCTAATCATTTGGCTTTGGAAAGAGACTGTCACCCAAGACACTAGACTCCCTTCATAATTTGGTCCTCATATATTTTTCTCTCCAAGTTACTTAGAATCTCTTTGCTCCTGTGGACTTTATGTCCAAGGTATGGAGATGCTGTCTCAGCAGTACTTCTCTAATCTTAAACATGTGAGGTGACCCTCTTTTTTTCAGTTGCTCTCTACTATTTGAATTCTTCTAATGTGGTCTGATTTGATATGACAGCAGCCAAGCGGGTGGCAGAACTAGAAGCCCCGAATCTTTTCTCCATATGTGCATCAGCCATAACTACAATAGTGTCCTTACAAAAATGCTTCCTTACTGTTTGGTAGCTTAATTCAACCAAATATGGAAATGAAACTGCAAAAGCTGTGAATATTTGTTTGAAACAGATTATCCTAAAACTTTCTGCATTATATCACTTTATGATGGACAGAAGGAGGGCCAAATAATCCATATTTTTATTCTTTCCTACTTAGAAATCAATTATCTAAGAAGCCTAAATGTTTCAGGACATGTCACTAGCATGCTGTATTAAGGCAAGATCTCCAAAAGTGTGTTTTGGACTCATGCCTCCTCCAGTGATATCTGTAAGACAGTCAATTGTTTGGAGGGAAACAGCATAAAGCAGATAGCAGTACCTGTCCATTACAGGGAAAGGTGACCTTACTCATCTTCCACTCTGTTTTCCTTTTTACTGATGTGGGGGTTAAATTGAAATAAAATAAACAAGTTAGAGGTAACTGTCCCAATATCCTAGTGAAATCACATCTAATTCTCCTCCTTTGCATATTTAGAGATCTGTATCTGTAAACTGACACTAGTAGGGGACCCATTCAATTAGAGTGGTGGTGGAAGAAAGGGGAGTTCACTTTTTTTCTTCAGAATGGCTTAGATGCGACTGCCCGTTACGTTTTTTTTTAAATCTCCCCTCAGGAAGATTACATTACAAGTGGACTGTCCAAACAAGTGCTAGTAGATACAAACAAATAACAGGAGAGTTTCTGAACACTTATTTTCACTCTAAAACTTTCTGAATGTCAGTAAAGCTGCTTGACTTCCTGGAAGCAAAAGTAGTCTTAAATTCTAGTACAGTAAAAGGACTAGTGAGGCTGAATTTTGATTAGTGTACTGTTTTACTCACTTTATTATGATGAAGGTACAACAACAAATTTAAAATAGGAGTAGTCTATTCAGTGCAAGAAGTTTAGAATCTGGATCTGTAGTGAAGAGTCTGGCTTTTGTTGAAGGAGACCTTGGATAAGGGAATGGATGCTACTGAGACACAAGAATGAGGGTGGAATGGTGGGTATGTGGAAAACAACTGAAATCTGGGCATTTCGGCAAACAAGCAACGTTTCTTTAAGGTTGAAGTCTGTGACAAGACAAATGTTCTGCAGCCAGTATAGAAATTGATTCTTAATGGTAGAAAGGAGAGATTTCTAAAGATTATGCATGTAGTTAGTCAAGAAAATTGGCCTAGTGTGAATAAATATAATTTAAAAGTTGAATTGGAAGAGCCTAGTGTAACTGGGAAAGTATTGTTGATTGATATTTTATGTTTCTATGACTTCTTTCTTCCAAGGGTATGAGTGTTATACAGTCATTCAGTCTCAACCCCTTAGCTCTAAGGACAGGAAAATGAAACACAAATTGTGATGACAAAGGTCACATGGAACTCTGGGAATAAGAACTAACTCTGACTAATCAGTCTGCTCTAACTACTAAACTGCTGTCTCCCTTGTGAACCCAAGAAATTCAAGGAGGGGTTTCTGTTAACTGAGCTATCACCCCAATTCACTAAATATGTACCCTTTTATGTCCTCACAGCATGTAAATAGCGTCTAACTTGTTTTTCACCTCTACATTCAAATAGCTCCTTAACAAGAGTTAGCAAATCATGGTTCAAATTATACTCTGTTTATATTTAACTAATTATACTTTAATATTTTTGTTAAGTGTGAAAAAATAGTATTTTTGGCCATACTTTACTTCTGGAATGCTTACTCCTCTAAAGAGTAACCTTTTACTTCATAGTGAATATTAGAAGGGTAAAATCATGCTTAATTTTTTAATATTGATGATAATATGTGGGACAGATCAATTGTCAGCTGACTCACTGTCTTTCGTGAAGTCTGAGGAGGCTCTTGTGTCCCTTGCTCCCAAGACAGATGACGGCACTCTTTGTCCTTCATCAAGTGTGTTTTGTTCTTGGTGCCCACCAGAGGTACAGAGACACTCCAGAGAAAGATATCTTTGGAGTACTTATGGTTGTGGTCCTATGTCACACCCATGGCCTACTGAAACCTGTGAGCATGCTCCCTGCTTCTAGGCACCCCTACAAGGTCCAGGAGGAGGACGTTAGTACTGAGCAAAACCCTCAAGACCTGCAACCTTTGGAACGTCCATCCACTATGCTGCAGGAGGATCAGTCTCTGCCTCCTTTCTTTCGTCCTTGTCATTGCCAGATGAGATTGTGGCTCTTAGAGACACCTCACCTGTCCAAGATGACTGCAGGGCTTACGAAGTCCTTTCAAAGAGAATAGTTAATTCTCTTGATATCCCTGTTGAGAATTTGTATAGCCTCATGGATGTTCGGGGTTCAACAGGGCCTTCTAGAGTGGCTCCCCCATCAATGAGGCCATCCTGGAGCCTATAAGAGCCTTGTGGAAAATAGCATCCTCTCTCTCTGCCTCTGACAGCCAAGATATCTGAAAGAAGGACCATGAGCAGTGGAAGCTCCCTAAAAGTGGAAGGGCCACTGCTGCCCGCTTCCCCGAGACCCCTTCCTTGTGCCGCCCCAAGGCCTCCCCCCACGCTCACTCCTCTCTACCTCCTTCCCCTGTTGCTTGCCCTTGTGGCTGGTAAAGAGTGGGAGGGCATAGTCCTCCCACTTTTAAAAGAGATGGGGTCATGGCTCCCCGGCCCTACCTTTTCTGGCGCTCCTGGAAGGTACTATGTGCCTTCTCAAGGCTGAGAGCATTTTTATATCAATCCCTCCCAGGTTCCTTGATTGTCTCAAAAGTATATGAAAGAGTGCATCAAGGATAGCTTTCTTCTACCCCAAGGGAGAAGGGTGCAAAGAGACTAGACCTTTCTGATAGAAAGATTTATTTCCCAGCTAGCCTACAATTTTGTTTTTCTAACCAGCAAGCCTTACTGGGAAGGTATGACTTATTCCTCTGGGGTAATGTAGTGAAGTTCTCGGACAAATTGCCAGAGGATGCCAGGCAAGACCTCCTTATAAGAGAGCAAACTGGTGGCTAGGACCTCTATGCAGGCTGCTTCAGGTTCGGCAGTCAGAGTTACGGCATCCTCAGTAACTTTGTGCAGATGTTCGTGGCTTCAAACATTTGGGTATACCTCAAGAGGTCTAGCAGATGATCTAGGATGGGTGGGCAAACTTTTTGGTCTGAGGGCCACATCAGGGTATGGAAATTGTATGGCAGGCCATGAGTGTTCACAAAATTGGGGGTGGGAGGGGGAGTGAGGGTTCCGGCTGGGGGTGCGGGTTCTGGGGTGGGGCTGGTGATGAGGGGTTTGGGGTGCAGAAGGGTACTCCAGGCTGGGACCGAGGGGTTTGGAGGGCTGGAGGGGGATCAGGGCTGGGGCGGATGGTTGGGGTATGGGGGGGTGAGGGCTCCAGCTGGGGGTGCAGGCTTTTGGATGGGGCCAGGGATGATAGGTTTGGGGGTGCAGGAGGGTGCTCCGGGCTGGGACCGAGGGGTTTAGAGGGCGGGAGGGGGATCGGGGATGCGGCAGGCTGTTGAATGAGATGCTGCAAAGTCTCAAAGAATCAAGGGCCACTTTGAAATTGTTGGGAATTTACATGCTGTTCCCTAAACGAAAACAATTCTGCCTTAAGTCTCTCCAGAGATACCCACTCTTCCCCCTTAGGCAGCCTGACCACCCCAAAAAAGGGGGAAGAAACTGCAGGAGGAGACCTACACTGCCTCAGTTTTTTTCTGTGGTGGGCTCTTTGATGCAGTCTGGGTTTTTTTGACTGCCTTGTTGAGGACAGAGTACCAGATCATATCGTTGCAGTATCTCCCTTCCCTGTTTTTTTCCAAGGGGTTGTCCCATTTCCTATTTGCTGAGTCCCACAGATCAATGGATCCGATGTATTGTGGAACAGAAATACTCTGTAGTTTATTTCCAGGTTCTCCTTCCCATCTTCCTTCCATACAGATACTCTGTAGTTTATTTCCATGTTCTCCTTCCTTCCTTCCTTCCTTCCTATTTTCAGGGTTCACTCTCCCAAGGTTGTTCTCTAGGAGGTCCAGTCTCTTCTCCATTTGAGAACTATAGAAGAGGCTCCCCCTCTTCTCCGAGAAGGTTTCTATTCATGTTACTTCCTGATCCCAAAGGCTAAAGGAGATCTCAGGCCCATTTTAGACCTGCAAAATCTGAACAAATATATAAAGAAAATAAGGTTTTGCACGGTCACCCTGGCATCCATAATCATCCTCTCCGCCCCTGATCATGGCAACTGGTATGCTAGCCTCGACTTGAAGGACGCATGTTTCTGTGTGGCTAACTATCAACGCCACAGTAGGTTGCTAAGATATCTGGTCAACAAGGCCCATTATCAGTTTTTGGTCTTGCCCTTTGGCCTGTCTATGACCCTGAGAGTATTTATAAAATGTGTGGTGGCAGTGGCTACATTCCTAAGGAAAGCAGGTGTACAAGTGTTTCCTTACCTGGATCACTGCCTTGTGTGAGGTCGATCCATGCTCCAAGTAGAAGTCTGTCTCTCCAAAATATGGTATCTCTTACGTGTTCAGGATATGTGGATAAACAAGGACAGGTAAATATTCTGTTCAGAGAATAGAATTATAGGGGTGATTCTGGATTCTGTGGTAGTCAGGGTGCTCTTACTTCAGGCCAGCTTTGCGATAATGATAAGTTTTCCATAGACCTCAAAGCCCATCCGCTTACAAGAGTGAGAAATTGCCACAGACTGCTGGGCCATATGTGGTTTGGCGTGCCAGACTTCATCTCAGGAAATTGCAGGACTAGTTAAGGTCTCTCTACTCCCTGAATCGTCAACCATTGGACATTCTGCTTTGAGTCCTTGCAGGAATGCTAGCCTCCTTGGACTGGTGGATGGACCCAGACAATTCCTTTGCCCCTCCCTTACCCACAGTGACTCTTGTTACAGATGCTTCTTTTCTAGGTTGGGGAGCTCACCTAGAAAATTTATGAAGTCAAGGTCTGTGAGCCCAACAAGATTTGGGTCTTCACACAAATGTGCAGGAGTTGCGGTCTATGGCCTGTTAAACTCTTTTCTTTCACATCAAGGGTCAGAATCTTCATGTTCTCATGGACAATACAGCAGCAAAGTTTTGCATGAACCGGAAGGGAGGGTGAGACCATCTTAGACAATACGTCTCATAGAGTACAGAGTGTTCACATTTAATGTTGTAGAGTAAAATTAACAAAAAATGCATTTTAATTCCAAATGAATGAATTGGAGGCGTTTGTCTGCTTTTTGATGGAATGTCCACAAAAAAGGGCTAGATTTGTTCACTTTACTGTTAGCTCATTGTGATCTACTCAGAGTACAGACTGTTGTGGCCTAATGTATGCATTTTAGTTCCTATTTTAAATAAAGGATTGCTATATTAACTCATACATTTTATATAAAAGATGTGAATTAATCTTGCAGCTCAGTGAACATCGGATTCTTTTAGTTCTCCAGTTGAACTACTTGGACCATTTGTGGTGGAATGGAATGTTAGCTATTGGCATGGTGTGCTGCTGGTTCTCCAAATTTTTAGCTGATAAATCAAATTTAAAAGAAGCTTAAAATGCATTGATGATGATACTTTTCCAAATATGCAATTGATGTAGTTGCTACAGAAATTCTGTTGGTTGCCAATTGGAAAGCAGACCATCCATGAAATTATGAATCGGCGAGATTGTAGTCCTTAAGACCATCTCTTTAAGATATGCTTACCATGATGAGCTAGTTTGAAAACCACTGTTTGTAGGGTGGTATCAAGGTGCAGAGAGATTTCAATTATTTTTGTGACTCTGGTTACTGAGAAGTTGGGCTGTTGCATTTTATACAAATTGGATTTTCCATGTAGTCAACACCTTCAGTCCTAAACGCACTTAATTACAGTAATCTAACCTAAATGTAGAGTATATCTTTGGCTTAATTCTTATAAGAAAGAAATAGATAGCGTTTCCTTAAAAGCTGCAGGTGAATGAGATTTCTCACCAATGAGTTGCCATGTGGATGATCAGGAGGAACCTGACTCTACTACCTTGATGAATGGAAGGTGAAGATGCCCTATGGAAGAGAGGTCAATGGCTTGGCTAGCTCTTTGAAGTGCTTCACTTCACCCATTGCTTCATTCTTGCATGGGTCACTTTGAGTTAGTTGCAGTCTGTCCATGTGCTAATCTTTGGTAGACACTGATACCTTGGTGACACCATTGATTGCATCTAACAGAAAAGGAGATGAAGTGGATGTAATAGCTATATTGTTGAAAATAGAACCTGTGACCTATTGTAGCCTCTCCAGATGTCTTGTTACATTGAAAGGGAGGTGTGGAGAACGTAGAACTACATGTGCGTGCTCTTTAAGATGAAGAGCAGCTGCCTTTCATGATGCTGGGTCCTGCTAGGATCTGGGGCCATTACTAATGGAAAGTGTATAGAGTATAGAGAAATCAAGAAATAAAAGCTATTAGGTTTGACCTCTAACAACAACAATTTTCGTTGTATCCTTAAATGTAACTGACTTCTTCCAAGATCCTCTGCAATACTTCATTTATTTTAGCACTGTTTAGCACTACACTTCATATCTAGAGGGCTTGCAGTCAGTTTATGCAGACAATACATTTCAGACACAATACACAGGATAACTAGGTGAGAGTCTAATCTTAAAATGATATAGAATTTATTTTATTTGGCAGATTGTCATTAACAGGCTGTAAGAAAAAAGCATCAGATCATTTGAATGGGGAATCCTCCTTTGTCCATAAAAATAGTTTAATAGAGCCTTGAACTGAAAGTGGACTACCAGGTTTGTAGTCTACTGGAACCATGTAAAAACTTCACTAAGCAGATATTTCATGCTAACTATAGGCCTGTGATGCTTTGGAGCAAGGCTGCTTATCTGTCAGTGCCTTGCTGATGCTGAGGGGGGATCAGGGATAGGCTTTCATTGCTCCCATATTATTTTTGTGGCTGTAGAATCAAGAAACTGAAGGCAATCTAAAGCTGCAGTGGCAGTGCTCCCAGCAAGAGATCTGAGTGAAAAAGGCTACTATAACCCTTTGATGGCATGAAGAGTCTGTGCTGTTTCTTCACCACCGCTCAGACCGACCCCTATTGTTCCCCAAAGGAAAGCAGAGGGGCATAATGGGAGAGTGTTACTTTCCCTTGGTGATGGGATAGTGTTAGTGTATACTAGCTTTCATGGCTGGCTCAGTTTTACAGGAGAGCTGAAACAGTTGTGGAGCCTCTCCTAAGGTTATCTGCTGGAGGAAAATGGAGGTGCACAGAGACCTTTCTAAAGGCCTTTGTGTGGTGCTGGCTACTTGCCTTCAGTTTCCTCTTCTCTTGTGTGGCTATCAAAGATCAATGAAAACATGACACCCATCTTTTAACTGCTCTCCAGTAGCATGAAAAGGAACAAGTAATTAGCCCAGTTTCAGGGCTTCTGAGTTGGGGGAGGAGCCAGAGGTTGACCAAGGTGCTCCTTCATTTGCCTTCATAAAGTGGTATGTCACCATAACTGGCTCCTTCCCAAGCCTCCTTTCCCAAATCTTTCATCCACATTGAGATTTCCCTTCTGGCCTCCCCTTCTCCTGAGAAATATTATTGAGGGATGTGTATTCTAAATCCTTATTTCTGATCTCATACTAAAGCTCCATTGCGCTTTTTGCAAGGATGGTAGGCTAACCCCAATATCCTGCTCAAATTTCAGTTTAGAGAATTGCTTTTTATTTCTCTAATCATTTAGTGGTTTCAGTCGTGCTTAATGTACAATCTGGATAATATTTCATTTCCTGCCTTAAACCATTGCGAGTGTTGCTGTGAGCTGTTAAACAGATGCTGCATTTCCATTGTGAATGAAGTAAATTTTATTTACACATGTTCTGGGATCTATCTGGATAAGAAGGCACTATTATAGTTGGTAAGCTATTATCACTAATCTGCAGGTGAGAAATGAAAATTGCATCCATCCAACCCTCTACAAACTAGTGGTCTTGAAGTCTCAGTAAATTTATTTCTTAGCAGCGATAAATGACTGTTTGACAGAACTTTAATTTTGTGGTCACTGACCTTTTAAGTTACCAACTGTTCACACCAGCAGCCAAACATAATATGAAACTATAGTACTCTAAACAAAATATTATTTGATACTGGAATATCTGAGGAATAAGATCCGTCTAAGACCCTGTAAAATACATTATATTCACTATACATATTAGCCATTTGTCTTAACTATGTGTATCTGTGTTCTAAAGTTCAGCTTCTTCTGATGTTGGCTATTAACTGCTAAAAAGATACTTTACTAGTGATTACTTTTTTAATTAAGCCCATGTATTAGCTATAAAGCCACTTGAGTGCATTGTAAATAAAATGCTGTATAATGAAGTGTTTTAATTATGCTCCCTAAAGTATGCATAATACTCAGTAAATTTTTATTTAAATTCTTAACATGTTCAGTTGTTTCTGAAAAGCAGTTTGAACGTAACCGTAAAGATAGAGTTTAGTCTTTAAAGTCACTTGAGCAAATTCCATGGCTGTTCTCCCAGTTAGTGAGTTTTCACAGCATTTGCAGCAAGCTAATTGCTTCTGCTAATAAATAATCTAAAATCAATGCTGACAGCAGTTAATTGGCACAGAGACTTTATTCTGTAAAGCAGTTGGCTAATGACCTTCTTTAAATTAATAGCATTAAGTGCTATGAGGAAATAAATCTGAGGAATTGCCTGTCATTTGCTTGTCATGTCTAATAACTTCCAATAATGATAGCTGATAGATTTTTGCACATTCCATTATTGAAGTTGGTGCATGTAATTATTCTCCTCATTATATGTAAACAATTAGCAATATTTGGTGTTTCTTTGCAATAAAGCTATTGAGTACAAGTTAGAAGTTAGAAACAATTTTTTAAAACTAGATTTTGTTTCCTTTGAATAGAGTAAATCAAAGTGGCTGAGCACAGTAATGCTTGGTTGGACTAAGCTTTACACTCTTGCAAATTTTAATGTGCTGCTTGTAAATAGAAAAATAAACATTTGAAATCTTTTTTTTAAAAGAAGTCTGTCTTGACCTGTGAAACCTTTGTTTCTAGCTTGAAGAAGTAATGGAAAAGGAAACTTATAAGACTGCTAAATTAATTCTTGAAAGGTTTGATCCAGAATCTAAGAAGGCAAAGGTAGGAATCTGGTATCAATACTAATTTATTATAAAAATGTTTTCTCGATGCTACACTTTTATAATATTACTATAATTGACAGGAGGTTGAACTACCATCTGCTGGAGCATCTGCAACTCCAAGACCTGGACAAGGTAATAGTTCTGTGAAATTACTGCTCTTCATGAAAGATCAGTATTTATAGCAACAAATTCCACTAGAGGAGTCTGCCTTTTTAATTTTTTTTTTTTAAATGGGAATTGTGTGGTAAACTGGGATTAAATTTTTGGGTGTATGGAGGGAATTGGTATTAGGTTGTGCCTATTAGTTGCTCTTTATTTAGTAGTGGGTCTGTTATTAGATGAATGAATTTAATGCTTTTTCAGCCAGTTAAATGTTTAATGCTGCTTGATGTTGATATAGTGTATTCTGGAGCCAGATTCATGTTTTGTTTATCTTCAGAGATGAGACTTTTCTGGGTGGTAATCCCTCAGAATGCTAGTTTGCAGTCAACAGTTACGTTCAGAGTTTTTAATGTAATGACTGATTTGGTTTTCCTACCAACTCATTTGTATTTTTCTTTACTTAGTCAAAACACTCCCGGGGTGAAGTTTTAGAGATAAAAGTTAATGCAGAGATCACCTGAATATTTTATGGAGCGCTAAAACCTGACCGTTCTTAACTGTTTTAGACCTTTCCATTTAAAGTTTGTACTACTATGCATGCTAGTGAAATAGAAAATGATTATGTATTAAAAATCATTAGGGAAAAGGCTTATGCTGAGAAACATGCATTCTCCCACCCCAAAAGAGAAGGTAAAATTTATCACATCAAGTGGAATGGCTCTAATTTAGAAATAAGGCTGTAAACACACTAGTCTTTTTTGGAAAACTTAAATTATTCTCCTGGTTAAAATTGATAGCATTAAGTAAATATGAAATGCTACAATAATATTGCAATAATGCTACTATTTCAAATCTAAATGTGTCGTTGAATGAATATAACTGAAGATAGATTGCCTAGAAAAAAATTTTTAAGGACTAATTTGCTTTTAAAGCAATGGGGTTGCACAGGGTCTAGTGTTCACTACAAGTAATTATAGAATCAGAGGGATATCATTTTTCAATAACAGATTAATGTTTCCAGCTGAGCACATGTGGGAGCTTGGCAATTCTTATATATCTTTGGTGGTTGCATGGTAGCCCTGACTGCTTTTGTGGGAGTCCGGTTGGAAGACTCCTACATAGTCAAACCATTATTTTAGTTTTCATCCTGTTCCCACAGTTGCTTGTGATCTGTTGAGTTTGGGAAGAAGGAAAGAGCTTGAGGAGGCCTAATTTTAAACCATCATGGCTATTTTAAATCACTTTCTCACATGTCACAGCTTCTGGAATGCTGGTTATGATATTTGTACAACATGAAATAGGTTATGATTTGCCACTAAAGCTGTTTGTATAATTCTCCTTTCAGTTGAATAATATCCACTTTCTTCTGCTTTTGCTCAGTCTTCCAAAATTATCATGATTTTTTTACTAGCCCATCCTTGCTTGCCATTGTCGTGACAATGTGCAGGTCTTGCAGTGTGCTGTTTTCACAAACAGCCTTCTCCTTTGGTTTCCTGATGTCTTGGCAACAGTCTGTCTTCTCTTCTCCACTATGTTTAACTGTCCTAATCCTAGAGTCCTAGATTCTAAGGCCAGAAGAGACCATTATGATCATGTAGTCTGATCTCCTGAATAACACCAGCCATAGAATTGCAGTGCAATTCCTGTCTCAAGCCCTAACTTCTGTTTGAGCTAGCGTATATCTTTTATCCATTTAGTCCTCATTCTTTTTCTTGAGTTAGATCAGCAGATGCACCAGAGCTAGATCATCACTGCTCTCCTGAGCATTTGAGTAGTGGTGGATGAAGAGCGAAGCTGCCTGGAAACACATTCCTAGTCTCTTTACAGGCATTGCAGCTCAAAGTGCTGTGTGAAAATGGGACTAGTTTGCCTCCAGCCCAGTATCAACTTTGTTAATCTCTGATTTTCTTTAATAGATGTTTCACCTTATAGGTCAGGCCATCAAGAAGAATATTGTTAGGTTCTGAAGTTTTGGCTTGGGTAGTACTATTTAAAGTAGGTAGTAACTCCGAGACGAAACCAGTATCTGCTTCTGGTTTGTGCAGTATATAATTCACTATTGGTGCTATTAAATATCAATTTCAAATTGATCCATATGATAAATGTAAGTGTGCATGAATGTAATTTGATTAAATTAATGCAACATATTTAAATTATGTGCAAACCTTAATTAAGTTTTCTTTTCACTTAAACTAAGTGCAGTAGATATCAGAAACTCAATTATCATTTAAATGTCAATACTTGTAAATTCTGTACTCTTAAAAAGAAAAGTAATGTTGAAAGTGGCCAGATTGGTCTCAACTGCACTCATGATAGATTAAAAAAAGAAAATGTTTGAAGAGATGAAAATGGAAACTATAAAGCTGAAGAGCTGTTTACTTCAAAGATCTAGTGGATCCACAATTGCATAGCAGTCATTTGTCTGTAGAAAAGAATTTGTCTAAATGTGTGGAAATAATGCAATGCTGGTTGCTTTTTAAATATATAGTTCTAGTCTTAAACAGTAGGACTAAAAACAACAAGGAGTCCGGTGGCACCTTAAAGACTTAACAGATTTATTTGGGCATAAGCTTTCATGGGTAAACCCCCCACTTCTTCAGGTACATGGAGTGAAAATTACAGATGCAGGCATAAATATACTGACACAGAGGCTTTTTTTGCCTCTGTTTTCACTAACAAGGTCAGCTCCCAGACTGCTACGCTGGGCATCACAAAATGGGGAAGAGATGGACAGCCCTCTGTGGAGATAGAGGTGGTTAGGGACTATTTAGAAAAGCTGGACGTGCACAAGTCCATGGGGCTGGACGAGTTGCATCCGAGAGTGCTGAAGGAACTGGCGGCTGTGATTGCAGAGCCATTGGCCATTATCTTTGAAAACTCGTGGCGAACCGGGGGAATCCCGGATGACTGGAAAAAGGCTAATATAGTGCCAATCTTTTTAAAAAAGGGAAGAAGGAGGATCCTGGGAACTACAGGCCAGTCAGCCTCACTTCAGTCCCTGGAAAAATCATGGAGCAAGTCCTCAAAGAATCAATCCTGAAGCACTTGCATGAGAGGAAAGTGATCAGGAACAGCCAGCATGGATTCACCAGGGGAAGGTCATGCCTGACTAATCTAATCGCCTTCTATGATGAGATTACTGGTTCTGTGGATGAAGGGAAAGCAGTGGATGTATTGTTTCTTGACTTTAGCAAAGCTTTTGACACGGTCTCCCACAGTATTCTTGTCAGCAAGTTAAGGAAGTATGGGTTGGATGAATGCACTACAAGGTGGGTAGAAAGCTGGCTAGATTGTCGGGCTCAACGGGTAGTTATCAATGGCTCCATGTCTAGTTGGCAGCCGGTATCAAGTGGAGTGCCCCAAGGGTCGGTCCTGGGGCCGGTTTTGTTCAATATCTTCATAAATGATCTGGAGGATGGTGTGGATTGCACTCTCAGCAAATTTGCGGATGATACTAAACTGGGAGGAGTGGTAGATACGCTGGAGGGGAGGGATAGGATACAGAAGGACCTAGACAAATTGGAGGATTGGGCCAAAAGAAATCTGATGAGGTTCAATAAGGATAAGTGCAGGGTCCTGCACTTAGGACGGAAGAACCCAATGCACAGCTACAGACTAGGGACCGAATGGCTAGGCAGCAGTTCTGCGGAAAAGGACCTAGGGGTGACAGTGGACGAGAAGCTGGATATGAGTCAGCAGTGTGCCCTTGTTGCCAAGAAGGCCAATGGCATTTTGGGATTTATAAGTAGGGGCATAGCGAGCAGATCGAGGGACGTGATCGTTCCCCTCTATTCGACATTGGTGAGGCCTCATCTGGAGTACTGTGTCCAGTTTTGGGCCCCACACTTCAAGAAGGATGTGGATAAATTGGAGAGAGTCCAGCGAAGGGCAACAAAAATGATTAGGGGTCTGGAACACATGAGTTATGAGGAGAGGCTGAGGGAGCTGGGATTGTTTATCCTGCAGAAGAGAAGAATGAGGGGGGATTTGATAGCTGCTTTCAACTACCTGGAAGGAGGTTCCAAAGACGATGGCTCTAGACTGTTCTCAATGGTATCAGATGACAGAACGAGGAGTAATGGTCTCAAGCTGCAGTGGGGGAGGTTTAGACTGGATATTAGGAAAAACTTTTTCACTAAGAGGGTGGTGAAACACTGGAATGCGTTACCTAGGGAGGTGGTAGAATCTCCTTCCTTAGAGGTTTTTAAGGTCAGGCTTGACAAAGCCCTGGCTGGGATGATTTAACTGGGATTTGGTCCTGCTTCGAGCAGGGGGTTGGACTAGATGACCTTCTGGGGTCCCTTCCAACCCTTATATTCTATGATTCTATGACATGAAGAGAAGGGAGTTACCTTACAAGTGGAGAATCAGTGTTAACCAGGCCAATTCAGTCAGGGTGGATGTGGTCTACGCCCACTCTCTTGGTATTGACACCTCCTGGAGAGTGGGAGTGGACCACATCCACCCTGACTGAATTGGCCTTGTTAACACTGATTCTCCACTTGTAAGGTAACTCCAGGTATACCTGTTTGCTGGACGAAGGGGACTCCTGCTTTTTTTCCCAAGCATTAAATTACTTCATGATCTTTTAAGGTGAATGTGACTTGAATATTACAGCTACTAAAATATTATCTTCTCCCAGTGGGGACAGTTTTCAGTGAAATCAACAAACATTTGTGAAACCTTGCAGCAAAAATTGCCTATGGCATGTACTTTAGGAATAGAAAGATTCAGAGGTTTAGCAGAGAAGTGGTAGTTGGTCTAGGATAGGCATATAAGCATTGTCTACCCTGTTCTTGCTGACTGAGGTGCGGCTGATGAAAGCAGTAAGTGGTAAAGGAGCACAGAAACTTAAAAGGCACCTCGTATACCCACACCACTGAAAATAGTTCTTTCGTTCTTTTGTTCTTTCTTTCTTTCGTTCTGTTCCATCTCCCATCAACCCTTTCGTCCTCTCTAAGCCTGCAGGCCAGCACAAGAGCAGCAGAGCAGTGAAATTGCTTAAACAAAAGAATTCTCCTCCGCACCTTATGCACTGTTTGACAGTCTCTCTATCCCAGATGCTTTTACTGTATCCCCAGCTATCAGTACTCCTCCCTCTTCTCCCTTCTTGCTTCTATTCTGCAAAATCTTTGGAGGCTGTTAGGCTGTGCCCTAAACCCCTGGTACAGCACAAAGCAGAATGCAGTCCTGATAATAAGGGCCCCACTGACCTTGCTCTCCGTATGTGGTGAAAAAAATACTACCTGGGGCGAGGGATGAAGGACTGTATAGTGGAGGATGGTGAAAGATAATTACCAAAAAAAAAAAAGATTTGGCTAAGGAGGAATTCAGAAACAAGACAAAAGGGCACTGGCAGGGAAAGACAAAGAATGGGATAGAGAGATGGAAGAAGGCTGAAATATGTTACACGTGTACTTCATTTAGGATTTTACAAAGGAGATGTAGGAGGGATGGGAAGGTAGAGAGTTTAGTGGGAGAAGCATGTTTGGCACAGTTTATCCCTGGTAAATAATGGTTTATCACAGCTGTCTTTTCTGATGTCTGTTCTCAATCTAGTTTCTTTGGCTTTTTTGTCTCCACTCTTCAGAGGAGAATGAGATCTTGCCATACAGTATGTGCAGCAGACACACTGTTACCTCTTGATCTAGACCTGCCCTTTTCTGTAAAAATTGCGTAACAGGCTGAAAAAGCACTTGAATGTAAAACATGGTTAAAATTAACTTAATTGCACCAATTTATAATAAAAATTATCAATACTTTCTAGAGCAGTAGGCCCCTATACCACCCAGTGAGGGTGAACGGAGGTCAGTTAACCTTTTGCCAGCACTGGAGGCTGACAAGTGTTGTCTAAGCTTATGTGTACACTTAAAATGCTTTAGCAGCACAGTTGCAGTGGTGCAGCTGCACCACGGTAATGCTTAAGTGTAGCCACTCACGCAGCAATGGGAGGGGTTCTCCTGTCTGCATAGGTAATCCATCTCCCCAAGAGACGGTAGACAGGTCAACGGAAGAATTCTTCTGTGAATTTAGAGTTGTCTGCACCAGGGGTTAGATCAGTATAGCTGTGTTGTTCAGAGGTGTGGATTTGTCATACCCCTGAGCAATGTAGCTGGGTCAACTTAACTTTTTAGTGTAGACCTGGCCTATGTTTGATTATTTGAATATACAGTAATCTGTGGCATCTAAGGTTTTG
Organism: Caretta caretta; assembly: GCF_965140235.1. Taxonomy (NCBI): domain Eukaryota; kingdom Metazoa; phylum Chordata; order Testudines; family Cheloniidae; genus Caretta; species Caretta caretta. The sequence goes on along the minus strand of NC_134216.1, from coordinate 43,441,566 downwards.
GGAGACAATTCACTCCCTAAAGATAACAAGTGGCCAGTTTTCCTTTGATCTCAGTTAACCCCTGACACAAATCTTCAAATAAGCTGTTGTCACCAAAATTTTAGTGAATTATCAGTGTAGGTAACAAGGAAAACCATCAAAAAGAAAGTGCCTGCCATGCACGTAATCAGTCATGCACACTACTGGTTTAATTTTCATCTGGTGGACACTGGTGTTCTGTGAGTTTTTTTCCCCCCCTTTGGAAAGGGGCTTAGTAAACTATTTATCTGCTGATTTCATGTAAATGTCCACACTACTGCAGTGCTTAAAAATAAATAAAATAAATTAAAAAATTCCAGCTTTACTTATTACTATAATGTGTGTTTCTAAAGACAGACAAGATATGTGAGGTAATATCTTTTATTGTACCAACTTCTGTTGGTACAAAGGACAAGTCTTCACAGAGTTCTTTGGACCTGAGGAAGGGGACCTGAATGTCCAAGCTAAATACAAGGTGGGACATACTGTTAAGCATGAGGGGTTCACATGTAGTACTTAAAATAAAGTGGGAAATTAAGAGTTAGCAGGCAGTAAGGTGTGTTACAATTGTAATGAGTCTTAAAACCAGTGTATTTTTAGTCTGTGGTTTGTAGTGGCTAGCAGAGTTATGAATTTAAGTTCTCAAGATGATCTTTGAAGTAGTTGTGTAGGTTTCCTTTGAGGACGAGGACTGAAGTCAGATTTGGATTGATCGCTGTGTGAAAAGTGCGTGCCCATGGGTGATGGTGTGTTTGTCATATATCATTTTTCTGTGAGAGTTCATTTGAGAGCATAATGAATGTCTGGTTTCACCCACATTGTTTTTGTTGGGGCATTTGATGCACTGAATGAAGTACATCACATGTTGTGAAAAGCATGTGGAGATCTCATCAATGTATGTCAGGTATATCGTTGGTTTCATGGCACATTTTTCCAGTAATTCTTCTTTCAGGTGGCCCAGGAAGAAGTTGGCTTACTGGGGAGCCATCCTACTGCCCATGATTTGGATAATGTGAAATTGTTGTGGGGGAGGATGTGTTTAGGGTGGATTTCCAAGTGTTGTGCGTTATTTTGTAGATATTTGAGACAAGCACTGATGCCTGAAAATAGTTGTGCCAGTGGTAATTAGGAACCAGTGAGGGGAGAATTGTGTGAGAGAGAAATGCTATTTCACTATTAAAGCTGTTCCTGACTTGTATCACTTTTTGGTTAACAAATTTCTGGATGGCTAAGTCAGCAGCTATTCAGTTCTGCCATAAATTGTTGCAACTGCCCAAAGCCCAATGCCGTACTCAAACAAAATTCCTTTTGTTGTAAATGGGAGTTCTGTCTGAGTGAGGAGGACTGAAGAGATCCCCTTAAATTGTTTGCCATATTGATGACCTGCCCATAATTCAGTTTGAGCATGCTTTTCGCTTATTTAAAAAGGCAGGATGGGAGCACCATAGTACATCATTCCCCCTCAGTGCATTGTTGCTGCAATAACAAATCAAGCACACTAAAAAAAAAATAGGGTGGTAGTATAGGGTGGATGAACTGGGCAAACTGAAATCTATAGATTAAGACAAGAAGGGACCATTAGATTTTCTAATTTGGAAAATTAAGGGTGTTTACTACTAATACTGCTGGGGAATTCAGACTGAATACTTTACCAGTTGCAGTCAAAATGACTTAGTCTTCCATAGAATTTAAAACAATATTTGGAAACATTTAAACTATAGGGTAAATTAGTGGTCAGTCAGTGTGTTCAGGTTTTCTGTTTGAGTATAGCAGGTTCATTCTAGCAATTAATGTCTCTCATTTTGTATACTAAGATATGTATACTAAGAAATTACCTCTCTATTAGTGCACTTTTGGAGATGCTTTGTTCTGAGTATATACCAGTTGTTAACCAAATACTAGTATTAAAATATGGGATTGTGTATTTGATCAAACTGCTTGTATTGAAGTGCACGCTTAATCAGAGTATGATTGGTCTTTGTAGTGTAGTCTTGTATACATTTATTTGACTTCCTGCTTATTACTTTTCTTACTGATTAAAATAGTAATACTTTGTGTTTTTGTTACTTGCAATATGGTATCGAACATTAAATTCAGTATGTACATGTTCCTGTCAGAAATTCGTCAGCGGACCCCAGCTCAAAGAAATGTGTCTGCAACCACCCCAGTAAGCCCTAAACAGGGATCTCCAAAAGCTCCAGGTCCACTAGCAGCATCTCCTGGTCTGCAAAAGGACGCTTCAGCTCCTGGTGGACCCCCAGAAAGAACCGTTGCATCAGCCTTCCAGTCAAATGTGTTACCAAGACGTCCTGGATCCCCTGCTACTTCAATGCCTGGAATGGGTAAACAGAGCACTTAATGTTATTTACAGTTTATATTGTTTTCTCTGGTTACCAATAAAACAGGCCATTTTCAGACAGTATGGAAATGGCATTTCATTTGGAAATAGCAGAGCAGTTATCTGATTAAGCAGGAGTTCCATATTCAATTAGCCATAACTCTTTACAGCTGGCACCTTGTGATACTGAAACCTATTGCCTGAGCTCATTTAACTGTTATGGCTTCTTTGTTTAAATGGCAATAAAACTTCGCAGTATTCTGTAGTCAACAGAATAACATACCTTTTTATGTTCGTGGTTTAGGAAAGCTCTAGATTTTGTATAAATCAGGTAAAAAGGAAAACGCTTTCAGTATACATTCGTTTCTCACTAAACTCGGCACATATTTTATTATGCATCTTGACATTTATTTAAATTTTTATTCTAGCAGGGATGTTGATGCAGCATGAGTTATAGTATAAAATACTGTGTACCCTAAAAAATCTTTTCTGCTAGATAGATGGATTTTTCTAAAAATGGCATGTTAATTTTATACTGTAGCCCAATAAAAGGGTTTAGCAGCCGTTGTGATGTTTAAAAAATAGTGAGTTACACAAGATACTTCAAACTGTTCACTTCTGAATGGGCCTCCTGTTTTGCAGATGCTTTTTTTCAGCTTAGTTCTGGGTCAAAACTCAGAGTGGAATTTCTCCATGAAAAATACTTGCTAACATTCTTTGCAATTTAATCCATATTCTGTGGAGAAGTTTTTGTTCACTTTATACTGTTGCCAAGAAGGTTTTTTTTAGTTGTGACTTATGTCCCCAGTTTGGAGGTTTTATAGTGATTATTTTAGGGTTTTTGGCTTACATTAGGTAATAAAATACATCGGTACATTGATTCATTCTCTCTCTCTCTCCTCCCCCCGGAGAAAATTGGGCACTTGAATTTTTAAATGGATTTTTACCATACCTTAAAACAACTTAGTGAGATAAGATTTTAAATGGAGCAGGATTTAAACTTCTCACCATATTAAGTTAATTTACACTGGCCTATGATGGTAGCAAATTCTATAGAATGATTAGAGAAGGTACTTTAATTGTAATGCCCTGTTCTTGAACAATTAACTACTTGAAAATGATCTTTATGCTGAGACTAAAACTGAGGTGTTGGGGAAAGTTTTTTTAGTAAATCCTGATTAGCTTCTTAAGTTACCAAAGTGAAGTTTTCCCACTAATAAATGTATTGCAGTCAGACAGCTCTACTTAATGGCAGCGTTTAACAAGTTCAAACTTGGCATGTACCTAAAGCATATGCTCCTTGTTGGGTTGCTGAAATAATTGGTTAAATGTTTGCTCATATTTAATTATTTAACTGTGTAATTTTCCTTAGCAATATTAAGATGTAGGCACATTGAACTAACTTGTGTCTATTTGAATTTGAGCTTCTAAGTATAGAACAGTGAAATAGGTGTTTAATGGGTGTATTGCAATGCATAGTTGCTAACTCTTTTAAGTAAAAATAAACTCAATGCAAGTTTTGTGGCTAATATTTTACTTTCACAAACTAAATTGTTTCCTTTAGTAACTGACATGTTTCCCTTGCATATATGTAGTTTCTGTCATATATGTATGTGTGTATATGTATATAATATGATGATTCACTTATTTCTCATATACAGAAATTGCAAACCCTGTGTGAGATGTCATGGTTACTGTGGAAGTCAGTCTTTGGATTTCCTGACTCTTGTGCATGTACACTCTCAGTCACAACATTTTAGTCTAAACTAAATCCAATATCAGAGTAAATATCTTTCCACCTAAGTCTATGCATCACTTGCAACAAATATGAATGGGCTTAATTATCTCTAAAGTAAGAATATTCATTCATTTTTATTACTGTATTTTGTAGAAGAGAATCAATTTAACGTGTACCACAACAGAGCTCCCATATGTTTGAAAATTAATAACCAGCAGGTAGTTGAGAGTTTGCCAAGCTTTGCAAAAATGACCAGTCTTCATACAATGATTACTTTTGATGTTTATATTAATTACAGTTGTCCATAACAGCATGAAGACTAAGGTGCATGGTTTGAGAGTTATTAGTATGCAAGTGATTTGAAGATGCTCTTGTGGAGCATGTTCTCATGTTTAATACCTCTAGGTTTCTTTATGTACTTCTCTGCATTGACTATTCATATGTAGCAATTAAATGAGCTTGCAGTATAAAATGTTATGGAGAGTCTTATAATACTTTAAATGGAGAACTGAATTTTTAAGTATTATTACTAGAATATTTTAGGTGTTCAGTTTCTTTTCTTCCAGACTATAGTATGCCGTCAGAGTGTTCTAAAACTTTATATTCACACCTGTATTCAGCTGTATCCACTCCTTTTTAATGGGAGTGTTTTGTCTCAGTGACCTTAAAACAGTGATTGGCAAACTTTTTGTTTTGGTGACCCCTTTCACACAGCAAGCTTCTGAGTGTGACCCTCCCCCTACCCCCCTCATAAATTAAAAACACATTTTTTTATATTGAACGCTATCTTAAAGTGATATTTGTACATTTTAATATCACTTTTCACAACAGACTTACTAGCATAGACTTCACAGCAGACTTGCTAGCTGGGAGGCTGTGAAAAGTGATATTAACATACAAATATCACTTTCTATAGCAGACTTAGCACCCCACTGCCACCCTTTCTTCTGTGCTGCTGCTAGCGGCGCTGCTGCCTTTAGAGCTGGGTAGTGGCATTGGGCCCCATCGACCCTGCCCTTCAGTTCCTTTTTATTGCCCGTGATGGTTGCTGGAACCTCTTGTTGCTTAGGCAATCTCCTCCCTTAGTGGTTTTACTCAAAATTTAGTGTAAATAGTTTAGTAGTTTGTTAGTTTAGATTATTTGGACCAGAGGTACGTGTACCCCTGGAGTTACGTAGAGGTCCTCCAGGGGGTGCATCAACTCATCTAGCTATTTGCCTAGTTTTACAACAGGCAACATAAAAAGCACTAGTGAAGTCGGTACAGACTAAAATTTCATACAGTCAATGACTTGTTTATACTGCTCTGTATACTATACACTGAGATGTAAGTAAAATATTTATATTCCAATTGATTTATTTTAAAATTATATGGTAAAAATAATAAAGTAAGCAATTTTTCAGTAATAGTGTGCTGTGACACTTTTTTGTATTTTTGTTTGATTTTATAAGCAAGCAATTTTAAGTGAGGTGAAACTTGGGGTACACAAAACGTAAGACTCCTGAAAAGGGGTACAGTAGACTGGAAAGGCTGAGAACCACTGGTTTGGACAACCCCGCTTTTATACAGCGAAGCTATCCTCACTCCCAGTGCTGAGGCATGACCCGGTTGCTGGGGTTTAAACCTTGAGCTGCATGCAACAAGTCTATGCCTTCGAGCGACTCGCACTCGAGCTGTCTCAGGTGCTTAGGGGAAGTTCATAGGAAAGACCCTTGCCGAATTTGTAAGGACTTTAAGCCCTGGACCCAGAAGGACCACGCTCACTTGAAAATTCTACTCGTGGAGGCAGCCTTAACACCGGCCTTGGAGCTGCGCTCAGACTCGGCACCAAGCACCTCAGCCTCAATGCAGCACAATCCCTTCATCTAGAAGAGCTCCCCAGTACCTATCATCTTCATCGGTGCCCAAGAAGAAACGCTTTCAAGTACCTGGAGAAGAGCCGGTCTCTGGTACTTAAGGACAAGGGGGCCAGGGACAGAGTGAGACTGTGTAAGGCCGCTCTTCATCCCTGGCACCGCACCGTCAGGTGCCTATAGCCGTAGTGTAGCAGTGTCCTACGAGGCCTAATCAAGACCAGTGTACTCATTAATTTGCAGTCCTGTCGACCCCCAAAGCGTTTCCATCTGCAAGGGATCGTATGACCATGCCGGAGGGTCAGAACTGCACCAGTGGTGCTCCCAAGTGGCAGGGAGTCAGTGCTGCCACCTAGACCAGCACCATGCCAGCTGTCCAAAGGGAAGCCAGCATTCACAGCACCAAGGTCCCCTAGATGACCTTCTCCAGCACCAGGCTGCATGACTCCACCCTGGTCTCCGCAGCACACCTCCTCCTCGTCAGAAGAGAAAGTGTGTTCCTCTTTTTTCATCCTGTCGCTGAAGTGTCTGAACATGCTGCTCCCATTTTTTCATGGCACTGAGTTCATTGGGACCTCCGGGTGCCTAGCCATGGTACCTATGGGACCCAACCACCATGTAGAGGCCCTTTTGGAACCTGTGAGGGTTAACCACTGCCTCCAGGGACCCCTTCCAGAGATCCTATTTGGTTGTCTCAAAGGCCAGGGCACTCTGGTACAGTGCACACACACCCCAGGACTGGACTCTGGTACTGAACATGGTACCAAACCCCAGGAGGAAAACCAGGATTGTGCTGGCACCATTTGAGGCTTCCCATCTGATTTTTAGCTTCCTCCTTCTCTCCAGATGAGGTCATGATGGAACCCAGAGACTCTCTGCTGCTGGGTGACCATAAGGCTTATCAAGACCTTTTGGGTCCAGGTGGAGATGGTTAAGGAGGTGACACATGGCCTCCTGGACATCCTGTCACCAGTGGGGCCGTCCATAGTGGCCCACCACTACATGATGCCATCATGGACCCTATTAAAGCCCTTTTGCAAACCCCTGCCTCCCTTCCACCAACGCTCAGGAGCATAAATACTTTATTTCAACTAAGGGCACGGGCAGCGGGTATAATAGGGAAGGCTAAGCCTTCCCTAGCCTAGCTAAGCTGCTGCTGACCTGCCACCGGATGCCTGAGATGTGTTGGCTCTGCCCCTTCCCCATGGCCTCCACTCCATCTCCTACTGCTGCTGTTTGACATCCTCCACTCCACCCCTCCCTCTCAGGAGGTCCCCACTGGCTTTCCATGTCCCTCCTCCCCCTCTGAGGTGGGGGAGTGAGGAAGGATGCGGCAAGCCTGCGGCAGGTCTTGCGGGAGAATGAGGAGGAGGGGAGCCAGCAGCTGGCGTGGGCCGGTTGGGCACTGGGGCCAATGCGGTGCTCGTTGAGGGGGGAGGGTGTTTTGGGTCTGCTGTGCCGGTGCTTGGGGGGCTGGGCCAGCATGGCTGTGGCTGGCTGGCAGGTCAGAGTCTTCCAGTTGTGGGGGGGCCCTCAGGGCTTCTCCGGTTATGGAGTGGAGTTCGGGGCTCTGGCATGCAGGGGGTGGGGCCTCAGGCAGAAGGGGCGGGGCCGGCAGGCTAGCCTCCCCAAAGTGGGGCTTCACCCGCTGCCCATGGCTAAGAGGTAGGAGTTTCATTTTATGCATCCCATCTGCCCCCCTGAGATCATTGGTAGTTGCGGCGACCAATGAATGAGACCGCCAGGAACAATTCTATTCCTAAGGTGAAGGACCCTAAAAATCTGGACTTCTTTGGGTGCCAGACCTACTCCTCAGGGGGCCTACAACTGAGTATAGTAAATCAGCAGGGTGCTACAACTTCAACATGTGGGAGTCATTGCTCAAATTCAAGGACCTTCTTCCCCAGGATTCCAGACAGGATTTTTCCTCTCTTGTCGAGGAAGGGAAAACTGTAACCCAGGCCTCCTTACAAACAGCCCTGGACACTGCTGGCTCTGTGGCCAGATCATTGGCGATCACGGTGACGATGTGTAGGAGCTCCTGTTTGCGATATCGGGACTTCCTCAGGAAGTGCAACACACCATTCAGGACCTTCTTTTTGAGGGTTCGTCACTCTTCTCAGAGCAGACGGATGCTAAGCTGCACAGCCTTAAGGACTTCCAGGTGACCATGAAGTCCTTGGGTCTCTATATACTAGCAAGTACAAGAAAACAATACAGACCGCAGCAGCCCAGCCATTCCTTTCCTTGGGCAGCCAGTCAAGACTGACAGAAGAGAAGGAATTAGAGGGTTTAGGCACAGGCAGCCTCCTCCATCATCCTTGTCGGGTCTTTTGCAACTGGTCTCCAGGCATCCCGAGTTGTCAAAGCACTCAAGGTCAGCATTACTGCCCCTTTTACAATGGATCCAGTTACTCCCCTGTTTTCCAACTGCTTTTCCTATTTCCTGGATACTGGACTCACATTACTTTGGTCCGATGGGTCCTCAACACCATAAAACTGGGTTGCACCATTTAATTCCTGTCCACCTAGCTTTCCCCACCCCCATCCCTCTTCTGGGACCTTCTCAGGAGCTCCTGTTGGAACTTGAGGGGAAGAGAGTTCTCCCCCTGTTACTTACTAATCCCGAAAGCCAACAAGGATGTCAGACCCATTTTAGACCTGCGTGGTTTCAAATGGTATCTCAGGAACCTGAAGTTCCTCATGGTCTCCTTGGCCTCCATTATTCCCTTGCTGGATCCCAGGAATTGGTATGCTGCCCTTGATCTAAAGGATGCTGATTTCCATATTGTGATCTTCCCTGGTCACAGATGTTTCCTAAGATTGTAGTAAACCAAAATCACCACCAGTTCACAGTGCTCCCATTTGGCCTGTCCGCTGCCCTGTGGATTTTCATGAAATGTATGGCAGTAGCAGCAGCCTTCCAAGGAAAAAGGGGTCCACATGTTCCTATACCTCAATGACTGGCTGATCAAGCACTGGTCCAGAGCTGAAGTAAAGGCTGACTTATGGTTCATCCAGTTGACCTTTGATATTTTGGGCCCTTTGTTGAACTTCCAGAAGTCCATCCTAATCCTGGTCGAAAGGATAGAGTTCATAGGGGCAGGACTCAATTCAGTACAAGCAAGAGCTCAACTTTCGAACAACCGGTTCCTCGCGATTGCCTCCCTGATAAGATCTCTTCAAAGCCATCTAATTACGACAGCCGGACAATGCCTGACCCTTTCCCATCTCAGTCATTCTTATGAACCTTGCCTGTAAATAGTTTACAGTTGTTAGTAGTTTCCCTTTAGTGGAGTGAGTGAGTGAGTTAGTCCCAGATGGGACTCAGCCTAGGGGCAGGGCATGCTCTGATCCCCAGGCTTCAAACCCTGTGACCGCTGTAAAAAAATGCCCATCAGCGATCCGCATAGTAGCTGTCCGAGGTGCCTGGGCGAGACCCAGATCAGTGACAAGTGTCATATCTGTAAGGGTTTCAAACCTCAGACAAAACATCTCCGGGCAGTCCTTATGGAATCAGCACTGGAACTGGAGCCATCTAGGTCAGACTCTGCTCCCAGCACCATGGCATCGGTGCGGAGCACTCTGCTGGTGCCGTCTTCAGACTGTCACTGATCCTGCCTCCCTCCCCAGCACTGGCTAGAAGGCAAAGAAAGACCATGAGGGGACGATCTACTATATCCCACAAAGGGAAGAAGGGAGCCGGAGGGGAGCAAAGACCCAAGAAGGGCAGGTTCTGACCCCCAAGTGGGAGTCGGGTTCCAGCTCAGGTCGAGCGGGTTAGCCCACCCCAAGACACACCTGCCACCTCGGACAGTGACGTGGGCCCTCGGCACCTGGACGTGTCATCGACGCCTGAGGCCCTGCAGGCTGTGAGGATATACTAGCGCTACCAATTCCAGTCACGATGGTGCCCCGTTCCAGGGGTAAATCGGGCCTGGGACCCTTTCAGTGGTTACCATCGGCGCAGTACCGCTCCCCACCACAGGGAGTGTCCCACCAGCGCTTGCCCTGTGTGGAGCTATCAGTCCTCAGACATCAGGAGGCCAGCCCAACGGAGCCCCCACAGATCTCCAGATTCAGGGCACCGCTCGTCGGGCTTGAGACGCCGATCACCAGTGGCATGGCGCAGGCCCATGGAAGTGCTCCCATCCCTGTAGCCCCAAAACCAGGACCGACCTAGCTGTTCCCCCAGTGTGTGGATCACTCTGGAAACCCAATCCGATGGTCCCAAGCGCCTCACTACTGGCCGCTGGAGCACTGGTATGGGTCACCACAGTTGGGCTGAAGTTCCCTGTTTCAGCAGCTAACATGCTCCTGCTCTCTGACGGACCGGCACCGCTCAAGAAGCGTGAGGCGTAGATTGCCAGGCCACTGTCGCTGGTCCGCTGAATGCCATCTGTCTCCGGGAGCTCGACGCAGGGAACCATCACATTCTGACAGATCCCCCATCGCAGCATCGAGATTGGCACAGTCGTGATTGGGATGGACAGTCAGCACTGTCCTGGTCCCCCGGTCGTGATCCCTCCTCCTCAGAGTCCCTACTAGCAGTCCAGGGTCCCACACCAGGGATACCCTCCTTACCAACGGCACCACCCGTCACTTTGTGGCCTGACCCCTCCTACCTTTGGAATACTTGGGGGTTTCTGCAAGGGCTCAAGTTGGTCTTTGGTGCTTTGCATAAGCCGTCGGCCATAATCTCCCACCCAATATGGAGCTGGCTGGGGAAAAGACTCCTCAAGTTCACCTGGCCCCCATCAAGGGACCAGTAGAGCAACCATCAGAGGCAGCAGACCCTCCAGCACCTGCTTCCTCCTCTTCCTCTCCTGATGAGGCGATTTACAAGGGTCCACTCATCCAGTTCCACAGGATGATGCGAAGGCCTATCAGGAGCTACTAAAGAGGGTAGCCTCAAACTTGGTGCTCCATGCTGAGAAGCTGGAGGAACCCTCGGACTTCCTATTTGATATTGTCAGCTCAGCGGCCCCAGCCAGGGTGGCATTGCTCTTACATGAGGGGGTGGTAAAGATCCACAAATCCTTGTGGCAGACACCCTCGTCGCTTCCCTCCATCTCCAAAAGAGCAAAGCAAATGTACTATGTGTCTGCTAAAGGTTATGAATACCTTTATACACACCCTGCCCCAAGCTCCCTGGTGGTCTTGGTCATTAATGAATGGGAAAGCCAGGACCAACTAGGAGCGACCCCTTTCCTCCCCCCCCCCCCCCCCCAAGAACAAAGACTCAAAGAGGCTCGATTTATTTGGAAGGAAAACTTATTCTTCCTCAAGCCTCCAGCTATCAGTGGCCAATCACCAGGCCCTGCTTGGCCACTACAATTTCGACATGTTGTAGTCCGAGGCCAAGTTCGAGCATTCACTGCCTGAGGACCCCAAGGAAGAGTGCCACGCAATCCTTGAAGAAGCCAAAGTAGTAGCCAGAGTGGTCCTTCAGGCGGCCTCAGACACGGTGGACTCTGTGGCCAGAACAGTGGCCTCTGCCATCTCAATGAGGAGGCATCCTGGCTACACTTGGGTCTGTCAGAGGTCCAACAGTCGACACAGGATCTCCCATTCAGTAGTCAACCTCCTGTTTGTGGAACAGACACAAAACTACATGGGCTAAAGGACTCTGGGATGATGCTGTGGACCCTGGGCCTCTATACCCTGGGCCCGGCCAGAAAGCAGTTTGTCGCCGCAGCCCCAGGGCTCTGGGAGCCTGCCCAGGTTGGAGCCTGCCTGTAAAAAGGGAGAAGCTACAGATGCTGGCAGGGTCACCAGCTGGTGCCCTCTGCCCAGTTGAGCTCCATCCGCAACCAACAGGATGGCAAGCGGGCATTTTGAGGGTTCGCCCAAGGGCAACCTACCAGCCTGTATCCCGGATCCTACTTCCCCATGTTTCTCCAACCTTTCCTCTCTGCATGGGTCTCCATAACTTCGGGTCCTCAACACCATGGGTCCCCAACACCGGGACGCAGGGTTATACCCTCCAGTTTCTTTCTGTCCCTCCCTCCCACCACCATCCCCCATCCCTCTTCAGGGACCCTTCTCATGAGTACCTGCTCGTGCAGGAGGAAAAGGACCTTCTGCAAGTGGGGGCTGTGGAGGAAGTCCCTCAGGAGTACAGGGGCAAGGGATTTTACTCGTGGTACTTTCTGATCCCCAAAGCCAAAGGGGGTCTCAGACCCATCCTAAACCTGTGAGACCTCAACAAATATCTTCAAGAAGTTGAAGTTCCGCATGGTCTCCCTGGCCTCCATCATTCCCTCCCTGGATCCAGGAGACTGGTACGCCGTCCTTGATTTGAAGGACGCGTATTTTCACATATCGATATTTCAGGGACACAGATGATTCCCGCGTTTCATGGTGGGTCCTGCTCATTACCTGTTCAGCCTGGCTACAGCCCTGAGGCTGTATGCATGGCAGTGGTGGCTGCCTACCTCAGGCGTCAGGGTATCCAGGTTTACCCATATCTCGATGACTAGCTCATCAAGGGCCACTCCAGGTCTCGGGTCCAGCATGACATCTCAGCACTTCAGGTCATGTGCCATACCCTGGGCCTGCTGATAAACGAGGAAAAATCAACGGTAATCCCAGTACAAACAATAGAATTCATCAGGGCAGTCCTCGACTCCACCTGTGCCAGAGCATTTCAGCCACAGGACTGATTCGAGACAATGGTGAGTCTCATTGCCAGTGTCTCTGCATATCCCCTCACCACAGCTTAAGTCTGCCTCAGGCTTTTGAGCCACATGGCAGCATGTACTTGTGTTGCCTGCTGTGTGAGGCTTAGATTGTGACCCCTCCAACAGTGACTGACAGCAGTCTACGTCCCATCCAGAGACCATCTGGACAAGGCTGTTATGATCCCACCGAAGATACTTGCCTCCCTGCAGTAGTGGAATGACCCCCGGGTGGTCCTGGAAGGAGTCCCGTTGGAGAGTCCTTGACACTTGGTATCTCTGATATTAGATGCCTCTGACCTTGGCTGGGGAGCGCATCTCAGCATGTTGAGAACTCAAGGGATGTGGTTCCCGGAGGAGCTGACATTGCACATAAACATCAGGGAACTCAGAGCAGTCTGCCTAGCCTGCGAAGTCTTCCTGCCACATTTTTCTGGTTGAGCGGTGTGGATACTCACAGACAACACAGCCTCGATCTACATCAACAGGTGAGGGGGAGCCTGATAGTTGGCTCTCTGCCAGGAAGCACTCGGATTGTGGGATTTGTGTATCCAGCACAACATCCACCTTGAGGCGTCGCACCTCCCCAGCAGCCGGAGTATGCCGGCGGATCACCGCAGCTGGTGGTTCTTCTCTGCCCACGAGTGGTCCCTGCATCCAGAGATCGTTCAACTGCTCTTCAAATGGTGGGGAACTTCCTGAGTGGACCTGTTCATCACCAGACAGAACAGGAAGTGCCAACAGTACGGCTCCTTCCAGGGCCTAGGCAGGGACTCCCTCTCCGATGCCGTTCTTCTGTCGTGGGAGGGAGATCTGATGTACTCATTCCCACTGATTCCGCTCATCAGCAGGGTCCTAGCAAAAGTCAAAACAGACAAAACACGGGTGGTCATGATCTCTCCAGCGTGGCCTCGCCAGCGCTGGTTCGGCACGCTCATGGATCTGGCACTGGCTCCTCCATGGCCACTGTTCAGCCACCCAGACCTCCTCTCACAAGACCATGGGCAGCTCCTGCACCTGAACCTTCACTCCCTTCACCTCACGGCTTGGTTGCTGCATTGCTGAACCCGCAGGAGAGGGCCTGCTCCAGCCAGGTACAGCAAGTCCTCTTGGAAAGCAGAAAGCCTGCCACCAGAGCGACTTACCTAGCAAAGTAGAAGCAATTCTTCTGCATGGCATCTCACCAACAAGGTCTTTGCAGTCTATCCTGGGTTACATGCTGTACCTTAAGCCTCAAGCCCCTGCTCTTTCCTCTATCAGGGTGCAGTTGGCAGCCATATTGGCCTTCCACCAGCAGGTCCAGGGAAAATCTGTGTTCTTCCAGGACATGTCCATCTGGTTCCAAAAAGGCCCAGAGTGACTCCTCCCACTGGTTTGGGATCCGGTTCCACAGTGGGACCTCAACCTTGTCCTCTCGAGGCTCACAGGACCTCCCTTTGAGCCCCTGGCCTCTTGTTCCATTTCACACCTGTCATGGAAGGTTGCCTTCTTTGTAGCCATTACCTCGGCGAGGTGAGTATCTGAAATTAAAGCCCTTAATTCCTGACCTCCTTACATGGTTTTCTGCAAGGACAAGGTCCAGCTGTGATCCCATCCCGCATCTCTGCTTAAGGTGATGTTCCACTTTCATGTCAACCAGGATCTTTCTCCCAGTTCTCTGTCTAAAGCCACACTCCACCATAGAAGAGAGGTGGCTGCATATCGTGGATGTCTGGCATGCCCTCGTGTTCTACCTGGAGCACACCAAGCCCTTCCCCAGGTCGACCCAACTCTTCATTGCAACAGCAGACCAGATGAAAGGCCTTCCAGTGTCCTCGCAGAGGATCTAGAACTGGATCACCTCTTGTATCCGGTTCTGTTATGAGTTAGCACAAGCTGAACTGCTACCTGTATTGAAGGCCCACTTGACCGGAGCTCAAGCATCCTCAGCGGCCTTCCTAGTGCACGTCCTCATCCAGGACAGCTGCAGAGCCGCCACATGGTTTTCAGCGTGCACGTTTATGACACATTACGCCATCCCTCAGTAGGCCAGAGATGACACTGGATTTGGCAGAGCTGTGTTGCAATCGACACGCCCATGAACTCCTACACGCCCATGAACCGCCTCCAGTGGTACTGCTTTGGAGTCACCTACAATGGAATGGATAGGAGCAAGCACTCGAAGAAGAAAACCCAGTTACCTTTTCCGTAACTGGTATTCTTCGGGATGTTTCGCATATCCATTCCATGACCCGTCCTCCTTCCCCACTGTTGGAGTTTCCAGCAAGAAGGAACTGACGGTGGGGGGAACCAGCAATACCCCTTATACCGCAGCATCCACGCACCACTCCAGAGGGGACCAGAGCTGGTCCCCTATGGATACCACTGAGGGGAAAACTTCCAGCACCGGTGCATGTGGCGAGCACACACACCTACAATGGAATGGACATTCTTATGTTCATAAGAACATTCTTATGACATGAGCAATGTATCTCAAAGAACACCAGTTACAAAAAAGAAAAAAAGGTAACTGTCTTTCCTTGGTTGCCCTCCTTACTGTGTATAATTATGGTTCTTGTCTGTCTTCACACAGCATGTAATTAACATGATTTTTCCATATATTGTGTTCTGTTTTAGGTTCTTATACAGCCCCTCATGACTGTAGTATCTGCTCAATGCACTACTGCAAAAAACTCTCCATCTGATGAATATCTGTCATGTGTGGTTAACTTTTTTTGTCTCACCTTCTCCCCCCGGGGGGAAATCTTTTACAGTTTAGTATTATACATTTATTAATTAATACTTGTTGCTTTGTTTTGTTAGGGAAGGCAAAGGTACATTTCACTTAAAGTGGTAGATGCTCAGGTTTGTGGTGGTAGCTAGTTCCTGTGGGAGTTTATTCCGCGGTCTGGGACTGTCCACCAAAGAAGGCTTTATCTCCTGCACAGGCGAGCTTTACTCTTAAAGCAGTAATACTAAAGGTAGTAAGTTCTGTTGCGCCTGAGGAGCAGAGTTGTTGAGAGTGCACTTCCTTCTGGTGCTTTAGGCACTCTTCAATATCTTGGGTCTAGGCTATTAAGCAACTTGGAAGATCAGGATCAAGACCTTGAATTTGATTGGATAGTCTGTGGGGAAACCAGTGTCAAAGCAGAGAGCAGGTTTGATGTGCTTATCGTAACCCATGCTGCTTAGGTGACATGCTTCAACATTCTATACTCTGAGCTTCCTAAGCGTTGATGGCTTCTTGTCTAAGTATATTGCATTGCAGTAGTCTAGCGAGGAGGTGATAAAGGCAGTATAACTGGTCATCATCCAGAAGGGTAGGATGGGGTCTTCAAGCCAACTGGAGATGGTAGAAAGCATAACTATTCATTTTCATAGCTTTCATCAGATTAACTGATTTTTGTTGGAGCTTAAAGTGGGAAACTGAGCCACAAATCCACTTTATCTTACAACACATTATAAGCATTACTACAATTATCAACACTGGTATCCATAATCTATCTTAAAATTAAATGCCATATCTGGATGTTCCCCAATTATATTAATTTGATCCCAGAAACTGAGTGTAACACTTACTCTATCTAATTATATATTGTATTTAATTGTTCTTGCATGTGAATTCAATGGTTTGTATATTATTTTAATAAAGACTTTTAAGTGAAAATTTAATTTTACAAGAGGTATTTTAAAGTTAGGAAGTAATTGCAAAGCCTTTGCAATTAAGCTTAGTTGACTCTTACTACTACTGGCTCAACAAATTTGAGTATAGGTATAATTTTGATTCAATTATAGTTTTGAATTTTAAGAATAAAACACCAATTGAGCTGATTGAATGGGCACACTTTCCCTCCATGATTGTATTTTTACTGTTGTATAACCACACAGTAGTCTTTATTTCACACTTTTTATGTCTATTCTAGGTACTCAGCTGTACTAGCAGTTGAAAAATGATTTCTTTCTTGGGTTTCTGTTTCATTATTATGATCTATACCACAGATTGGTTGCATGGCCCCTAGGGCATTACATCAGCAGATCCATTTGGCTTGCACTTCTGTGCAGCAGTCCAGAAAAGGTGCTTGCCACCATTCATGTGAGTGTCTTCCAGTATGTGAGGTATATGGCTGGACATGGTACATGTTCCTTAAAATTGGAGTCTTTGAGGATGCTTACTTTATTGGTAGTGAAAGTGGGGCGGACAGACTTTTTAAAAAAAAAATAGCCTTTTGTATAGTAATTATAATTAAGAGATGACATTGTTACCACAGCTAGATTACTGAGGATATTAACCTCTGTGACTAGTTGTTTCACTCCTATACCAGTCCAGCAGATACTTGTTGGTAATGAGGCTATGCATTTTCCCTATGCGGATATCTTTTAAAGCTTGTGAAACATCTATTAATATATATATGCACCCATTGCATTTCACATTACGTATAGTTATAGTGTGATGTTCAGCTTCCTCATTATTGTGACTAACTGATTAGCCCTCTTTGGGGTTTCCATTAGTGCTTGGGCAAATAACAAGAATTGTACTGCGGTGTGTATTGATAATTAAAGATGATGGTCCCACAATATAAGCAAAATGCTTATCAGCCCAAATGTAGCTAACATATGTCTTTCATACCAGGTATATTTCTGTTCTACAGGAGTTAGTATCTCAATATGTAAGTAGTTGGTCTGAGTTTTGAATTTCTATGTTGACCCAAGACGACTCCTAGTGCTATTTCTGTAGCAGCTAATTCCAACACAAAAGGTTGTGAATAGTCAGGCTGAACCAACACTGGAACTGAGCTTAATACCGGTTTCAATTTAGTGACTGCTTCAGTCACTTGTGGGTTCCATTCCCAACTACTACATTTTTAAAGCAAACTATATGAAGGAGCAACTATTTCTATATATTCAAATATAAACTCCCAAGAGAAGCCAGTTCCTAAAAACTGCAGTTTTGTTTTAATACAGTTTAACAAGCATTTTAGAAAATATTCCAAGAACCATTTTGCAAAATACTAACAATATTATGCTTTCCCTTTAAACATTTTTAACTGATGAATGTGGATTTTTGATGCTCCTCAGTTGGCAAGTTATGCCACAAATATATAAACTCAGTTTGTATTTGGTTTGAGTGCTTCAAAATATAGGTGCCTACAATATATAAAACAAAAAATTACATATAAAAAAACATAAGCCCCTTCGTTTTCAGTTTAAACAAATTTTTACTGAAAAATTCCCGGGTTTTACAAAAAGTATTCAGTTTTTTTCTGATTTTCAACCTACTTTATATTCAAAATATACAAAAAAAAACTTGTTTTATTAGGAAAATACAATACATTGCATGAGATATATGTATTATGATAATACATTAGTCTGTGTGTGTATATGCAAAGCTGCCTCTTGAAGTAAGGCTATGTATTAGTCTAGAACAGTGGTCACTAATTGGTCGATCGTGATCAACTAGTCGATCCTAAAGGATCTCCCAGTTGATCGTGATCTCTGGCAGTGTAGTGTGGCTGCCGCTAAGGCAGACTTCCTACCTACCCCAGTCCCATGCCACTCCCAGAAGCAGCCAGTGCGGCCCCAGGGGCAGGGGTCTCCCTCCGTGCGCTGGTCCTGCCTGCAAGCACTGCCCCCGCAGTTCCCATTAGCCGGGAGAGTTGTGGGGGCCGGGGCTTGCAGAGAGGGGCAGTGCACTTTGGCCACTTCCGGGAGTGGTGTGTGGCTGGGGTAGGCAGGGAGCCTGCCGTAGCCTCACTGCACCCGCTGCCGACTGGGAGTCACCGGAGGTAAGTTTTGCCCAGGGGGAGGCCGCACCCCAGCCCCCTCCCTGAGCCAGCACCCTATACCCCCTCCTGCACCCTGAAGCCCCTCCTGCATCCCAAGCCCCATCCTGAGGCCCCTCCCAGAGCCACACCTGAAATTCCCTCCTGCGTCTGAACCCCCAGCCATGAGCCCACTCCCGGTGCCAGCACCCCATACCCCCTTCTGCACTCTGAACCTCGTCCTGCACCCAAAGCCCTAGCCCTGACCCCCCCTCCCAGAGTGAGCACCCTATATCCCCTCCTGTACCCCAGCCCCTGCCCCAGGCCTAGCCCAGAGCCCCCTCCCAACCTTTTTCTGTTTCTAGTACAAACAAACAAACTTAACAAACATATTTTCATGGATCCTTGTGGTGAGTGGCATCCCCCACTGAATTTGTCCTTCCATGACTTAATTTTTAACAATTATAGAGGTCTATAATCTTCTGTGTTACTAGTGGCCAGCATTTTAGCAAAAAGGTTTATAGTTTGAGGGGGAATACAAATCAGAATAACCATTATCTTCTTCCCAAAGGTACAGATGGGACAAGTCCTCACTAGTACCAATATCCTTACGTTTCCTTAAATTCTCTATAGTTTGATTGTACTTTATATTCTTGGACATATTACTGTGTGTTCCGTCTTTCCGTAACTGTACAACAATCTGTGTTGTGCTTAGTTTCTCACTGACTGATTTTTACCAAGAGCAAATACTGTGGTTGTCATTTGGTCATTGGCCACAACCTCTCTATTCTGTACTTGTAACTAGTTGCAGCGTTCTTTAACTTGTTCCTCAGACACAAGATCATTAAATATACTACTTCCATATACAGTCCCTTTTCATGGGAATTTTGATAGTTCTTCTTATTCTCAACTTTACTGTTAAGTCTTTTCAGCTATATCCCAAGGTTCTTCCTTGGCTAAGACTTTTCTTTCAAATCCCTCTCTGTGGCAAATTATATTAACATACTCCTCCATTATGATTGAGAACTTACTTTCTTGTCTGGGTGTTGGACAACACCATGGCTGGAGGCCAGGGCACTGTTCTCTATAGCCTTCCAAGCCTTAGGCTTGTATCTGTATCCTAGTATCTGGAGCCTTCATAATCCTGAAGAGCTGGAAGTGACCACAAGGAGCAAGACATCATGGACTCATGCCCACCCAGGGATGCCATTGTTCGATGTCAAAGTGGGAAACTGAGTCACAAGTCCACCCAATTTAGGCTTAATCAATTTTTGCCTTTATTTATACAACTTCAGACAGAAGTATTGTAATTTATAATGTCTGAACATATGCTTATGCCAATAACAGACAAGATAGAATAGGTAAATGGGCCCAAATTACTGCCTTCTGGAGCACTGGAAAGTTCTTCCACCTTCCATGATGATCATCGCCTTCTCTGATCTCTTGGTCTAGTCCTTCAGTCCTATTCCTACAGCTTCTGGTGCAGTCTCTGTAATTTGGGCTTTGTTCACTTGAGTCTTTTACACATTTCTAGATTACTTAATTTTATCCAGTAGGCTTTTACCACATCATCCCCTTCATTTGTGCGTGTGTGTAACCCATACAATATGCACGTGCAAACTTCAGTTACCAAACTTACCTAATTTTTCCTGCTGGTTTTGCAGTTTTGGGGTCATGTCATTCTATGTCACCCTGTTCCTAGCTTTCCCAGAAACCTGGGATTTTATATTTATCATTACATGTTTGTGTATCTTCTTTACATCTTGCAACGTGACACGTTATGTATCTTGCTAGCAATAATATCATTTTAAACAAAACAGCAATTTATATCAAAGAGGGATTGGCAAAACCACACTTATGCCAGGCAAGCCCTTGGCCTAAGTGTTGCCTCATCTAAACCCATTCGGTATCCAGAATTACAAATTATTAAAATAGAGCTAACAAAGCTCTTAATTTTACCATTTTGCAATTCTTCATTCTATATTTCAGTACATGTATGTCACTCTTCTACCCCTTAATCTATTGCAGGAATGGGGAGTTATGGAAAACACAAAAAACCTTTTCTGTCAGCATTCTTTATTATCTTAAACATAGGTTTTCAAAGGCCTTTTTCATTCAAAGTACAGTTTTGTTTGTGAATCATTACCAAAAAAAATCGTCAGAAATTTTCCTGTGTTGCATTTTGAGGGATGTCAAATGTTAGGGCCTTGACATTGAATAGTACTGCAACAGTACATTGTAATTAATGTTTGTTAACATTGTTTACCTTAAAATTGGTTATTCACGAATCAGCGTTTGGATTGTAGCTTTAATCTATTAACTTTTATGTTTAACAAATCTGAATTGAAACAATTTATTAAATGTGGATGAAGTCTGAGCCAAAGGTATTCATCCTTACCACCTGCATTGTTACCCTATTTTCAAAAGCAGTTTGGGTTTTGCTGACTGATGAATGGCTTAAAATTTGGAACAAAAAAATTTTCAGTATAAAGTCTGGACAAACTTTCAAACTCACTTATGGGACACTAGAAAAATGATATGGCAATGTAAGATTTATTTCTGAAGATTAGAGAATTGCAAATTTCAGGACATAGAACTATTTTGGGTTTGAGGCAAATTTCCCTTTAAAATATGGAATGCTACTCAATGTATTTATGTAGGCATCCAGTAATGGGAGAGGAGGCAGCTGGCATTGACCATAGTAAAATCTGTCCAGTATTTGTTATCAGTGTATCACAGGGTATCTGTATTATTATTCATTAAGCTCTTGGCCAATTTTTGACTCTTGACCGCTAATGTGAGAGTTTGGGGAAATGGAATAATAATTGTTAACACTTGACTGGTTTTGTATAATTGAGACTACTTTAGATTTTAAAAATTAATTTGACAAGAATCTTTCCATAATGTGGCTGACAACTTCAGGAGTAAGGAAGAGAAGAGTTAAAGCTACAGGAAATAAAATTTGCAGGTTTTTAAGGTTGCCTATATCTTGTACAGCAGACCCACTGTTCCCAAACTCTGGTCTGTGGAGAGTTGCGTGGTCTTACTTCTATATGTGAGGAGAGACAAAAAGAAGCAAAATCTGATTGTGAGATTAATTCATTTGAGAGGACAAAACACACATGAAAATTGACTAAAAGTACGTAAATTCTTTCTCATAGCTATTTTTTTCATGTTGCGTCAACTGCTATAGTTTCCAAAAGGGAGATTTCATGATTTCAAATAGGAGGGAGATGATCCATAATATGGCATCTCTATTAGAGATGAAACCTCATTGAAGCAACAGTTGACAGGTTTTCTACCACAGGTGTTCATAAATTTCCAAAAACAATGAGGAGTCCTTGTGGCACCTTACAGACTGACAAATTTATTTGGGCATAAGCTTTCTAGGTCTGTTATTGCGTGACCAGGGAGACTGAAGTGTTCTCCTACTGGTTTTTGAATGTTATAATTCCTAATGTTCTATTTGTGTCCATTTATTCTTTTGCGCAAAAGAATAAATGAACACAAATCTGACATCAGTAATTATAACATTCAAAAACCAGTAGGAGAACACTTCAGTCTCCCTGGTCACTCAATAACAGACCTAAAAGTAGGAATTCTTCAACAAAAAAACTTCAGAAACAGACTCCAACGTGAAACTGCAGAACTGGAATTAATTTGCAAACTGGACACCATCACATTAAGCCTGAATAAAGACTGGGAGTGGTTGGGTCATTACAAAACCTAAACCTAATTTCCCCCATACTAATTTCCTCCTACTGTTACTCACATCTTCTTGTCAACTGTCTGAAATGGGCCACTCTCATTACCACTACAAAAGTTATTTTTCCTCCCTTGGTATCCTACTGTTAATTGAATTGTCTCGTTGGACTGACCTCACACTTGGTAAGGCAACTCCAGTCTTTTCACGTATTTATACCTACTCCTGTATTTTCCACTCCATGCATCTGATGAAGTGGGTTCTAGCCCATGAAAGCTTATGCCCAGATAAATTTGTTAACCTCTAA
Source organism: Caretta caretta (assembly GCF_965140235.1). Lineage (NCBI taxonomy): Eukaryota > Metazoa > Chordata > Testudines > Cheloniidae > Caretta > Caretta caretta. The sequence goes on along the minus strand of NC_134216.1, from coordinate 43,419,191 downwards.
GGTGCCACAAGGACTCCTCATTGTTTTTGCTGATACAGACTAACATGGCTACCACTCTGAAACCTGTCTTAAATTTTCAGTAGTACTCATGGCAATCCAAAAAGTTAAGGCTTGCCCTCTAAAATAGTTTGGGATCGTAAATTTACTTTAATTTTTTTCTGTTTGATCCTTTAAATTGACAGGGAAGAATGCACCAATAGCCTTCCCGAACTACTGTACTGCAGAACGAGATCACTCTTTAGCTTTGTTTAATTTCTTTGCTTATAACAGCATTTTTGTGTTCAATCTTGGATTTCTCATTTGTTCTCTGCAGTACCTATTTTAAGTAATGCCATTTTGGTACTAGGAGAGATTGTTGTCCATTGTTGGTATTAAGATGCTGATACGCAAGATTATATTTTTAAGATTCTAATTTTGGGCTGTCTAGACTGACTTTGTCTAACCTTTTGGCTTTTTGGTAATCTACATTTGAGGAGCAGGTGAATTTCTGCCCCTAGTTTCTGCCTAGTCTGGCTAACATAGGCAATGAGAGCAAAAGTATTTTGAAGTGAGATCCCTTATTCCAGCAAATACACAAGCACCAGTGCGTGCTCTGATATTTACACCTACTGTAAGCATCTCTTTACACTGACAACATGGTGTTAAAGGGCCTTAAGATAAATGAGAATTGGACATGCTGTGTGTTCATACACATTCCTTCAAATGTTTTTCAGTTTACAAGGGTGGATTTTTGCTTTTTTTATAATCCTTTTCCTCAAAGATTTGACTTTTGAACAACAATAGCTTACTTACCAGTATTTTTAAATAAGTGGTTTAGAAATCATAACTTTGATTTCACATTTAGTAACTGATAAAACTGAAAGATTTAAACAGCAAGAGCAATTGAATTTTAAGAATAACATGTTGGAGAAAAGAAAACTAGCTGCAGTCCAACTATCTAAAGTGGTACAACTTCCCTAGTGGATTTCACAAATGTGACAGTTTAAAATTACTGCACATATTAATACACGGTATTAGCATGTACAGTAGAACTAGTACATTATGTAGTACGACTTTGTTGTTAAAAGTCAATTCATTATGCTTACTTCATTTGTTAGGTCTCCATCCACCAGGCCCTCCTTTAGCAAGACCTATTCTTCCTCGAGAAAGGGGAGCTTTGGATAGAGTTGTTGAATACTTAGTTGGTGATGGTCCGCAGAACAGGTAAAATTTTGCTAATGATAGTAAGTAACAGCACATACACAATGAGTTGAAAGTCTGGTTTTTGTTTGTGCAGGATTAGATGTTCTAGAATTCTGCTGCTTATGTTTGTTGGTGGCTTCATATACAGTTTTCCTAATGAACTGGCTCTCTAAAGCCTTGCCTGAACTCTCTTTTACCCCACTCTCAGAAGCGTAAACCCTAGCAGGAGCAGTTTTAAAATGATAGTGCACTAATGAAAAAGAAAAGCCTTATTGAAGCTTGAGTGGGAGAATGAATTAAACCATCACCTAAAAACATCCGAGACTCTTAATTTCTTTTCACATGTATCGTCATTTTAATTGCTTATAACTAATTGCCTGCTGAATTGTCCCAAACCCACTTGAGCTGGCCTTCTAACTCTGTTAGAGGAACTATTAATCAGATCATTGTATTTCCTCATAAAAGTTGAATTACCAGTATTTTTGATGTGGCTTCTATTGAGTCTAGTATGAAACAGACACTTAAATTGCAGCTATGTGATAGGTTAAGACCTAACCATCTTGGTTTAATTCTTAAGATTATGATTCAAAATTTGTCTTTTGCTGATGTGTAAATGAAGAGACCCTGCTAACCAGTACATTCTTCATAAATGGATTGGGCATTACTTGTTGTTAACATTTTAACTATATTGAAAGTTGCTCAGCTTTAATACTCTACAGCAGTTCCATTGTCTGAATACTTAGCTTCAACTTAACACCTGTATTTTTACTCTTTTTTTTTTTTAAGGTATGCCCTTATATGTCAACAGTGTTTTTCTCATAATGGTATGGCTCTGAAGGAGGAGTTTGAATACATTGGTAAGAACTAACTTACATAGTCTGTTCTTTTAAAAAATAAGTATTGTACTTCTTGAGAGACTGTTACAGTACTGTAACATTTAGATTCTAGTTAAGTACTTAGTACAAGCTAAGAAATGCCACTTATGGTAATTTACTATTCAGTAGCTAAGGATACATTTTAAGTTTTAAAAAAGTACTTTATTACAACCTTCAGGCCGAGTATATTGTGTGTGTAAAACTATTCAGGAGAAATAAGCCTCTTCCAAAACATCCTTGAGAATCACTGTGGGCTATGAATAGCCCTCAAAAGGGTTTTATAGCTAAAAACTATCTGACGTTAAAGTTCTCCGCTTTACCAGAACTTATAGAAAATCTTGTTTTGGCAAGAAGATCTCAAGGAGGCATCAAAACAGGAGTAGGAACAAGCCCTGGAGGTTATATGTCAATTTATGGCTGACAATAACTTAAGACAGACCCAGTTCTTTTTTGAACACAGAAGTACAAAAGAGGCAAAATAAAACTACAGTAAGTCTAATGTGTAAGAAATAGTTTCAGGCATCTCTCTTCTCTTTCCATTGCGCATGGGGGTCTGTCTCTCTGTTTGGGAGAAAATATACAGCACAATCGGCAATATATTTCATTTCTCACTGATCTGACGGCATGTATTCTGTGTATCCGTCTGAGCAACAAACAGTCCAAATGTGCAAGAAAGAGACTTGTTTGGTCTTCTGTAAAAGTGTATTTTAAATTATTGGACAGCATATAATATTTTTCCAACACAAACGTGGCTTTCCTTACTAAATACTACGAGAGCAGATTATTTTTCAAGTAATAATGGAGTCTCCCATTGAGTCTGATGGATGAGCTACACAAATAATTTTTCAAAGTGGTAGCAAGTTGGTCGTAATTCTCTCATCCTTTTTGGCCATTTTATCTACTGGTGCAGAAGGTTGTAACGGGTGATCTGCCAAACAAAGATGCAGCACTTTGCAAGGTGCAAGAGAAACAATTGAGACAATCATATGCAGATCCCATTGATGGTCAAAGTGACATACTCTGTATTAAAACTGGAGCTAGCCAGTCACCCACAGCCAAACGTCGCTGCAGACTGAAGAAGAAAGTGGCCGCTCCGCCTAAGTCTGTGGGCCATGACTGGCTAGCTCCAGTTTTAATACAGAGTATGTCTTCTCCTAAACGAGCTGCCTACTGGGGCTAGGAGTCTTGTCTACCCCAGCAATGGACTGCTTATTGTCTGGTACCTAGTCTTTGACCTGGCTGGCTGGAGTGGTTCTACCAGAAGTTAAACTCCTGCTGGCAAAGCTCTCCAGGTCATGAGAACTTTCAAGCCTTCCCACCACATCAAGGTGTAGCCCTCAGTGAAGGAAATGACTGAATAATAATATTTTACAGAATAATTTAAAGGGAATGGATATCCATACTGGAGTATTTATTTAAAAAGAAAACACACACAAAAAACCCCCAGCCAAACCAAAAAAACCCCCAAGAAACTGGTCTTATAAATCTTTAAGAATACTTTTCTTCCATAGACAATCATGTTTTGTTGATGTTTGTGACACCCCTAGTAATGTTTACCTGAAATGTTCACAAGTAGCAGCAGCAGAGCTGAAAGTGAGATTATTATTGTGTATACTTTTGTAATCTTCTGTGCAGCATTTAGGTGTGCGTACTGCTTTTTCCTGAATCCTGCAAGAAAAACTAGACCACAAGCTCCACGACTCCCAGACTTCAGTTGTGAAAAGAGGCAGCCAACAGAATTGCAGACTACGGTTGGACCTTTGCATTCTGGAGGGGTAAAACTACAAGAGAATCCACCAAAGGAAGGTGTGTACTAATCCTGTGAAGGTTGCCATTATTCATGTTCATTGAAATCCTTTTGTCACTGCTCTTCTTGGTTCTGTCTTTTTTCCTTAAAGTGCAGCAGTTTTAAAGCATTCTAACTTTTTTGTTCTCCTGTAGTGTGTGTATTTTGCATTGTTTGTTCCTTAGTGTTTTTGATTTACTCTTCATCTGCATTGCTGAAGGGTTTTTAGCCATACAACCCCTTAAAATTCAGTCTTACTTTACTCATGTCTGGCAAGGTTTGAAAATACTGCTTAATGAAATCCTTGGCTTTTTTATTATTGATAAACAAATATCAAATCTAAACTGTATATTATGTGCATAATTAACAAGATAATCTGCCCCTAAGTGGTTAAATTTCACTGTTTTTTCAGCAGGTCATTTGGTTGAGGTGGGTTGAAATTCCTGCCTTTGTTCCTTAAGTTAGTTTTGCTATTTTCCCCAGGGCAGGAAAATCTAGTAAAACTGCCTTGCTTAAAATCAAGAGTTCAAAGACAAATTGTCAATTTTAATTTAACAAAGTTCCTTTTGAGAGGTTTTATAGTCTGCAAATACAGTAGGTGTCTAGAGTTCAGCCAAGAAGAAGATGCAATGTTTTCAGGAGAGTTTAGAAAAGAGTTGTAATTAAAACCAAAGAATCTTCAGTTAGACTTAACTTTTGATTATTTACTAAAGAGGTATGGATTTCTCTACGGTTCCGTTCAAACCAGACAAGATCTAAAGCATGTGGGGCTAGGGAGTATGGAGCAGTTCATGTCACTATGTGCTTAGCTGAAGAGGTTTAAAAGGCAGCTGACTACAGGAAATAGTTCTAGTAGTTTAACAAATAAAACTCCCTTCCTGTTGTAATCTTTTCATGTTGGGGACAGAGTGCCATTGTCTTTCACTTTGTATGTGGCATGAAGAGGCAGGGTGATCATCTTTGCCATTGCACAGAGGACAGATTAATAAATTGGGGGTTTTTGTAGTGGTGTATTAAGACCTTTAATGGCTTAAACTGGTTAAAAACACACACAATTAGTGTCTAATTACTTGCTAATAGTGCTGTGAGTTCTCTAAAAATATCACTTGTACAGAATTCTCATTACTGATGTCTCCTGCCTCAGCATGAGTCATGTGGGAAACTGCCTCTAGGTCTTGAGAAACTTGATCTGGTGAGGCACCTGCAGGCTGGCTTGAGAGCTCTAACTTGCTGAATATGCTCCAACTTCAAGTACCTCAGGGGTATGTCTACACCCAAAGAAAAACCAGAAGCACGGAGTCTCAGAGTTCAGGTCAGTTGATTTGGGCTCCTCAGCATTGGGGTACAGGGCTAAAAATAGAGGTGTAGACATCCCACTCAAGCTGGGGCACAGGCTCCACCACCCCCTCTGGCTTCCAGAGCCAGGGCTCTAGCCTGAGTGGGAATGTTTATCCTGCTATTTTTAATCCTACAGCCTGAGCCAATTGACCTGGGCTCTGAGATTTGGCACTGAGTTTTTCTTTGCAGTATAGACATAACCTTATCCAGAACATTGCAGACAGTTCCTTTCTGATTGGTCAGTGAAGGAACTGCTCAGTGGCTCTGATGTGGGAAGAAGAAAAGGAGTACTTGTGGCACCTTAGAGACTAACCAATTTATTTGAGCTCAAATAAATTGGTTAGTCTCTAAGGTGCCACAAGTACTCCTTTTCTTTTTGCGAATACACACTAACACGGCTGTTACTCTGAAATCTGATGTGGGAGTGCCTCTTGCTGCTTTAGCCCTTATTCAGGGCCTTGTTGTGTTCTCCAGTTTCTAGTCAATCATACTTAAAATGCAGGGCTGGAAGAAACCTTGAGTTGAGGCAGGACCAAGAAAACCTACACCATCCCTGACAGGTGTTTACCAACTTGTTCTTAACAGTGGTGGGGATTTCCCATGTTCCCTTAGTAACCTCTTCCAGAACTTAACTACACTTATAGTTAAAAAGGGTTTTCTAACATCTCATTTAAATCTCCCTTACTGCAGATTCAGCCCATCACAGAAAGGAGGACAAGAAGTAAACATAAAGAGCAATTGATCATCTTATTTAAAATAACCCTTCTGTTTGAAAACTGTTGTTAGGACTTCCTTCAGTCGTCTTTTCTCAAGCCCAATTTTTTTAACCTTTTCACATTGGTCAGGTTAGGCTTCGGCCCGGGCTCAAGCATGGTCTTACGTTGCAGTGTAGACATACTCTAAGGAAAGTGTAGGTTTTCTACTTAACAGGGAAGGAGAGCTAATAATGGATGATATCAAAAAGGCTGAGGTGTTTAATGCCTATTTTGTTTCAGCATTCACTAATAAGGTTAACTGTGGCCAGATGCTTAACAATTAATATTAACAACAAGGAGGAAGAAACCCATGCAGTTTGTCCATCTCTCCACTTTGTGTAGGATTCCTTTTTGATTTTTCATATCATTAAAGAGCTTCTGCTGGAGCCATATTGGCTTTATTAGTCTTCCTACCTTTTAATTTCCTTAGCCAAGAGGTTTCAGGCTCAATCCTTAGTTGCACCCAATAAACTCTGGGTGCAGCTAAGTGAAGGAACTCCAAAGTAGCTGTATACAGCCCTCACTTGCTCTCGAGGCTGACTCTATTGGTAACTTTCCCCCGCATAGATTAGAGCAGCCCAAGGTGTAGTTTCTTTTATCTGTGAACTCAACCTTCATAGAGGGAAAATCTTGCTGGCGAAGCAAACCATTTTTAAAGATACCTTGTAATTCTGCTTCTCTAAAAAGAAGTATTTTTTCTTTGTATTTTCTCATGTATGTTACATTTATATTCCCAATATTATGTTGAACTGTATTAACTATGAGATCATCTTTCAATTGATTTTTAATCATGAAAATCGTGATGGCTATCATTTTGGTTTTACCAGTGTGATCTTGCGTTATATTAGTTAACCGTTGAGTTCTTTATTGAACACAGACCCAGATCTTCCTGCTGCTATTGCAGATAAAATTGTAAAGTATCCCTCCCTTGAATTAACCATTTCTTATTTTCCAAAGTTCTCTGTGTAGCAGAGTCAGAATACAGATAAGCAGGGAAGTCACTGATATAATTAGAAAAGGATTAAGGTGTTTTAAAACAAAACATGCAATCCAGATTGTCAGTAAATTAATTGTCAATAAGTAAAGCATGAAAGTATAATCTATGTGCACCAGACTAAATTTTTAAAACAGGCTGGGGTTTACAGAAAAAGGGAGTTAAGTTCCCAACACCCATTATTACTGGAATGTGGGTATCTAATTTCCTTATTTTCTGAAAATCTCAGCCATATAATATACTAGATAAATACTGTACCTGCTGTCTTTTAATCTATTACAATAGATGTATAAAACAAAATATTAACTCTCTAACTGTACTATCCAAAAGAAAATGTTTTTTGTACCCATATTAGATGGTGCACTATAGGTTGATGCTAATTTGTAATTTTGTCATTATGCACAAACTGTCCATGACTTGGTTCAAAGCATTTCATTTGAGCAGCTGTCTTATGAAAATAATCTTTTCTCTCAATCTGTCAAAAAGTATTTTCAATGAGCCATTTTTTGTCAGATCTAATTCATAGCGTAAACTCTGCTTACAGGTAGTTTTAACCCATACTGATTTTAAAGGCTTTAATTAATGTGACTCTGTAAACTTAAGCTACTAAACTTTCCTTTTAATGAGGTATAAACTGTAAGCAAGGCTTTTGCAGATCACCTATTAAGACGGTACTCTACTGGCAAAAAAGGGTATGTTTAATTATAATTACAACAGATGTTGGCAACAGGAAAATAACTTCTACCGAAATGTTGACAGCATTCAGAAACATAATTTGGATCAGTAACCCTGTTAAACCATAGCCTTGGAGTAAGGCTAATGCCATTACCAAAATAGCAAAACCACAGTCGCATGGACAAAATGACTAGCCACCTTCAGTAAAGATGACTGGGTTGAATCCCCGCACTCCCTCCAGTTTTGTGTCCAAGTATTCACTAGCCTGCTGCATACTCTTTTGTGGTCACAGACATAGGGGGATGGGGTTAAAGTACCTGTTGACACTAAAACACTAAGGCGATTGCTCTTCTTTTCTCCATGAAATTGCTTCTGCAGATCTCAACTCGATAGAGATTAGCCAGCAGAGATGTGCCTAAGGAAAACTAGTTGAGCAAATTGCTCTCACATGCCTACCATCTTATCTTGCATCTAAATCAAAAGACTAGTGCTTAGTAAATGTTTGAATTGAGCTCCTAATGGCAGCCTCAATATATCTCAGTAATTGAGAAATTCATTAGGGAAGCCATGGTAGCTGCCTTTCCTATAGTAGATTAAAACCTGAGTCATTTTAGTACTAAATCTCCAACAGAATTTTTAAGAAGCTACAAAGCACAGTTTTATCCATTTTGCTCCTCTGGTTTCATTTGAAGACAGAGCACAGAGTGCTTTAAAGTAAAGTGCTTCTCTTTGTCCTGTTGTTTGGGATCAGCAGCTGTTGGTCTGTCTCTCCAAATGTTCCTGTTGAGTGCGTCATATTTAGTCCCTGTTGGAAAAAGACAAATCTTGACGCTGAAAATATTTGATAACCAAAAATAGAGCATTATATCCAATTAAAACTGTAGAAAGGCAGCAAATCTTGACAAATCTTGGAAGATCTGTGCTTCTGATTTACTTGACCTTGAGCAACTGGGATTCCAACCTGAGTATGGCACAGAATGCTTTATTGTATTGACAACCACCTGATGCAAAAAGATAAGGTGTTTATTTTAAGATAGGCCTCAATCAGCTTTTTGGTACCTTAAATCATGAGGTGATGTTGAACATGCCCGGGATCTCTGAAGGGAATGGACAGGGCTGCACTTCATTGCCTTAGTTTGTTTTGTTTGTTCCTGATAGACCATGGAGGATAGTATTGGATTTGCTCTTCCCTCCCTCCCCCCCACCCCCTCACCAAGGCTGTCATGGCATACCACAAGGATCTACTTTCTAATCCCTCTTCATTGCATATATGGGGCTGCTAGAGTTAGTGACACCCAACTTTATATGACAGGTTTCAGAGTAGCAGCCGTGTTAGGCTTTATTCGCAAAAAGAAAAGGAGTATTTGTGGCACCTTAGAGACTAACAAATTTATTTGAGCATAAGCTTTCGTGAGCTACAGCCGAATGCATCCGATGAAGTGAGCTGTAGTTCACGAAAGCTTATGCTTAAATAAATTAGTTAGTCTCTAAGGTGCCACAATTACTCCTTTTCTTTTTGCCAACTTTATATCTCACCAATCCAGAGAGTATGATTCAGTGTTTTTCCTAGTGTCTGGGTGCAATGAGAGTGAGCTGATTGAGACTCAATCCTGAGAAGACTCAGGTAGTGAATGGTGAGTTGCAGTAAGGAAGCAGACAAGCTGGCGGAAGTTAGCAGTACCCCTGACTGAGTGTGAATCTACAAAACTTGTAACCAAAGTTTGTAGTTTGGTGGTCTGATTAGATTACCAGCTGCTTTTGGATGATCAACAAGTGGCAGTGATAAGGACTTTTTTTCCTCTCTGTTTGATCAGGAGATGGCAGTCCTCTCTCTGATGCTGACCTTGTCCTTGTTTCATATTTTTGTCGCCTGTACTTTTTACTACTGTAATATGCTCTTCAAGGTGGTCATACTTAACATTTGTTTGGAAGCTGAAATTAATGCATGATACATCAGCATGCTTCATAAGTGTGTTCTCTCGTGGCGCACATGTGACACCTGTGCTCCAGAATCTGCACTGGGTGCCTATTGGCTTCCATGCAGAGTTTATGGTGTTGGTTTTGACCTACAAGGCCCTAAATGGCCAAGGACCTTCCTGTCTCTTTATGCCATACTGCCACAATTTGAGATCTGCGTAGGTACTCAATTTGAACCTTTAGAGAACAGGCTTCTGGCAAGGCATTCTCTGTGAAGTCCTTTGGGAAAGCATCTTCCTCCCCCCAGCCCAGTGGTACACAGCTTAATTCTAAAGTAACTCAGATCTGACCTAAGCATCCTACAAAGTTCCTCTGAATTGACATTTAGACCGAGCTGTGATTGTAGGCTTTTTGTTTGGCAGATAATATGTAATATGCTGACTAGTGACTGGTGTGTAGAAGAATTCTGCTATTTTGATTTTATTTTTGTAATTGGCTTTTGTATTGTGCTTTTAGCTGACAGTGAAGGCACCCATAGCCCCAAATGGACAGTCTTTTAAATTTGAGTTTTTAAATAAAACAAAATAGTCATTTTAACAGATATAGCTAATCTCTCCCCATGGAGATCATGTCTTGGAAGAAACAGTGGAAGCAAAATACATTGATTTATGTAGAAGTCTCTGACCCCCTTGGATGCAAAAATGTATCTTGAGGATTTAAAGCCATGTAATCCTTAGGAAAAAATAGTGTAAGGCTGAAGAAGAAAGCAGTAGTCTTTGTAGTAGTGCTAATGTGTCTGAAAGGAACATGTATGGTTCTGATGAGTTTTACAAGTGTTCCAAGGGTTGATAGGATTATAAATTGGGATATAAAAATGAGTCAGTTTACTAAGGGATGAGAGAAAGCAGATAAGCCATAGTAGCTACTGAGAAGCCATCCTAAACTTCTGTTTGTCAGTTTTTTCCATTTGCAGTTGTCAAGAATGGGACAGAAACTTCTTTCTCTGAGGATAGTTGGAGTAAAACTTCTGCCGCAATAAAGCTCTGGCTCTAGTTCCATGGCTTCTGTCTGACAGGGACATGAGTTTTCCATTAGAAACTTGTTATAAGAAAGATCCCGGAAAGGAGGTTAAGTTTTGATATGCCATTAACTCAATGTAAACTTTAACTTCCAAGACCCATCAATCAAAGGTGATTGCAGTGCTGGAAAATATTGCAACAAATAATACAGAAAGGTAGAGTAAGTCAAGGAGTTTCATATGGGCTCTAGGTTCCCTAGCCTATCTTAAGATTGTTAATTTGAATACAAGAACCACATTGCATGGACAGACATAGAAGATATAATAGTGTTGAACTTGCACTTTAACCCATAGTACTTTCCAAACCTTAAACTACCACCAGTAAGTGGCATTTTCCAGTATGATTCCCTAATTTAATTCCACCTAAACCCAAGCCAACAGTTGATTAAAAGAAAACATAAGTCGAATGATAAAGCTACATAGTTTAGCACATTAAAATAAAACAAGGACAGTGATATTTGTATAGGGTTCCAAAAATATCCAACTGGAAAAAAATAATCCACTGTATACAACAATTCTGAGGTTGTTAAAGTGATCAATCAAAAGACTGAACAGTGCAAGACATGCTTTCCGAGTTACAAGTTCAAAACAGAAGTGCAAAAGAAATTAAAGCTTTTTTTGTCTGAAGTGATTTACCTTTTAGGATAAGGAAAGCTAGAATATAGTTAAGTATTATAGAGAGCTCTTTTCCACAGCATAAAATAGTTTAATTTTTTTTCATAATACAGTGTTTCATTCGAACTGTATCCCACTAAGCCCGTTTTGTTAAAGGAACAGATAACTTTTGTCCAATACTCGATTCATTTTGGCCTATGAACCAGAGGACCGATAGGCAAAAACAGCTGAATTCTCAAGCTTTGGCTTAGCTAGAGTACCTGCAATCTACAGGTAGTAGAAGCAGCAACTAGGCTTGCTTAAATACACTTTCCTTTCCTGCAGCTGGTTGACAAATGGTCTCAAGACCTCCTCACTCTCAGAAAACAGCTGTGCTAAAAGCAGATGCTAAGTTATAGTGAGGACAGTCCTCACTGCACATCAAGCAGGAGGGGATTACTGCACATCTGACCGTTCCTAAACTGCTGATCTGACTGTTGTTTGGGTATCTCATGTTTTGAGATTATGAAGACCATCTTCCACAAGGGGACTACTAGAAACAAAAAGGTGTTCAAAGTTTTTTTTTTAATGGCAGTTGGGGCAGGCGATAGGCCAATGTGGCAGATGATCTGATACTTTTTATTTTTCCAGGCTCATCTATTTTAGCTGTAAAAAAGTCCTACCCTTCAAAAGGGAGCTTCAGAATTGTAGACTGAAGTTCAGCAGACAACCATGCATGTCTTTAAGACTAAGTGTTGACCCCATTGTTTGGCTACCTACCAGATGCTCCAGAAGAATAGACACTGGTTCAAATGTCAGATATGTTTTTTGAGATACTTGCAGCAGAGACATAGTATCTACTATAGGGGAATAAATTTAGCTCCGTTTGAATGACTGCTCAGAATGACTGTTCAAGAAACTGGATCTGAAAGCAAACTTTGTTGGCAAAGAATTGGCTTGTCTCTTAACCAGTAAGGCTTAATATCCTCTAGCTCTGTAAGGGAATAGCACTAGGGCACCATTTCTTAAACCCATAAGTTATTTTCTTTGGAAGAAAAGCATTTCTGCCCCCGCATGTCTTTTTTGTGTTTTTTTCTTCAGATCTCCTGACACTGGCACAGAGGACTGAGGAGATTAATCATATTTTCTTGGATTCAGTTACTTCTAATATGATTTTTTTTTCAGTGTAAAAATGTCCTAAGTTGTTGACCCTTTTACTCAGTTCAGTCTGACTTGCTGAGGAGCGCTGATCTACCTCTTTGGCAGAACTGTCACGGGCATATGGATGCAAGTGCTGTGTAAATGTTAGGCTTTCTCCTTCAAGAAAAACTAAAATGCATGTATTCCTTCCTTCCTCATGGTATAGAAGCTACGCACACAGAATACGTGTGAGACAAATATCCCTCAGGCAGGTATTTGAGACACTGGAAAGTGCGTATCTCACTAGTGCACATTTTTAAGTCAGATTATTTCACTGGGTCTGCTAAGGTAGAGAAGGAAACCTAGTCTTAGAGAAAATTCATATAAAGGGCAAAAACTTGAGTCACTTTAAGACCTTCGGTTGCTTTTGTCAACTCCTAAGCTATCCTGCATTGTACTAAGAATAATAAAAATAACAATGAGTTTGCCCAATGCAAAGGAGCAAATGGAGGTTCTGAGATCACTTCTGCCAATGGAAGGAACAACTAAAGAAATTATTAGAGAGTGTCAGTCGGTCGGTCTGTCTGTCTTATTCCTCTGTTACAGAATGTTTCCAGACTAGGTGATGCATGCACTGCCTCTCATGCTTTTTCTACTAGTAACGGTTCTGTAGTTTGCAAGTCTGGGCATGAGACTCTTTAAAGCTGGGAGTTGAAGAGTTGATTTAACCCAGTAATCCTTATTTAACAGGTGGTTGGTTCTTCTGAACATTTAAAATTTACTTAATAAAGGGACTTCATACAGCTCCCCAAAATGTGCACTTTGGTTGACTGGCAAACCTCATTCAATCTAAATGCAACACAGTGGAGTTGACTATATGACACAATGCTGATGTCACGTGTGGTCTATAAAACTGAAACCTGGCATTCTGCATTGAAAATAGTTATTTTGCTTTGTGTGTAACTAGATGAAAACTTTCAAATATCTTCCTGTGTCACACTTCACTCTCAGTGAGTAAAATGTGAATCCCTGGACTCTAACTTGAAACTTTTGGGATGACCTTTATTATTTAGAGTGAAATGTTGTTAATAGTGGCTAAAGCGTGGTACAATGCAGAAAAGTTTTTGTATACAGTAACTTGTTCACACAGCTTTTATGTATATCCCTGAACTCTAATTCTGCTGTTCCATTCTTGTCATACAGAATTGACATTCTGTGGAGTGCTAGGCTGAACTGAATAAACTTGTTTCACTTTTGATAACGCAGATTTTCAGAGAATTCTTGAATTTGAAATCATTTAATCACATACTGATTTTTCTAGTTCAGAAAGGGTTTAATTCTCTTGTGTCTGAGGCTTTGTGAACAGAATTATGAAAAGCCAGGATTCTTGAAATTCTGCTGCTAGTGATGGATTCCTTGAGTGTAGAATTACAGGTGGCTGGATGCTATCACTGCTGCAGAAGTGTTACAAAAGTCTCTTGCTTCAGAATTTTAGAGAATAGGCAATGGGTTGTTCTTCTTAGAGTGCTAGCTCATATTGATTCCAATTAGGTATGTGCACACCATGTGCACGGTCATGAGAGAATTTTTCTCTAGCAACACCCGGTGAGTCAGCTGTGGAGCCCCCTGGAGTGGCGCCTTCATGGTGCTGGATATATACCCCAGCTGACCCAGCGCCCCCTCAGTTCCTTCTTACGTGACGGTCACTGGAACTGTGGAGCTTGGCTTTGCTGCTCTCCACTCTCCCTAGCGTTTTTCCTACACAGTTTGTTAATAGTTATAGTATAGTTGTTTGTATTAGTGGGGATGGAAGCGGTTTTCCCTCCTTCCCATCTTTTGCTTAGGCTCATGCCCAAGGCTCCGGGCTTTAAGCCCTGCAGTTCCTGCTCTAAGCCCATGCCAATGGATGACCCCCATGACTCTTGCCTGAAGTGTCTGCGGGAGTCTCATCAAGCAGACAAGTGCAGGATCTGCAAGGGGTTTCGTCCCCAGACTAAGAAGGAGCAGGACTTTTGCTTAACATAGCTCCTGGCACCGAGTGCTTTGGTGCGCAGCGCCCCAGCAACAGCGGTAGGAATGGCACTGCGGTTGGACTCTGATAGAGACCCGCGGCACTGACGTTCCCCGGCACCGCAACCGACATCATCGGTCCAGCACCGCTCCCACTCGCCTGGCCAGAAGTGGCACCACAAACCGGAAAAGGCTGGCCCACCTCAGCAGGTGCCACCCTCCCTGGATCTGTTTATAGAGCCGAGTCCCACAGCCAAGCACCCAGGGCACAAGTGGCGGCTTCTGCACCATTGACTCCAGCATCGAGAAAGGAACCGTTGAGTCCGGTGTGACTGGACTCCCCGACTCTCAGCGTGGTTGAGGTCCAGTTGCCATCTACTCCAGATATCTTTGTGGCTGCAAGGGATCTGATTGCCATGACAGTGTCGGCATCCCCTCAGCAGACCAAGGCACCGGCACCTGTTTGTATGGCACCATTCCGGGGCAAGCTGGCTCTTATTCACCCACCGGTACTGTCAGTTGAGCTGCGGCGCTAGTCGTACTCGCGGCACCACTCTGACTCCCTGCACCGTTCTCAACACCGCTCCATACACCAGTCACCATCCGGGAGTAGATCCTGATTCAAACGTTGCTCCCAATGCCAGTCATCGTCGCGGCCTAGGTCCAGGTCCCGGCACTGCTCCCCGGCGTCACAGTACCACTCTCCACCATCGCGGCACCAATCTCTAGCTTTGCGGTACCGCTCTCCTCCATCGTCTCATCGATGTGACTCTGCGCAGACCCACTCGGCACCACTGTGGCCATCGCGTTCCGCCTCTTGTTCTTCAGAGTCAGAGGCAGGGTCGAGTTTCTCAGACCGCCGCCACTTGGATCACAGCTGCCTGGACTCGGGCTGGACACTGGCAGACACAGGAGCAAGGTTCTGCTCAAGGGTCCACTCAGTGGCCCTTTTGGATGCCCTGGGCATACCACCAGGCCCAGGGTGCTCCATCTGGGGCTTCTCGTTCAGCCCCGTCTGAGCCATGAGTGCAAGAGGTCACCACCAGCTGTCCTGCTCCTGGAAGCATGGAGACTGTGGTGTCGTCCTTCCCGGCTCCAGGCCCTCCTCCAGGTCCAGTTCCTGGTCCGGACACTGAGGTCGCGGGCTTAGGGCTCCAGATGATCCTCTTCCTCCCGTGGTGGCCTCCTCATCCTCACCCGACGAGGCGGTGGCGGGAACTGCTATATCGGGTCCCCCTCCAATAGACTTCCATGCCCACCGGGACTTTTTGCGCAGAGTGGCGTGGAATATGAACCTCCAAGCAGAGGAGGTTATAGAGGTGGAGGACCCTGTGGTTGACATTTTGTCCGCAGAGGCTCCATCTAGGGTGGGCCTACCACTCATCCGGACCATTCAGACGACGGCCAGAACAATCTGGCAAATGCCCGCATCCATTCCCCCAACTGCTAAAGGGGTTGAGCAGAAGTATTTCGTCCCCTACAAGGAATATGACTGTCTCTACAGTCACCCACAGCCTTGTTCACTGGTGGTGGCCTCAGTGAATGAGGAGTGGCATGGTCAGCAAGCCCCAGTGCCCAAGTCAAAAGAGGCCAAGCACCTCTATCTGTTTGGGTGCAAAGTCTGTTCCTCGGGGGGTCTTCAGCTCCAGATCGTGAACCAGCAGGCACTCCTGAGCCGATACAATATTAACTCTTTGAACTCCATGATGAAGTTCAAGGAGCTGGTACCTCCGGAGTCCAGAGAAGAGTTTGGGGCCCTGGTGGAAGAAGGCAAAAGGGTGGCGTGGACCTCATTGCAGGCCTCCTTGGACACCACAGACTCTGCCGCTCGGACCCTCTCTTCAGGGATCGCAATGAGGTGTATCTCTTGGCTGCAAGCTTCTGGGTTACCACCGGAGCTTCAGCAAATGTTGCAGGATCTCCCCTTTGATGGAGAGGGCATGTTTTTGGACAAGACAGACTCAAGGCTTCAGAGCCTCAAAGACTCAAGGGCCATAATGAGGTCGCTGGGCATGCACACGCCGGCTACCCAGCAGAAGCCCTTTAAGCCTCAGCCTCAGCGCTCCTATCCCCCTTCTTGGCCAAGGCAGGATTTTTATAGGAGACGGGGTTGTAATGGCAGAAGGAAGCCGTCCAACCACCAATCCAGGCAGGGCCAGGGCCCTTCCAAGCCCTCGGCAGGTTCTAAGCAAAACTTTTGAAGGGACGCCAGAGGATGATGTACTGGACCTCGTTCCGGATCCTACCCCACCCTTCTTGAATCGTTTATCTCGTTTCCACCGTGCTTGGTCCCTCATAACCACGGACCGTTGGGTTCTTCACATGGTGGAAAGGGGATACTCTCTCCAATTTTCTTTCTCCCCACCCTCCCTCCCTGTCCCTCTTCAGGGACCCCTCTCACAAGCAAGCAACTCCTCATTCAGAAGGTTCAGATACTCCTTGCCATGGGGGCGATCGAGAGGGTTCTAAGGGAGCTAAGGGGCAGGGGGGTTTCCTCCCGTTACTTCCTAATCCCCCAAGGCAAAGGGCGGGCTTCAGCCTATCCTGGACCTGCACGGACTCAACAAATTCATGGTAAAGTTGAAGTTTCGCATGGTCTCCTTGGGCACCATTATACCTTCCCTGGAGACTGGTACGCCACCATCAACATGAAAGACGCATATTTCCACATAGCGATCCATCCAGCATACAGACGTTTCATCCTCTTTATGGTCAATCGCAAACACTAACCGTTCACAGTCCTTCCATTCGGCCTCTCTACGGCCCTTCAGGTGTTCACCAAATGTATGGCTGTCCTTCGTCGACGACGGATACAGGTATACCCGTATCTCAACGACTGGCTCATCCGAGGTCGTACCAAAGAACAGGTACAGTCCCACCCTCAATTGGTCACGGACACGTTTTGTCGAGTAGGCCTCCTTCTCAACGTAGCGAAGTCGACGCTAGAACCGACCCAGAGAATAAAATTCATCGGGGTGGTCCTGGACTCCATGCGAGCGCGAGCCCTCCTGCTGGACGCTCATTTCCAAGCTTTGGCAAGCCTTATCCAGAGCCTTCAAAGCTTCCCACCTCGATGGCAAGAACATGCTTAAGTGTTCTAGGACACATGACTTCCTGCACATATGTGACTAGGCATGCCAGACTACAGCTCTGCCTGCTTCAAGCCTGGCTGGCATCAGTCTATCGCCCAGGTCGAGACAGCCTGAACCTGGTGGTCACCATCCCGAAGAGGGTCCTGGCCTCCCTCCACTGGTGGCTAGACCCCAAGACAGTATGCAAAGGAGTCCCCTTCCTCAGCCCTCCTTGTCCCTTGTCACGGACACATCAGCCCTGGGATGGGGTGCCCTTCTCAGGGACATCCAGACGCAGGGACTATAGGCCCCATCCGAGCTCTCTCTCATCAACGTGTGGGAGCTGATGGCAGTACGTCTGGGTTGTCAAGCCTTCCAGGAGTGGTTGCATGGTCATTGTGTGGCAATCCTCACAGACAACGCCACAGCAATGTTCTACATCAATAAGCAAGGGGCTGCTCGTTCCTCCCTTCTGTCAGGAGGCCATTCGATTGTGGGAGTCCTGCATAGCCCACTCCATTCACCTAGTGGCGTCTTTTCTCCCAGGGGTCCAGAACATGTTGGCGGACCACCACGAGTGGCCATTTCATTTGGATGTCATCCACTCCATCTTCCTAAAGTAGGGGTTTCCTCAGGTCGACCTGTTTGCCTCTCGGAGCAATTGGAAATGCCCGGCGTTTTGCTCCCTCCAAGGTTGCTCCCCAGGCTCTCACAGATACCTTCCTATTCCCGTGGACGAGCCGATTGTTTTACGCCTTTCTGCCGTTTCCCCTGGCACATAAAGTACTGCTCAAGGTGCGCAGGGACAGGACGCTGCCGTTTCTGATCACCGCAGCGTGGCCCAGGCAACACTGGTATACCACACTGTTGGAGATCTCTGTGGATGCCCCAGTGCCGCTGTCCCTTTTTCCAGACCTGATCACTCAGGATCACGGCCGCCTCTGTCACCCCGACCTATGATCCCTCCACCTCACGGTGTGGATGCTGCATGGCTGAGCCATTCAGAACTCCTCTGTTCTCATTTGGTGCAGCAAGTTCTGTTGGGTAGCAGGAAACCTTCCACTAGGGCCACATATATGGCTAAGTGGAAGCAATTCCCATGCTCGTGCACTCACCGTGGCACGCCCCCACCTCCAAGCATCCATGTCTCTCATTTTGGACTATCTCCTGAGGCTGAAACAGCAGGGCCTGGAGATATCATCCATCAGAGTTCACCTGGCAGCCATCTCGGCTTTCCACCTGGGAGCGAATGGCCAATCTGTCTTTGCCAACCCCATGGTCTGTAGGTTCCTTAAGGGCCTGGACCGTCTCTACCCGCAGGTATGGCAGCCAGTCCCCATGTGGGACCTTAACCTCATCCTTTCCAGGCTTACGGGGCCCCTGTTCAAGCCGTTGGCCACCTGTTCCCTCCTATACCTCTCTTGGAAAACGGCTTTCCTCATTGCTATCCAGTCGGCGAGGCATGTCTCCGAACTTAGGGCTCTTACCTCAGAACCACCGTACACAATCTTCCAAAAGGATAAGGTGCAGCTGCGACCTCACCCTGCCTTTCTTCCCAAGGTGGTATCGACCTTCCATATCAACCAGAACATTTTCCTCCTGGTTTTTTGTACAAAACCGCACGCCAGTAGTCAGAAGCAGCGGCTACACTCCCTTGATGTTCATATGGCCCTTGCCTTCTACACAGAGCGTACGAAGCCATTCAAGAAAACGACCCAGCTCTTCGTTGCGGTGGCAGACTGGATGAAGGGCCTCCCAGTCTCCTCTCAGCGGATGTCTTCTTGGATCGCATTGTGTATCCATGTTTGCTATAATCTGGCCGGTGTTCCAACCCCACCCCTCACCGCTCTCTCCACAAGGACTCAGTGGCTTTCCTGGCCCAGGTGCCAATCCAGGAGATCTGCAGAGTAACTACTTGGTCTTCAGTACATACGTTTGCTTCACACTATGCCATCGTCCGACAAGCCAGAGATGATGCAGCGTTTGGTAGAGTGGTCCTGCAATCCACAGTACTTCACTCCGACCCCACTGCCTAGGTAAGGCTTGGGAGTCACCTAATTGGAATTGATATGAGCAAGCACTAGAAGAAGAAAAGACGGTTACTTACCTTTGTAACTTGTTCTTCGAGTGTGTTGCTCATATCCATTTCAAACCCGCACTTCTTCCCCTCTGTCGGAGTAGCCGGCAAGAAGGAACTGAGGGGGTGCTAGGTCGGCTGGGGTATATATCCAGCGCCATGAAGGCGCCACTCCAGGGGGCTCCACAGCCGACCCACCGGGTGTTGCTAGAGTAAAAATTCTCCGATGGCCATGCACGCAGTGCGCACACACCTAATTGGAATGGATATGAGCAACACATCTCGAAGAACAACAGTTACGACGGTGAGTGTCTTTTTCTCTGTTCTCTTCTTTTTCCACTCTCCTTCCTCCTGCTGTTCCTCCCCACACTCAATCTAAGAATCTGGTTTCATGTGTTGCTACCACAGCTGCTTAAAAAAAAAACCAAAAAACAAGTTGCATGTTAGATCATACACTTTACACTTGGTATTTACTTATTACATGATTTTTTTGTAAACTTTCTCATACCTACCTTCCTAGACAAACTGTGAAATTATAATATTGTGAGCTCACTGGTTGTTGTAGGAAATATTCCCTACTGTAAAGGTAGGACTGCTGACTTCATTAGCTGACTGTGAAGAAGGCTCTGTTTACATGCTTTTGTTTAATACTAAACATTAAGCAAGGATGTTAAGAAATGCATGGCTGTTGGAATCAGGTTTTTGTTAAGTGTTATAATATGGTAATGGCTTTGACATATTAAAATCTGTCTTAAGCAGTCTACAACAGTTGTGTATAAGACCAATATATGTAGGTGTATTTCCCTTCAATTAAATCAAGGCTAATTGCTAATACTCAAAGACTTCAACGAAATAAGAGATTTGTATTGTAATATTTTGTCCTTTTCAATTTAATTTTCAGAGTTTTATCCCTCTATAATTACAGCTTTTACTAGCATTTAAATTGTGTTACTGAGATCTAAATTACTTTAGACATTTACATTAATCATAACCAATTTGTTATGATGTAACATTAAATCCTTGTACTTGCACATGAAAGCTTTAAACATTGGAGTTTGTTATACAATAGGTGGAGCTGTTATAAGATCCTGTTTTTAGTTGCATACAACTTTGCCAACTTTTAAGCATTTATGCTGAAATTTTTTTATGCATAGTGTCTCCTCAGGCTGAATATTTTTTGAAAGTTTCAGCCCAAACAGTTCAGCCCTTTGCCAGAATTATTTTTAATTAATAAAAACTTACTTTTCACTTATTTTTTCATATTCTTGGAATCTTCTTTTGAGACCTCTAGTGTGCCCCTATGCTTCAGTTCAGGGGCTTGAAATTTGACAGGGGAGTGGTCTCTGTACCAAGAATGTGCCTTTGTTTTCCCTTTGAAAATCCACCCAAATTTGGCTGCTATAAGCTTTTGAAAAATTGCAGTTCACACATGCTCAGACTTCTTGGTTGAGCTGCTAAAAATCTCCAGGCTATGGTGCGGCTGGGCACTGGAACTGATAGCAGGGGAAAGGTGTCTCTCCTGTGCTTTCAATGGCACTCCCACCTTGGGGGAAGAGCCCAGGGAGGAGAAAGCTATCTGACTTGAATGCAGAGAGGATAAGAACTGGGCAAGGAATGGAGTAGATTGGAACAAGGAGTCTGAGACTGGGACTGAAGTAAGGCATGAAAGAAAATCTGACTGGGAGTTGGGAGTCTGAGACTGGAACAAGGAGCCAGGGAGTGGGGTGGAGGTAAGAGAGACAAACTAGATGAGGAGTCTGGGGAAAATAATTGGGATTAGAAAACCAGTGCGGGCGGGAAGGACTGGAGGCCAAGGAGGAGCAGAGAGACTGACTGAGGATCTGGGAGATGAAACAGACTGTCTGGTCCAGAAAACTGGGGTTGGGATGAGAAGCCAGAGGAGTGGAGGCTGAGACTGGTGAGGTAAGGAGAATGAGGCTGGGATGATGAGATGGGTGGGGAAGAGAGTAGACAGGGACTGGTTAGAGGGAACAGAGCAGGAGTCAAGCTGAAAAGAATGTGCAGAAGCCTGTGCCCACTAGATCACACTCCCCTCTAGACCCTGGAATGGAACCCAAGATGCCTGAATCTCCCCATTCCTTTTCTGTCACCAAATATATGTGAACCCCCCTGTCAGTGTGTCCTACCACTCTGGTGCTGATCCGTGTAGAGGACGACAACCTTCTACGGCTACCATTTACAACATTAGCTCAAGTTGCAGAGATCAGTGGAGTGGCTTTAAAGATTCCAACCCTGCCGGTGAACCTCATGAGTGTCAGTATGATGCCATATAATGGAATTTATTTTTATAGCTTGTGTTCTTAAAGACCTAGTCAATTATATTTTTTTAAAAAAACACATTAAAATTAATATTAAGGTTGCAAAGTTTAGCACTCAGAAGTTAGGAAATGCCAGAATTAAGGTTGTCTGTCCAACTTTAATTTTCTCCCTTGTGATAGCCTTATTACATGATCACATATAGTTTTGTCCAGAGGACCCCCTGCCTCATTCAGTGTGCAGGTTAAATGATGCCCAGCTAATGAGAAGTATTAAATATTTTATTTCCTCCTCATTGTTCAGTTAGTGTCCCCATGCCTTTACTGCATGGTATTGAAACTCTCCTGTGAAGACAAAATTATTAATTTGCCCCGGGGGCCTTTCTGTGGCGCTCATCACTATAGTATCTGTGTACATCACAAACATTAATGTATCTTCATAACGCTTGTGAGAGATGAGAGGGTAGTGATATCCCCATTTTAAGGATGGGAAGCTTGGAGATTAGTGGACACTTCTGACCTTAACTTTCAGTGCTCAGCTTGAACTGACTAGGATCTGATTTTTCAGAGAATTTAACAGCTCATATGATGAGAGTACAGCTCTGACTTCAGTTGCAGCTGTGAGTGCTCAGTCTTCTTGCAAATCAGATTCCAATCTGGATCTCAAGTTGGGCATACAGAAAATAAAGAACACACAATGAGAGACCACCTGTGAAAAGTTGGTTTAAGTGACTTGCCTCGCACCATGCAGGAACTGTGTGAAGAGGCTGGGATAGAATGCAGTGTTTTCCAGGGCAGCATTCTTAACTGTGAGACCACCCTTTCTCTTCCTGCATCTCCTGCCTCATTCATTACACACCTGGACTCTGATCAGAGGGGCCAGGTGGACCCTGCAACTACTGGCCAGCACATGGGGCTTTCCATCCTGCACATTTCCTCTTGTGCACTCCAGGAACTGAGGGCAGCCTTGTTTCCTGCTTCTCTTGCTTTTCTCGAGTGAGTCCTGCAGGAGGATGCTTCCCTCCAAAACTCATCATTAGATCCTTATCCTGCAAGCCTCCCCAGCCACTCCTAAAATGCCACCTGAGCCAACTGCACAACATCCAGCTAGTCTGCCTCCAAACCTTGCCCAGAGAACATCTGTACGTCCTCGTGCTTTATACCATCCACATCCTCACCTTTGTGTCCTGCCCTGACGCCAAGTGGCAGGACCTGCTGCCACCAGAGGAGGGTGAGGAACCCTGGTGGGGCAGCCTGTATTCCACTTTGGTCCCACAGCCTGCCAGGCATTTCAGTTGGTGGCTGTGAGCACAGGCATGTACTTGGTGCAGTTCACAAAATCCCCTGATGCCCGTCCCTTCTGCAATGAGAAGAAGACCCTGGTGCACATCTCTGTGGGTACATCGGGTTGCAGCCCCTCTTCTGGCTCCTCCAGAGCCTCTTGCTGAGGTTCTGGCCACATTTTTCCCCACACCTCTTGATCTATGCATACTGCATCTGTGGCCCCACAAAGTTGCAGGATCTCCTCATCAACCTCCTCCTGGTGCTGGCCAAGATGGTCATCCATCATTCCAGGAGGAGGAAGCTAGACAGAGGGGTGCTCTGTGACCATGGGGCCTATTTTTGGTCCCTTTTCCGCTCATGTCTTTGGACAGAGTTCCTCTGGGCAGTGTCCACTGACTCCCTAAACTCCTTAGAGGAGCAATGGGTGCTGTCTGGGGTTCTCTGCTTTGTGTCTCTCTCTGGAGCTCTTATTCTTTACCTCTGACGTCACTTCTGTGCCCGTTTTTTTTCATTTGTTGTCCCCAGAAATCCACTGTAGTCTGGGCTCATTGGCTCCTCCCCTGTAGTTGAGGGGTTGGGCCTGTAGTTATCGGCAGACCTAAACCCCTCTATCTCCAGTACTATAAATATTACACACCTTCAGCTTCTGCAAGAGATGAGTCAGGGGTCCTGTGGAAAAAATGGTATGTGAACATGTAAAAATCACAAACTAGTCAACTCAGGTTGAACTGCCTCATCTCTTGCAGAAGCTGCAAGGGGTCCTACAAACAGCTTCCTTCATTGCACAGTTCTGATTCAGTCTGTCTTGTCCATAGAATGACGCAGGGGTCCTGTGGGGAAAAAATGGTATGTGAACATGTAATTAAAGACTATATCATAATGCATATGCACAAGGGTACTGAATTAAGGTTGCATAGGAAACCTTAATTCTGATACTTAACTTTTGAGTGCTTAAGTTTCTGCAATTTTATAATAATGTTCTTGTGTGTAATCTTATATCAAATACGCTCGAATATATAAATGCCTGCCTTGATGGCTTCAAATTTTCAATATCTCTTCCACCCATTGTCTACTTTTCTCTCCCCACAACAAAACTCTGCAAATTCTTTCTTGTGGCCTTACCATTAGAGAAATATCAACCCATTGCAAGTTGGTCCTGGTATTTATAAAGAATTTTTATACGGTGACAGTACTCTAAACGTGTGATTAGAAAATGTTCAAGTGTAAGTTTCCCACACTTTACAAATGTGAACTGTATATTCAGTATTTCTGGAAGTGATCAAATGATTAATTTAATGATTTTATTTTTTCTCAGAACCCATAGAACAAGTTACACATATTATTGAGGCAGACCAGATAGATGGTGAGGCATCGAGTACTGAGCAGCAAGGGGTTGAATTATCTGAAGAGGGTGTTAAAGAAGAAACAACAAATGAAAATGAACCTTCAGTTACAAAAATCGATTCTGCTGTTCCAACTGAACAAAGTGATGAGCCTGTCCTGGAAGCAGAATAAGTACTTCAAGTGCCTTCTGTAGCTAGTTCTTTTAGCTTTGTTCATGCAAGTTGTTACTCTTCAGGTGGGCTTTTCAAAAATGGTATAATTTAAAATCTCTCTTGAGCTCAGACTGCCTCACTACCACAGTACGTCGAAACTATGTGCACTACTGGATATTGAAAATTAAGCATGTATTCTTTCAGTGAGCTAATGCACTGCAGAATGTGCAGTGCGTTGAAGTCTAACATAATCACAGGTCGCTTTAGTTTAGATTTGTATATTTGAAAACTAAAATTTACCTACAGGTTTATTTTCCATACACTTAACCAAATGCATACTAAGTTTTAGGTTATTGAACATAAGCTGCAGTAATTGGCAACAACTTGTCAAGTGGAGTTTTGGTTTTGTGAACTTTTAGGATTTTTTTTAATGTTTACCCATTAAAATGGATTGAGTGACTTTTAAATATCTAGATGTTTACATGCTAAAATGTCTTTAGGCATTCAGCTTAAGCAGTATGGAAATGTCGTCATAACTGTAACAGCTTAGTCATTGTCTTAACTTTTTTGACAGAATGCATTTAAACATCACTAAGCTGTATGGTAACTCCTTTGGCATTACCTATGTTGCAGATGGGCCAAAGGCACACGATATACAAAATTAGTTTGTGTTTACATACAGTATAGGAAGTCTCTGCACTTGATTGTACTTGAATACTGAGCGTTATTTATACCTGTATAATAATGACGATATATAAGTGAATGTTGTGCCTTTGTGTATTTTGTTAAAGGAAAATAAAGACTATCTAGCAGCAATATTTGCTTTGTATTTCCAGAACTCATGAGAAAATTTGTGTGCTATATAGCAACTATAACAGTTTATGGAGACTCTTGAAGGAATACGTCAATTTGCTTTATAAAGAGCATGTACTTTAGTACCTATGTGACTTGTTTGGTAGAATTGAACTGGGTTGGTAATTAACCTAGAAGCTTTTTGTAGAGTTATGTTAGTACATTTCACTGTTTTCTAAATGTGCCTAATTTTACAATTCCAGGGGTTTTTTTGGTTAACAGCACATTGAATTACTAAGGCCATGTCTACGCTTACTAGGGATCGACGCTGTGGCAATTGATGCAGCGGGGTCGATTTAGAGGGTCTAGTGATGAACTACTAAATCGACCACAGAGCGCTCTCCAGTCGACTCCGGCTCTCCAGCTCCCTGAGAAGGGTAAGGTAGGTCGATGGGAGAGCGTCTCCCATCAATGCAGAGTGGCGTAGACACCACAGTAAGTCGACCTAAGCTACATCTACTCCAGCTACGTTATTCACTTAGCTAGAGTAGCATAATTTAGGTCAACTTACCCCGGTAGTATAGACAGGGCCTTAGTTGTTTCCACCTAGCTGATTACTGCAGAGCTGCCATTATGTTTTAGAAACAAATAAACAAAACCCTGAAGCACAGTTGAGTGGTTCTGCTGCTGGAGCTGCCCTCCGAAGAGTGGCATGTAAAACAGAAGTCCTGGGAGTTGGTGGTCTTTAAAAATTCCATGTACTACTTGCAAAAAGGACTTCAATCCACATTACCCTAAACAATTTCCATATTGGTTAGTTATATTCTACTTGCCTAAAATTATCCTTGGAGTTGTAATTAGTTGCTTTACACTGTTAAGCTGATGTCACATTTCACCCTTGAGGTGGTGATGTTTCATTGGTTTGTGTATGTAGAATGTATGACTATTATGTATTCTCTTATATTAGAAGTCTTATTGACATGTTTGGGATGGCCTGAATAAACCATGTGTGTCTGATACAGAGTAATATAGGTCATGCCAAACAATTGTCAGTCAAATCTCTTCCGCACCATCATGTGCTCTGCATGTGCCTCATTGCACAGAAAAAATATTTTCAAGTATTGTTAAAATATTAATATTTTCATGAGGTAATATCTTTTATGGAACCAGCTACTGTTTGTGGAAGGAGCAAGCTTTTGAGTTCTTCTTCAGGTCTGGGGAAGGTAACTAGAGTGTCCAAATTAAATAGAAGTCGGGACAGATTGTTAGGCATAAGGGGTTCATGCATGCTATAGGAGACAACTTAAAATGAAGTGGACAATTAAGGGTTAGCAGGCAGTAGTGCATATTACAAATTGTTGTGATGAGCCATGCAGACAGTGCCTCTGTTAGGTCCATGTTTTTTAGAGTCCAGCAGAGTTATGAATTTAAATTTCCAGGCTCTCTCTTGAAGATGATGTGCAGGTTTCTTTTGAGGATGAGAACTAAGAGATCAGACATGGAGTGACCGTTTTGTGAAAAGTGTTCACCCACTGGTGATGGGGTGTTTGTCTTTTATGTCTTTTGTCATTTTTATTGTGTGAGTTCATTTGAGAGCTCAGTGATTGTGTGGTTTCACCCACATAGTGGCTGGGGCATTTGATACAGTGAATGAGGTACATGTTGTGATAGGCATGTGTAGGACCCATGGCTCCTTAAAGGTGTGTTTTGCCGGGGAGTGATTAATCCTCCTAGCAGTTTTTGTGTCCAGGCTTGCAGGTTTTGTGTCTGTTGTGCTGGTAGGGTTTGGTTCCACTTTAAGTTGGTATACCCTAGTCTGTAGGGAGCATGCTTCTGATGATGAACTTGGCAGATTGGTGGGCAGTTGTTTGAAGGCTACAAGAGGAGGTTTGGAAAAGATTTCTTTCAGGAAGTGGTCCCCATCAAGTATGGATTGTAATTATTTGATACCCCATATGGGTTCTAATTTGGGGTGGTAGGTGACAACTAGGGGTGTGCAGTCAGTGGGTTTTTTATGTATTGAAGCAGGTTCTCCCAGGGTATTTGGGTGGCCCATTCCATGATATAATCTACTTCTCTGGTGGGCGAGTCCTTGTGTGGTGGAGGTGATTTTTAGTGAGTGTAGGTGTGTATCCCAGATTTCCTCTTTGGAGCAAATTCTGAGTGCCTGTCTGTAGATAAAATATCTTGGTGTATCTGGGGTGGTCACTGGATCTATGGCAATTAATGTGGTGATCCATGGGTTTCTTGTATATAGTTGTGTGTAGTGTTCCATTGCTGAAGCTGATTGTGGTGTCCAAGAAGTTAGTGCTAGAGTGGGAGTATTTCAGAGAGTTCATCGGATGGGTGGTGGTTGTTGAAGTTGTGTTGGAAGTCTGAGGGAGTTCAGGTCATCTGTCCAGAGGATTAAAATATCATTGATGTATATTGTTAGTTTTATGGTGCATTTTTCCACTTCATTTTAAGTGGTCTCCTACAGCATGTGAGAACCCCTTATGCTTAACAATCTGTCCCACCTTGTATTTAGTTCGGACTCTGCTACCCTCTCCAGACCTGAGGAAGAGCTGTATGAAGCTTGAAAGCTTGTTCTGTCCACCAACAGAAGTTTGTCCAATAAAAGATGTCTCACCTACCTTGTCTCTCTCATATCTTGGGGCCAACACGGCTACAACTATGCTGCAAACAACATTTTTCATGTCTTTTTGTCTGCAAAACCAGTTTCTGTTGAGTCCAGTTGTATACCAATTGTACACCAATTGACAGAACAAGGTGTAATGGTCTCAAGTTGCAGTTGGAGAGGTTTAGGTTTGATATTAGGAAAAACTTTTTCACTAGGAGGGTGGTGAAGCACTGGAATGCATTACCTAGGGAGGTGGTGGAATCTCCTTCCTTTGAGGTTTTTAAGGTCAAGCTTGACAAAGGATGTTTTAGTTGGGGATTGGTCCTGCTTTGAGCAGGGGGTTGGACTAGATGACCTCCTGAGGTCCCTTCCAACCCTGATATTCTATGATTCTATGACCCCAGGAGGATAGATTAAATTATCTCAAAAAACAGTCTACTTTTCTGGTAAACATGATTTTAGGTTTCATATCTTAACAAGTGAGAGACAGAAGTAGTTTCATTGAAAGCTGGTCATCTTCAGTTTTCAATTGTATGCAATTTTTTTACCTTCATGGTTAAAAGATCTCAAACTTGAACTTGAAGCCCCATATTTGGGAGAAATGGGAAATATTTTTATGGAACATGTTAATTGCAGCCACCTTAAGATGCTCATGGATTGTTAGAAGTATACCCAGTGGGCAGAGTGCAGATGAGGTCATCAAAAGAACATAATAAATTCAATGTTTGTCATGTGTCTGGCTTCACATTGTTTCACTAGCACGTGTACACAATATGCAGATATTGATTTAGTCCATGCTGGTATCCAAAATGTGCTCCCAAAAAAGACACACTGTCTCTGTCTTAAGAATGTACGGTCTCAGACCAGAGGGTGGAGAAAAGGGATACAGTATCCAAGCAAAGTGCTAAGGGGGATACACATACATCTTACTAGTAAAATGTTCAACACGCTAAATTTCCCATCCTAAAATATCAATTTTTTGTAAAGTGTTATGGGAACCATTTGGCTGAAAGTAAACTAAAAATGCAAGAGTGTTACCTTGAAAGAAGTACATACCTATAACTGCAGCATTACTTTGTATTTCAGTGGCTTGTATATGCAAAGTTTACTTTTCAGAAAGGAATCTCAAGGCATTATAACAAATTAACTAACCAAGTTGAGACCATACATTTTCTCTAGCCTCCTTTAGCACTGTTACAGGTAAGGTTTTGTTTGCACTTTGGTTACAGGTCTCACGAGTGGAGTGGCCAACAGGTGAACGGTGTTAGTGTTTCAGAAGTTAAAATTACATGAGTTTAGGTCCCTGCATGCAAAGTACTTAGTTCCTTTGAGAATTGCCTCTTGCAGGTGCCTGTTCTCATGGAGCACTTATCGGGTGTCCTAGAACCATTTGAAAAATAGTAATTGTTAGGGCTGCATGCACAGCCGGTCCATGGAACTGAAGGTTGGAGGTATATTTATAAAAAGTAGAGTTGGTTGAAATTTATCATTTTAATTTTTTTGAAGAAAAATGGCTTTTTCATCAAAACTGGTATTTGCAAGGGAAATACCAATTTTTAATTCAAGTTTTTGGGTTTTCATTGAAAAAACAAGCTCAAACATCGCTTTTGGCTGTTTGAAAACTTTTAAGAAAAAATTCAATACCAAAAAGTAATTAGGCCACAGTCCTAATTGCTGTGGTGTTCTGGTGTAAATTTCAGGTGTCAAAAAAAACACAGCTACCTCTCCTTCAATGTGTTTGGCTCTGTACCCCCTTCATTTTGTAATTTAAATATTTTATTTCATAAAAAATATAATTTCAGTTGCTGCCATCATGCAGTTATTTCTGATCTCTATAAAATGGGAATCCTGAAAGAAAATTGGAACTCATTCATGTGTTTAAAGTTAAAAAATAACTTGTAAGGAGGAGTTATTTTATCTTACAGGGATAAAAGAGGGGCCCTGTGGGTATATCTACGCTGCAATTAAACACCTGCAGCTGACCTGGGCTGCAAGGTTGTAAAGTTGTGGCGTAGACATTCGGGCTCAGGCTGGAGCTCAGGTTCCTGAGACCCTCTCCCTTCATAGAGTCTCAGAACCCAGACTCCAGGCTGAGCCCGAACATCTACATTGCGAGTCTCATGAGCCCGAGTCAGCTGCATGTGTTTAATTGCACTGTAGACATATCCTGTGTCGTCTTAGTACTGTACGTTATCCGTGTACCAGTGGCATCACCTCTAAATAATTTGCCCAGTCATTCCTTCATGCTGCCAGCAAAAGTGCCTGGGAAGTGTTTGCAGCAGAAGGAGGCTGCAGGGAGAGAGTCTGAAGCGACGCTCTGGGAGCAGAGAGAAGGGGAGGAGAAAACCCAAGAGGGAGAATAAGCACTGGGGTTCTAGCCCTGGAAGAAGGGTCAACCCAAAAGAGTTGTAGTGAAAGATAACCTGAGAGGGCAAGGTAGGAAGAAGCACAGGGAAACAGCAGTAAGAGGTAGGACTGTGTGCAGACATTGCTTGCTTGTTATAGGGTCCCTGGAATGGAACCCAGTGTAGCAGGCAGGGGGTTCCCCTAGCAGACACAGGAGCATTGGAAATACCACCAGACAGCTGGTCTGGAAAGTGTTACCCCAGAAGGGGAGGACTGTACAGTGACCTGGCCATAGGGCCAAGTCATGAAGAGGGAACACCCCGAATTAAGAAGAGAGCAAGAGAGGCCCCATGATCAAACGTATTTTAAACATGCTATACGCTATACAGGTGGTGTGGTCTAATTGACCCCATGTTTAGACAATGAAAATAGATAGCAACAGCAAAGTGGCAATAAATGGCCTACTACTGTGAACAAATGGAGCAAATACGTGACATGTTCTGAACGTACACAGGTTTTACTTTGAACGTTTTTGATGCATTTTTCTGTCTCATTCTCTGGAACAGATGTAACATCTTCTGGTTTCTTAGGTGCTGGTTCAGTACTCAGCACACTAGATGCTGCTTCCCTGGAAGCCTGAGGCACGGCTGCAATGTTCGTTGGTTTCACCATTTTGGTATCTGGGTCACTGAGATTTATTACTCAGAGATTTATTGTGCTGTGTGTAATTCAACAAAATCCAACGCTGTATGCATTCGGACTTGCAGCGTGCATGTGCAATGCAACGAGTCTTTGCCCCAGCAACAGCAGCTGTCAAGTGTGGGCTTGCCAGAAAATGTATCTGACAATTGTGGCTTCCCCAGAAGCTCTTCATAGCAAGTGTAGGCTTCCCAGAAACTCAGTTTGACAGGCTTATCTTCAAAGAAACTCAATTTGCTGAAAAATTGTGATGATACATGAGTCAAGTGTTGTGAGAGGAGTCTCACAGTCCCCCAAGATCGTTTTGGTGCATTTAAAAAACAAAACAAAAAGCATAGTTTTTATAATGTCTATCAGATGATGGGATAACATGATTTTGGTAATTAATTGATCTTTAAATATTCATGGTAAATAGGCCTAATGGCCTGTGATGGGATGTTAGATGGGGTGGGATCTGAGTTACTACAGAAAATTCTTTCCTGGGTATCTGGCTGGTGAATCTTGCCCATATGCTCAGGGTTTAGCTGATCGCCATATTTGGGGTCGGGAAGGAATTTTCCTCCAGGGCAGATTGGAAGAGGCCCTGGAGGTTTTTCGCCTTCCTCTGTAGCATGGGGTACGGGTCACTTGCTGGAGGATTCTCTGCTCCTTTAAGTCTTTAAACCACGATTTGAGGACTTCAATAGCTCAGACATAGGTGAGAGGTTTTTCGCAGGAGTGGGTGGGTGAGATTCTGTGGCCAGCATTGTGCAGGAGGTCGGACGAGATGATCATAATGGTCCCTTCTGACCTTTGAATACCTACACTAATTAATTTGGGATCTAACTGACCCAAATATCTTTTGAGTGACATTTTTGCTACACTAAAAGTACAACAGCTATACAGACAAAACCAATACTAACTGGTTGTCCTCATCATAGCTTGAGAATACTTAAAGAAAGAAGAGACAGTGGTTTGACTATCATGTTTTATTTAAATGTTTGTATGTGTTTGGGGTCTTGCTGGTGGGTCTTGCCCACATGCTTAGGGTCTAACTGATCACCATATTTGGGATCAGGAAGGAATTTCCCCCCAGGTCAGATTGGCAGAGACCGCAGGGGGAAGGGGCGTTCACCTTCCTTTGAAGCATGGGGCATGGGTCACTTTCAGCTTGAAACTAATGTAATTGGTGGATTCTCTGTAACTTGAAGTCTTTAAATCATGATTTGAGGACTCCAGTAACTCATCCAGAGGTTATGGGTCTATTACAGGATTGGATAGGTGGTGATCTGTGGCTTGCAATGTGCAGGAGATCAAATTAGATCAGGGTGGGCAAACTACAGGCCTCTGGCAGGATCCAACCCACAAGCCATTTTAAGCTGGCCCGTGAGCTCCCACTGGGGAGCCAGGTGGGGGGCTGCACCACACGGCTCCTGGAAGCCACGGTATAGCTCTGCTCCGAGGGTCAGGGGTTGCTCAATGCCTGAGCCAGAGAAGGAACGTGCCACGGCTTCCGGGAGCCGCTTGAGGTAAGTGCTGCTCAGAGCCTGCACCCCTGAGCCTCTCCCCGTGCCCCAACCCGCTGCCCCAGCCCTGATCCCCCTCCCACTCTCCAAACCCCTCGATTCCATCACAGAGCACCCTCCTGCACCCCACACTCCTCATCCCCAGCCCCACCCCAGAGCCCATACCCCCAGCCAGAACCTGCATCCCTGATCCTCCTCCGAAACCCTCGATCCCAGCCCAGAGCACCCTCCTATACCCCAAACTCCTCATCCTCAACCCTGCCCCAGAGCCTGCAACCCCCAACCAGAGCCCTCTCCCCCTCCCGCACCCCAACCCCAATTCTGTGAGCATTCATGGCCCACCATACAATTTCTATTACCCAATGTGGCCCTCAGGCTAAAAAGTTTGCCCACCCCTGAACTAGATGATCATGATGGTCCCATCTAGCGTTAAAGTCTGCGTCTGAGACAATGGTTTGCCTATCATGTTTTATTTAAATGTTTGTACTTGTTTGGGGTCCAAGAGACCTCCAAAGAACCTTGGAAGTGTAGTACTTTCATTTTCCCTATTGACTAATATTGAGGGGTCGAACTGATCCCATTTCCTGTTCAGTGACTTTGTTTGCTGCACAAAAACCACAGCAGGTAGGATGATAAAACCAGTGTGGAAAGATTTATTTCATCCTCATTTGAGAATACTTTTAAAGTATGATGGTGCACAGGTTTGGCATGAAAATTCTTATTTACACTTTTGTGCACAGTAAGGTCAGATAGACCCCAAAATATTAGGACAGTTTTAAAAAAAAAAAATGAAGTTTCTGAAGACTCATGACAAAATTCCTGAGTTGGCAACACTGCGAAACCTAAATCATCTCTGGCTTATATAATAACATTTTATAATCAGGTTCTTTATTCGTATCCAGAAAAAATAAAATACTATTTCTAATCCTAACATGCTTTTTATTCAGCATAAGGCCTGCCACCAGTATAAGACTAGCGTGTTTTAGGTTTACTCCAGAACATACCAAAACAGCAAAGAGATTCTGTAGGGCAGCAAAGAGAATTAATAGACGCTGATACACCTCTCGTTCACATAATGTACTAATATTGACCTAAAATTCCCATCACGTGCATTTCTCTCCTTTTCAAGGCACAGTATTTGAAATAAGAAAACTTCTAATATCTGGCTAGATGATTGTAAGCTCCCATGCTATGCTTGGGAGCATGCTCAGTAAGAAGTCATTAATATTTTTCCAACCAAGCCTTCCCTTTTGTGACATCATTAGGTATTCTCCCTGCCTTGCCAAAAGGCACTGTGGGGTAGTGGCTGCTGTTCTTTGTCTGTTGCTGGAACAACTTTCCCAAGGGTGATTGCAACTGGCTGACCGAAATATATCGAGCAAAATTCTCTAAATAGTCAGGATAAGAGAAAATTTGAGGTTGTAAAAACAGGAGATCTCACAATTTTTAGGGTCTCTCCACATTTTTGTTACATTATGTGAATTTTAAAGTTAAACTTAAAAACTAAATTTGGTTGTCTCTCATTTTCAAAGAGAATGGATATGCATCTCTTTCATTAACCTAGATTTGTAGAAAACTCTCAGGTAAAATGGGAAGAGTGAAGACTGGACTTCTAAGCTGCCTCATCCCATTCATCTCCATGAGGAAAGTTCTTCCCATTCACTTTAATGAGCTATGAATTCATTTAAAGCCTAATTAGAGCAATTTAATTACTAATATTGTGCATATGAACTTTTTTTTATAAAACACCAAGACAATTAAATTTTAATTGATGGTGGTTTCTGTAATATTGAAGTTGCCTAGTTTAGGATAAAATGTCAAGAAATGCAAATGTTAAGGCTCCTAGTGCAATGTTAAGTCAACTATGTTACACATTCTGGATATATGGTGGTATGGGCTTTAGTACAGTTATTTATTGAGCTATGTCTCTCACCGGAGAAACAGGAATAGAAAATACAACATATGTATAGTTTGGCCCAGTCATGTTGCTGTAATAGCCTTTACATTGCATTAGTATGAGTTTTGTGTGTTCAAAGAATATGTTCTATAAACAATAGCTTTAATCAGATGGGGTTTTTCAACTGGACAGAAAAGTAATTCAGACTCGCTATGGCCCCAGTCCTTATATACAAGTGGATCATATGAAAGTGAATCTCTGTGCTCAAATGGAGCCCCAAAAAAGTCAATTGCAAAGGGATCTACCAGCCCATGCTCTGAATGCACCAAGGTGGATATGCCTTACCATGCCTTATCTTGAAATACCCCTCTCTCTCTTAGTTTCTGTGGATTGCAATCTGCAAAAATGTTAAGTTTTTGCTTACCTGTTGAGATCTGGTATATTTCAGTAAAGCTCAGTTGTTCTATGTAATATGGTCAGCTGCCTCCTTATGGCCAGAGAAGCACCTTGCCTTTGTTTCCTCCTGATCTAGGCTTCTTAAGAACTACACAGCCCACAGTATTTCAAATAAAATTATGCCTCCTGGGTTGGATCTACTTATTTAATCTTGCTCACAGTATCCAGTGGCCCACTAGGCCCAAACCCTTCCCTCTTAACTCATGGAACCCATAGCCCCCCTCCTGGGGCTTGAGCAGTTCTTTTCCCTGGTCCCTTTGATTTGCCTTTCACCTGTTCCTCTCAGGGTGGAAATAGGCTGTCAAAACAGAACTCAGTTGTCTCTCCCCCCTGGCTGGAGCTCAGCCTTCTGGCTCTGCCTTCCAGACTCTCCTGCTGCCTCTTCCCTCAGGAGTCTTTCTCACTCTCTGCAGTTTCCTAAGCTTCCTCTCCCTGTCCCTTCTTCTTAGGGGTGGCGCAGTAGACTCACTTCCTGAGTCTATGACCACCATTCTCTGGATTTTGTAGATTTCCCAGTATTCTTAAAGAATTGAAGACTCGCCATTTTCCTTGTATTTTGGATAGGTGTTACAAAGAAAAAAAAATGTTACTTTAAGGCTTCTAAGTTTTTTCCATATGAATATCTCCTTTTACTGATCCAGTCTTCACAATTCCATAAGAGATGACCTATCGTTTTATGGACATTACATGTTTCTTATAGTCCATCCTTATGCTTGTTGATTAGAAATAGATTACTACTTAATCCACAATGCCCTGTTAAAATTCTGAATAAAACCATTTCACTCTTCCTCTCAGGGCTTTGGATAACATCAGCATTTTCAACTATTGGGCATACTTCATGGAATTTTTCCCTCTTCATTTATGTGCCCACAGTTCTTGCCACTCCTTCCTTAGCTCATTTTTGAAGAAGTGTTTAAATTCCAGCTTACTTAAGGAGATCTCATGCTTAATAGGATTTTTTGTCTGTCTGCCAATTTGTTGCCAACTATCCCTACATGCACCAGGATCCATGCTTTTCCTATGGTCTTATCCAAATGTGCCAATTCATTGTTAGCAGTAATATTTCATTAAGTATACTGTTTCTGCTGTCACTTGCCATTGTATAGTGCCTGCAGCCCTGATAAGGAATCCGCTGCCATGGCCGTCCTGTCTGACTCCACGTCTAAGGCCCAAATTAGTGCCATCAATATCCCTGTTAGCTTATAGCTTTCTTGAGTCTGAATGCAAGCACACAGAAAGCTGTTCCCACTCTCCCCATTCCTTCCTGTTTGGAACCATC
The DNA here is from genome assembly GCF_965140235.1 of Caretta caretta. Classification (NCBI taxonomy): domain Eukaryota; kingdom Metazoa; phylum Chordata; order Testudines; family Cheloniidae; genus Caretta; species Caretta caretta. The sequence continues at coordinate 43,383,049 of NC_134216.1, read as the reverse complement.
ATTACATACAGTACAGTATGTACACTTACAGTATTCATCTGACACAGATATATTGATTTGCTATATCGTGTATCGTTATCGTTTTTCTCCTTTTGTTTATTTTATTATGCAATTCCATGCCTATCTAAGGGGAGGGGAATAGTTTCCCATAGCTATTGATTGTGGCCTCTTTCAAGCTTTTCTTTTCATTGAGCTCTTTTTATCCACTTACCCACACTACTTACCTAGAGGATTTTTGAGTTTTTGTCCTACCCGCTCTCCACTTAATTCCCAGCAATCAGTATATATTAGCTTGGAGTGTTATCGTCACTACTGCCTAGTACTTTGGCACAAAAGGTAAGTCTAGGAGCTTCATTCTAAACATGATAGGCATTACATGCACAGACACAGGAATGAAGGCACTTTATGTTATACACCATGCCTAAACTTGGATACAGTCTAGTTTTCTCAGATTTGTTTTTAATGCTGACCTACAGGCCTGGCAGCCTTATCCACTAATAGTTGTGATTAGCACTCTGTATATCCTTATCACTGTTTTTGTTTTTTATCTGCTCTCCAGGAGATTTCAGGTGTACTTTTAAGTAAGTTGATTCTTCCTTTGCACTTACTGATCTATAATATTTTCAAGAAGCTCCATCCAAATGGGCTTATTATCAAATATCATACCTCGGAATTTGTACTTTTTCACTATCCTTATCTGTTGGTCACATAGATATAATTGTCTGTCTTTTTGAATCTTCTGTGTTGTGAAGATCGCTCCCTTAGTTTTGTCAGTGAAGAACTTGAAGCCCCACTTTTGCTTCCTCTTTCTGTATTCCTCTGAAGGACATCTTTGATTCGTTTGGTGGTATTTTCAAGGTTCCAGCTTTTGGACCATATGGCACAGTCATCAGCAAATAATGTGATGCCTATTCCTGCACTCATCCCCTTTGGAAGATCATTTATCATGATGTTAAAAAGAGTGGACTAATGACACTCCCCTATGGAGTTCCATTTGTAATGGGATATACATTGGAAAAAGGCTTTCCCTTCTTGGACTCGTATAGTTCTTTTGCTTAGGAAATCTCTGATCCATGTATACATTCTTCCTACAATACCCATGGTTTCCAGTTTATATAATAGTCCCTCTCTCCAGAACACATTGTAGTTTTCCCTTTGTCCAGGAAGGTCATTATTATGTGTTCTTTGTTCTCCTGTGTCTGTCTGTACAATGTGGTCAGTTGCACTCCTACCGCTTCTGAACTCACTTCCATCTATGAGCCTGTTTCCTTCTAAGTATGCTACTAATCTCTGTCACCAGTTTTTCATTTGTTTTATCAAAATGTGCTGTGAGGACAGTTGGCCTATATGTCTCAGGTCCGCAGTGCATCTTGCCTGGTTTCCTCACGGAAACAATTATGACATGATTCAGGTATTTCCTTTCCTCCATATGCTATTATATAATTTTAGTATTACCCTTAGGCTTTCATCACCTATGTGTTCGAGCATTTCAAAGCTTATTTCCTCCTTGCTTGGGGCAGTGCTTTTCCTCCTTATTTTCACTTTTTGGAGTTCCCTCATGAAGTTTTCATTTAAAATAAGATCCACATCCACCTCCCAGCTCTTCATCTCAGAATTATCATTAAGGGATGTTCTTTTCCTTTCCCTAATTTCTATCCTCCGATCCTTGTCATCACTGACTTTTTGAAACATGGTGGTCAGAATTTCCACTTTTTCTTTGCCGGAGCTTATTTTCTCCATGGCCTTTCACTGTAAGGCTTGGGATTTTGTTGCTTTCACGCTTTATTCTGTTTATTTTCCAGAGTTGCTTGTGTACCTCTGATGTATTGGTATCTTAATTTGCTTTTCCACAGTATTTCCTCCAGCTTTTCTTTTTGTCCTTTTTATAGCCCTGTGTGCAACTGCCTTACTTTTTTATATGTAATTAATTCCTCACCATTTAGAGTAGTTTTTTGCTTTCTTATAAACCTTGTTCCTTTCCTTAACTACCTTGTCACATTCCTTGTTCCACTACGGTACACTTTTCCTATCTTTAATTAAGGTTGGTATCCTAGGAATAGCCAGGCTGTCTCTCAATAATTCCCTTGGTAATATTACTACAGAATTCCTCAGTTTGCTCACTTACATACTGCTTGCCCACATATTCCTCACTTTTGTGTCTAAAGAGTTTCCAGTATGCTTTTTTTAGGTTCCAAGTGAGGGTATTATTCTTGTCTTCTGTATTTCCTTTTCCTGGACATGTAATTAACATTGGGAAGTGGTCACTACCCATTCCCTCGTCTTTGTAAATTTCCCAGCAGCATTTGCTTGCTATATTACTAGAAGCTATTCCCAGGTCTAGGCAAGAGAACTTTCCATTCGCTGTATTGAACCTGGTAGGTGTTCCATCATTTAGTATTACTACATTATCTTCAAAAAAGTGCTCTAGACATTTTCCATTCTTATCATTTGTCATGCTTCCCCACAATCTTTTGTGACTGTTCAGATCACTGCAGATAATGTATGGGAGTGTGACATCTGCAATTAATTCTTTCAGTTCTGTAGCCTCTAGTTTTCTGCATGGGTTAGAAGCATTATGTGGTCTGAGAGATGCAGAATTGTTTTGTGTCAGTGTATCCACAGCATTCTACTTGAGATTTAGCTTTTTAACATTTACTTCAAGGTAGTTCTGGTTCTCCTTAACAAGGGTACGGACACCCACATCCTGTCCTATATCTCTGTCATAGTTGTCTATGCCACATCCATAGTTTTTTGTATTAGCCAAGTCTCTGGTAGCAGATTTTACCAGGCTTTTTAGTCATATCAATACTATGGGTCTTTAATTCCTGCTCATGTGCTATAATGCTATGTGCATTCCAGCTAAAAAATAGTCACACCCATTCTCTTAACTTTGAATACTTCCTTCACTTCGGAATATATGGAGTTATTCTGCTGATAGGTTGCTACCCTGTAGGTACTTTTCAGCAGCTTTCCCTATAATTCTCATTTTTCTCTGTTTTCTTTCCAGTCTGAGCAGTACAATTTAGGACTTCGGTCATAAATGCAACATCTCTCTCTCTTTCTATAAGTAGCATGTCATCTGCTTTTACCCTATGTCATTCATTACCTTCTTCCCAGTAATTTGTTGCTTGATAATCCCTGTCCTCGTCCTGAGTTTTCTTTTTTCCTCCTTTCCCTCCACCCCCCATAAGGTGTTTCCCAGCAGCTTCTGCATATAAGAAGTTATTAATTTTAGTTTTTTGTATTTTTCTAGCTTGCTTTGCCTCAGTACATCCTCCATATACTGAACTGTCTTCCTCCACAGCCACAACGTTTTTTGTTCCATCCCTTCCTCACAATCCATCGTATGAATGGTTACCTCCACACTTGCTGCACCTTAATTTCCCTTTGCAATTATTTACTATTTGACACCTAGAGCATTCCAGTGGAGGAGGTATATACATTTTAGTAACTTTAGGGTATCGGATAATCTGGAGTATCTAGATCTGTCCTTCTCTTAAATGTGACCAGCATAACTGTGGGGGGCTTGCTATCCCCTCCACTTCTGCTGATTAGCCTCTTAGCATATATCCTCTCATCTTCACCAACTCCTGGCGTTATTGCCTCTTCTGACATTGCAGGTGGCACACCATATACTACCCCTCTCGTTTCAATTAGGTACATAGACAGCTGACAACTTATTTTTAGCTTTCCTAGCTCCCTTCTTTTAAGGAGCTTCCCTACTTGTTGTGGTTTTTTTGAACTCTGCTAACAGATCTCCACCAGGTAGTTTCCTGGCTTTTACTATATCTCCAACACCATTTTTTGAACCACTCTGCAATCCTTAGGGAGCTGACATCCCCTAGCTTTATGTCCTTAGCTAGGGATTTTACTATGATGTAACTTCACGTCCCATTCCTGCCTTCCCACTTGCTGTTCCTTCTGCTGGTTCTAAATAATCTACCCTTTTCTTTTTCCTTGTTTGCATCCAGTTGTCCTCAATGCTTTCTCTATCCACATTTTCTAGCCTGCTTTCAGTATAATTTGTTATCACTTTAGTCTCCTGTGACCAGCCAGTTTAGCCTAGCTAGCTGGTTCTCCCTGTTTCCTGTTCCTCTCTGGCTTTCTATAGGCAACACCTGTCCTCTCTCAGGCCCCAACAAAGCTCTGAATGAGGCTCAAGGAGCCTAGAGCAGTCCCCTCTTAGGGTATTTCTACATAGCAAAGAAAAAAAATGTGGCTGTCCCATGCCCTTGACAGCAGACGTGGGCTGGTGGGGCTTGGGCTGTGGGGTGTTCCATTGCTGTGTAGAGTTTCAGGGTCAGGCTGGAGCCCAGGCTCTGGGACCCCTGAGCTCAGAAGTCTACACAGCGATAAAACAGCCCCAATGTCTGAGCCCCATGAGCTCGAGTCGGCTGGCATGGGCCAGCCACAGGGTTTTCTTTCCTGTGTAGACATACCGCTAAACATAGCTTGTAGAATTATTTAGTCCACTGTGTAAATGTGTGTTCTCCTTTTTCTGTCATCTTACTGAAGGAACAATGATTCTGGAAAGGCCACTGAAAGTTTTTTATCGTCTGATCTGAATTATGGTGTGTGTTGAAACAAAGATGTTGCACTGTACATGCTTAATAGTTACCTGTGCTTACAAAATACGGGCTTTGGGATTTGCCCAAATTTTTCATAGGCACGTATATTTAGTTCTCCTTTCAATGGTTTCACATTATCTGTGCTCTCTTTCTGGGATGATGTGATTCTTTATTAATAATCCATTCTCCTCTAATTGTGTGTGATCAAATACAATTAGATCTCCTGTCTTCTTAAAGTGACTATGTGTTATTGACACAGTTTGGGGGATTTCCCCTCAACTTTCCCATCCCCCACCATGACCATTGCATTGGAGGTATAGGTAGAATACAGAAATTGTTCAGGGTTGAGTAGATTCTGATAAGACCAATTTATCTGTACAGCAAACAATTGTGAAAATTGTTGGATCATGGCATGAACAGCCACCTACCCTCTAAGGTAAGGATAGCAAAAAACTACTCAATTTTGTGTGTGCGATGGGGACGGGGCATTCAAGAACCTCACCTGCCTTGATTATTTAGTGCAACTTCCCAAGAAAGTACAGCACTATGAAGCTGCAGGCTTTTGTCCTGGGATATTCCTTTCAATCGACATGTAAACATTTCAGGGTAGGTATTACCGGTTTTATTGTCTCCAAATGGTGATTTATGTCCTTATTTCTGCATTATTGTCCACGAGGTTCTGCCCTATGTCACAGGCCTGTAACACCTAATTTTTGTAGACTGTTTCATTTTCATTAGCGTAGCTGTTTTAGCTTGTGATCATTGTACTGCACCTCATTGATAATCTAAGAGAGTATTCGATTCATAGTACTGCCATCTAACCCTGTCAGTCTGGCTCATTGACCCCTCAGCTTCCGAAACATGGGTTTATTTTTTTCTAAACCCAAGGTAGCCTTCCATCCATTTTCACACACCTTGTGAGCAGTTTAAAGGTTGGTCAGAACCGAATATTGCGCTTTCAAATTTGATAATGTATGAGTACAGAACGGTGACCTTTGATACCTAGTAATACATCAACATGACATGAGCAGTAAGTGCGGCAATTACCTTTACTACACTTGAGATAGTGTGTTAGCTCTCCTCTTCTATGCAATTATGTCAGGGGGGAAAAAAGAGGATGCTTCTGAGTTAAATATATTTCGCAAATGAAGAAATGGATACAATCTTGGGAAACTTTCTGATTTACTAAATGTGATGGTGAATTTTTTTCAAGAGAATCCTGGCTTTTAAATTAACATAGTTCAGTAGCAGAAAGATGTGAGCTCTTGCTCCTGGGCAGTTGGCATTTTGTTGCAATACTGTTTTCTGCGAGAGGTTATTTTCTAGGCTGTTTAATGCCGTGGTTCCAATACAGTGAAAAGCTCTATAGCATTATCCCTACTCTGGTTCTTAGCTAAGGGGCCAATCCTGCAAGCACTTACACTTCCAACTTTATCTGCCTTGAATGGGATGACTCACATGAGTCAAGTTACTCGTACACAAAAATGTTTGCAGGATAAGGCCTTATGTTTGCAAAGACCAATTCCTAATTTTTAGGTGAACTTTATTTTTTAAGCGATGTTTAGGACTCAATGATTGACCAAAGAGAAACATAGATGGGGGCACTGTGAGCTGCCCCAGCACTGTGTCTCTTCTTTAATCTGTACAAACCAGTTAGTTTAATGTCTGTGTCCATTCCTTCCCTAACCTATTTTTGTGTTGTGATAGCACCTCTTGGTCCTAGTGCTTCTGGGTTAGGCACTGTACAAACCCATGATAACAAGATGGTCCTGTCTCAAAGAGTTAACCATTTCCAGACACTTGTAAAATGAGTGCCGGGGTGGCTTCTATACTGTGGACACCTGTCCACTAAGAATTAGACTGAGGTCACCAGGTCATTTTAAACAAGCAACTGAATAACTGTCAGTGCCTTTCTATCACGACTGTCATGGACAAAATTCAAAGTGATGATCTAGAAGTAAATCCCATCATCATTCTGAGCTGCCTGTTTCATTACCTAGGCACACATTATATACACACTTTTTTATTATTACCTCAGTAGTACTACTTGCTGTGCGTAATACATAGCTCAAATATAAGTGTTTGCAGTATCAACTCTAAAGCCTGGATCTGCGGCTGTTCACAGATGAATCACCCAGAAGCAGGGCTCTATCACATTCATGGCTGTGAAAACTGCACAGTGGAATGTGAAATCTGATCTCCCCCATGAAATCTGGCTGTTGTAGGGAGACCAGATTTCACAGAAGTGGGAGGTGGCTGGGAACCCAGCTTTGAAGGCAGCAGCACAGAAGTGAGAGTGGCATGGTATGGGGTGGAGGGGTCATTAATTTTTGGCAGGGGCAGGGCTGGCCTTACACTTGGACAAGTGGGCTACTGCCTCCTGGTCAGGGGGGTGCTGTGGTCACTCACACCCCGACATACACAGGCAGCTTAAGACTCCTTTAACTAACAAGTGTTGGGGAGGGGCAGGGCTGATGGTGCCCCAGCCAAGAGCTCCTAGTGTGCGCTGGGCTCCAGCTGCCAGACCCAGACTTCCTCTTCCTCTGCACAGGCCACTCCTGAGGCTGTGTCAGACCCATCTCTGGAACCTCCCCCCTGCCCCCCGACTTCAGGAAGCTCTGTGGCTGCTGGCTGGGAGCCCAGCTCTGAAGGCAGCGCTGCTGCCAGCAGCAGCACAGAAGGGAGAGTGGCATGGAATGGTTTCGCCACCCTTACTTCTGCACTGCTGCTGGCAGTGGTGTTGCCTTCAGAGCAGGGCACCTGGCCAGCAGCTGCCCTTGGCTGCCCAGCTCTGAAGGCAGCAGCACAGAAATAAGGGTGGCAATACTGTGACCCTGTAAAATAGCCTTGCGAGGCCCCCCCACCCCATGATCCTGTTTTTGGGTTGGGACCCCCATGGTTACAATACCATGAAATTTCAGATTTAAATATCTGAAACTGACATTTATGATTTTTAAAATCCTATGAGCATGAAATTGACAAAAATGGACATTGAACTGAGAAGCCAGTGGGCACAGGGCTCCACCCAAGGAGGGGGGAGGGCTAAACATTGCAAGTGGGGGGGGGCTAAAATGAAACTAAAGACAAAGCACAGTGACAATAAGCTGAAGGACTCTAGAGAGGACAGAACACAAAAGGAGGGATGCAACCCTTGGGACACGGAGCACAGTAAATCCACATTTGCGTTTATGTAAAACCAATGAGTCTCTGAAGGCAGCTATTTTGGGCAACTGCCTAAGAGTAGCCATATCTGGATGTTAAGTGTGAAACTTTAATAGTAATAATTTGTATTTCTGTGTTCACCCCTTGCACACCGTTGTAATAATCTTTGTCCAAAGCATACCCCGTGAGGTATCATTTGAAAACTCATAATATGCTGGTCATTATTGTCCTGGTAAAATATGTATAGCAACATTGTAAATAGTTATAAGATTTCACTCTATGATGTTACTAAAACATGTCCCAAGTCTGGGGAGTGGCCAAACCAGTTCCTCAGAGACAAAGGGCAAGCTGACACCTCAGCTAGTTTTAAAACAGTCATTTATCTGTTAAATAGCCATTCTTTGGCAGGAAACGGGGTGTGGGTGAAAAGTCTACATTTTAGCAAAGAAACAGCATGGGGTTCCCATCCACACAGACTGCTGGTTGCCATGATCCCAGCTGGAGATGCTTATCAAAGGGGGGAGAGGACTATAAGAAGAAAGGGGAAACACCCCAGAGAATCTCTTCTCCTTGCTTGCTCTCTGTCCATTGAGGCACTGCACCAGAAGGAACAAAGGAAGCAGCCACTACACAGAAGAAGGGGTCCTGGCCAGTAAAACTGCTGAGAGTATGTGATGGAAAAAAACTTCACATTGAATTTATCGTAGTTTAAGTTGAGCGTTAGTTTAATTTTTATATTTTTTGTAACCATTTCTGACTTTTCGGTCTCATTACTGTATTCACTTAAAATCTCTTTGTAGTTAATCAACTTGTTTTATTGTTTTATCTAACCAGTGTGTTTGGATTGAAGGGTTTGGGAAACTCCATTTGGGATAACAGGATTTGTGCATATCATTTCTATTAATGAAATGAAGGACTTTATATGACACTGTACTGTCCAGGAGAGGGCTAGGCAGTACAAGATATACATTTCTAGGGGGACATCTGGGGCCTGGAAGGTGTTCGGGTCACCTTCAGGCTGGCAGGTTGCAGTCACAGGCAGACGTAGCTGGGAGTAACTTACATGCTGGAGACTGTTTGTGAGCAGTCCCGAAGTGGAGGCAACAACAGCAAAGCAGTGTAAAGGGCACCCCAGGTTAAAAAGAAGGGGTGACAGTCACAGCTACTCACTGCTCTAGATTGTACCCTGGGTATGTCACACACAGTAACTATGGTCTCCCCACACTGGCGTTGCCCTTTTATAGGGACTTTTCCCAGTGTTACTTTCAGAGGGGTGGCCCTTTAAATTTGGCTGAGCTGAGCATTAAAGTAGCCATTGCATAAATGGTGGTGGTTTCTTGCTGTGCTCCAGCTAGTAAGTATTCACAGCTGCTGTCCATGTTTGCTCTTTTTTATTCCTGAGGCAACAGCACATTCTCACTGTCTGTCTGTTTCTTCAGACCCCTAACAGCACATCTTCCTCCTGGCAGAGGGCGGTTTGTTTGCTAATGAAAATAGGCTTTTCCTGCGATATTGTCTGTTCCTTGGGAAGAAAGGAGAATAAGATATTACATTTGCATAAATTAGCCCTGAGGCCCCAATCCTATAATGTCTGGTTGCAGAGATGTCCCTATATGTAACAGTGTGCAGGACTGGGGCCTATGTTGGCAGCTAGGATTCTTAACTGGGTTCCAATATGACAATCTAGGCCCCAATTTAGATTTTGCTTAAACACAAACAAAGCAACCTCCCATTCCCTCTCCTGGCCCAGTTTTTGCAAAGCCTGCTTTCAAAAAAAATATTTCCATGCAAATCGTTTACATTTCAATGGTAATATCTTATTTTAAAAGGAATAACTTGACCACACAGTATTTACAGTCCAGACACTGAAGCATCCTGCTAATATATGAGAACCAGAAGTGTAAATGGCTAGAAACAATAGCAGAAGGTGCCTAGCATCTCAAAGGCCCAAACCCTAAGTCTCAGACCATGCTGCTGTGTGTGTGTGTGTGTGTGTGTTAACAAAGAGAGTACGTTAAATTTGTTATGTTAATGAATTATGAAGGATTATTATTAATTTTATTTTGCAGAGGGTCAGTTTCAAGATTGCATTAATTTTAAAAGGAAAAAAAATAGTGCCAACCCTCCCAGTTTGGCTGGGAGTCTCCCAGAACTGGGCTCGATCTCCCAGGCGCTACTGCAGCCAATCCGGGAGATTTTAGGCTGCTAAAAGTCTGGTGGCGCAGTGGGACTAAGACAGGCTTCCTACCTGCCTGAACGCCGCGCCGCTCCTGGAAGCGGCCAGCATGTCTGGCAGCGGCTCCTAGGAGGAGGCACGGCCAGGGGGTCTCTGCATGCTGCCCCCACACTGAGCGCTGATTCCTCAGCTCTCAGTGGCCAGGAACAGGCAACTGTGGCCAATGGGAGCTGCAGGGGTGATGCTTGCAGGCAGGGGCAGTGAGCAGAGCCGCCTGGACGCCCATGAGTCTAAGAGCCACTGATCGACATGCCACTGCTTCCAAGAGCCAGCTGAGGTAAGCACCACCCGGCCAAAGCCTACACCAGAACTCCCTGCCCCAGCCCTCTCCTGCTCCCCAACTCCTTTCCAGAGCCTGCACCCCAACCCCCTGCCCCAGCCCTGAGCCCCTTCCTGCACCCAAACTCCCTCCCGGAGCCTGCACCCCAACCCCCGCCTCAGGCTCAGCCCAGAGCCACCTCCGATACTCCGAACCCCTCGGCCCCAGCCCAGAGCCTACACCCCAGTCCCAGCCCGGTGAAAGTGAATGAGGGTGGGGGACAGTGAGCAACGTAGGGAGGGGAGCTGGAGTGCATGAGGGCAGGGCCTTGGAAAAAGGGCAGAGCAGAGGCATGGCCTTGGGGGAGGGGCAGGGCAAAGGGGTTTGGGTTTGTGTGATTAGACAGTTGGCAACCCTATCCTTAACCTAGAAACTGCATTTCACTGTTTAAAGGTTGCATTGCAAAAGGCAATTGATGCTGGAGTACTTGCCAAACTCAGTATTTCATTTTAGTTGTTTGCATACTGTGAATGAGTGAATTCTTTGTAGACTCTGTCCAGCTTTAATTCTTCTGTCATGTAGATAATGACATAAAATATAAACCACTTTAAAGAGCATTTGAGGCACAGGAGGTCTTGCAAGGCTGGGTGTCTTACAGGAGTGTTACATAATACTGGACAAGTATTTTTCTTTAATATGCTCTTATATATTAAGTGTAGGGATTCGTATAGATATTTGCTTCAGCATTCTTACTGCAATATTATTTGTGAAGGACTCCTTTGGTTATGTAAGACTGTGCAGCACTATGAGGTCTTTTGCCTCAGGTCCTGTATACTGCAGTATTTCTAGAGCAGTGGTTCTAAACCTTTACTGCAGCCTGCACCCCTTTGGTTCTCAAAATATGTTCTTGCACACCTTAACAAAAATCGTTGAGGTAGGTCAGTTCTTTAAACCTAGATATATTTTTGGTTTGTATATTACGGTAATTGTTAAATGTATAATGTTTAAAAAATACATAGGTTTGATGAAACAAAGTAGATCTACTTACGAGCCTGTGCTTACTTTGTGTTTTCGATGATTTACCTTCTAAAAAAATCTGGCATGTCTCACACACCCAGGGAGTGAATGCACCTCAGGTTAAGAACCACTGCTCTAGAGTGCGTGTGTGTGTGTCTACATCTATATATTGCTAAGAGAGGAGGTTGTATTAGCCCGGGTGCAGAAGGCATTGTCTTCTGAAGGCTTGTCTCAAATCTGATGATATTTTAATATAGTTTTTTGGTCAGTTACCTTTCAAAATCTCTGAAAGCTTTACAATGTCTCAATTCAGTATTACAAAGGTTTATAATAGTGAAATCCCCATGAAATTGAGCTGATGCTCAGATTACTGTGTAAGTGATAGGAGAGTAGAAAATTAGAGGTATATTAATGCTAATAGGAATTGCTCAGCTAAAGCTGTGTGCAACTAGTTGAGATACTCCTAGTGTATCCTAGAAAGGCATTATGCTCATCTACTCATTGAGGCCTGATTTTTCTCCTCTTAAAACATTTGAGATTTTAAAGTTTTCACAAGATCCATTATAAACAGAAGAGTAATGATGCCGAGAGCCAAAATACCGTAAGTCAATGTGAACGGTACCAAAAGGGGCCTTAGGTTTTACTAATGTGACAGATATAAAAATATTTAAACCAAACTGTGACGCCAATTTAATTTTTATTCTTTTGCCTCGTTAACCCTAAGACTTAGTTCAACCCCATTCAGGTAGCAATCAATTTTCTATCTCCAGAACCGCTCAATCCTTATAGATTGGTCTTTTGAAGGCATTTTAAAAGGTGTAGTATGAAAATGGACAATATCATTTAAGCATTCTGAATTGTTTATCTGATTTCCTAGATAAGTCTTGGTCACCTGACATAAATGTATACTGATCTATTATTTATGCTTTGAAAATAGAGCTGATAAAAAGCATGTGTTCTTGCTATTATGTTTTGTCATATCTAGCTAAAAAGATTGAAATCCTGAGAAACAATTTTCTGAAGAAATGAAATAGTATGCCCTCCTGAACCCTTGGGGAAAATAGCCTCTCTGTTTGCTCAGAATATGAAACAGTAAAACAGTATAAGTAAAACAGACAGCCATGCCAAGCATGTCACATTTCTATTTGTACAGTTTGGAATGATGTTTTAAAAACATTTTCTAGTTATTTTTGATAAATAAATGGTGCAAATAACATCTGCAAACCAACCCTGCTGAAGTAAGATTTTTCAAATCAGATTTGTTTTACAGTGCAACTTGGAAAATTGCTTTGCAAAACTTAAGTTGAATAACTTCCGACAAAATATGCAAAAGAAAGGCACAAGAATACATCTTGCTTTCAGTTTACCTCCCCCAAAAAGATGCAAACACTGGTTTTCCAGCATCTTTGCTGCTGCATTTTAAGGTAGCTTGTTTAAATTAGCTAAGAATGAAAAGGCCAGGTTTCAAACATGGACATCCTAGTTAGTCCACATCCTACATCTGCATATTCAAATTGTCACTCAGGCCCCCAGCTGCACTTTCAAGGGATCTAATTCCTGTTTGATTACTCCAAATTGAACACCCAAATTTAGGCCCTGATATTCCTCTGAGTCAATAGCAGGCATCCTGTCAGCTCCAAGAGGATCAGGATTGAGACCCTAAGGTTGAAAAGTGAGTGGAAGGGTCATATCAAGTTTCCACAGGTGACATATTGAAGCGGGGGGAGGAGCATAGAAAGTGAGACTATTGCCTCAGTGGCATTCTCTTCAGATCCTTTTGTAACAACTCCATGGAGTATTGCCTCCATATTTTAGGAAGAAGCATGGCTTGAGGAAGCCTTTGTGGCAATGTAGCCCTCCCAACATACTGTAGAGTATGTTAATATTAACCCTACTGGCTTTAATTTCTTCCTCTGTGACATGGAACCCATCTGGAAGAGGGATCCCACAGGCAGTAGCTAGAACGAGAAACCATTTAATGTCATGATTCTACAGAAGCCCTTCTACCAAGGGGCCAGTGAGATGATCCTAGGCCTTCTTAGATCCCCTGAGATGTGTGCAGATCCTGACAGATCTGCTAATTTTGAGGGGTGAACCCCCCAGTCATTTCTAGGATGTATACACCCCGACCCTCACAGGATGCAATATATGTGGTGTAATTTCTCATCCCCAGGCAGAGTCTGCAATGCTGTTGCTTTCAGTGTTTGTGGAAGCTGACTTTCTCCAAAGATACCATTTGCATAGGCTCTGTACTCCTGAGATTTAACTTCCAGAAAGAGACCAAATCCAGGGATATATCTTCAGAGAACAAACATTAAAAGTGATGCTCTTTTTTAGTGAGTGCATAAAAGAATAAAAACAGTAATGTGCATTTTTAGTCATTAATTGTACTGATACATATTTCTTTAATAAAATTGAGTTTATAAGGTGGAAGTTTGCTTGGTGTTGCATTTTGTCATATCTAACCCAGAAATAATGAATGTCCCTGTAGGGTTTATAAGACTGGTAACAGAAATAATTGAGTCTTTGTCAAGGTCAAGGGTGAGAATTCTGGAAAATAAAGTGGTGTTCTTTACAAAATGATTGTACACGTTCACTGTCACATTTAACAATACAGGTGACAACTGAAGATATACCACTTTATTCTTTGAATAGTCAGAGAGTGGGTGGGTGTTTACATTTCTTTTTGTACAGAAAATGTAAACAGGAATGAAAGTTGTAATGTTTATTCCTGGCACATTCAGGCATGACTAATCTATGTATGCTTTATCCTTTCTATTTCTTTTGTCCAAAAGATTCAAGTGGTTTAATGCAACATGGGTGTACCATTGATTAGTTCATCTGCAATATTTAATCTCTTAATGCCAGGATTTCCTGAAGACTGGGTATGAAAGGGACTACCAGTGCCAAGGGGTTAATATAGACATGAATGGATTTCCTCATAATTCCACCAAATCTGACTTTATTTCATCATTTGCTTTCAATTTTTGTATCCCTGGGAATCATGGTTGAAAAGGCATTTGTCTAATATGAACTGAGTTCTTTGTTTATCACTTTTTGACATGCAATAGATTTGTTTTCTTTGAAAATTGGTTTCTGTAATGAGAGCAGAAAATTATTTCTGGCATGTGGCAATTTGTTCATATAATTTCTGGCTATAATAAGCTGTGCTTTACTGGTAAAGTTAGGGGCTTGGCCAAACTTTTGCCTCCCCCAAGCAGTTTGTGACGGGTGCTATTAACGGGGTAATTGGATCCCTCCATCCCCGAGGGGGGGGTGCTTTTCCTTGGTTATGTATGTATGTAGTTTAAATTGCTATGGGAACTTTGGAAGGCAATGTGCTAAGAGACATGTAAGATTTGTTTGTTTGTGGTTTACATTTATATCCCAGTATTCTAGGAAGGGCATAGGCCATTGTTTAAATATTAGTCACTGGGAATTCTAGGGAGAAGGGGCTCTGTAGTGAGGCGGTATGATGCCCCCCCCCCCCCCGCCGAGGGACAAACCCCACCAAACACCAAAGTGGAGGGAGCCAATGGAGCCTGCACCCGCCCCCGCCCCCCAGAGGTCAAGGCGCAGGGCAGGAAGTAGAAAAGCCCAACCCTAGAGCTCAGTTGAGCAATAGCAGCCGGAGAGGCTCGACGCCCGTGGCCTGGCTCCAACTTGAGAGACCCCGGCAAGCTGCGGCCGACTTGAGGACTGGCCAGACCAGCCAAGGCCTGACTGATCGACGCCCAGAGGAGCGGCCGAGCCTACCCCTCGCCAGCTACCGAGAGGAGCGGCCGAGCCTACCCCTCGCCAGCTACCGAGAGGAGCCCATGGTGCTGGAACCCTCCGAGGACACCACCCTGACCCAGGTACCCTACGAGGGGGAGTCCGGAAGTAGCCCGGGGGCAGCCGACCCCAGTCTGGCTGCAGCACTGCCAGAGCCCATGTCAGTGTGTTGCGGCCAGGATCCCCACTCACACAGCAGCGGGTCTTCGACCCCTGCTAGGGCCCCGGGCTGGGATGCAGTGGAGTGGGTGGGCCTGCATCTCCCCCGCCACCCACTTCACGGGTGGCAGTCTCCCCCTCCCCCTGGTTGCTAAAGCCAGGGCCTGGGCTTATACTAAACTATTTGCTCAGCCCCTGCGTAAGGGCCTGAGCCCCTGACTGTTTCCTTGCTGCCCCGCCCTGACCCAGGGCCTGGGCTTATACCGAACTGCTTGCGGGACCCAGCCTGAAGGTCTGGGCCATAGACTGGGTATTCCCCAACCCAGCCGAGAATGTAGTGAGGCGATGTGGTGCCCCACCACCCCGCCGAGGGACGAGCCCCGGCTGAGTTCCCTTATAGGCTCCCACTGAAGATTTAATTTTGTTGGGTCTTTGAAAAAAATCTGTGTGTGACCCATGAAGCCCAGTCGCGCTGTGAGGCTCTGCCCCTGAGATCTGATTGGCAGAGTCCCAGAGTAGTCACCTGATGAGATAGTCATTAGGAAATGAGAACTGCACAACACTCGGGAGGGATGATATTCATAAGGGACTACATCTGTGCTCCCCCAGAACCTGTGAGAGTGGCAGTTCAACTGTGCCATGCCTCCATCCTGGCGAGACACTTATGGTGATATAAAACCCAATGATTTCTTCTGGTGGTCCTCAATGCAATTCACAATAGAGACCTTTGTAGCTTCCTGCAAAGTGTGAGCCCTGGCCAGAGAACTTGCAGTCTCCTCCAGCCTCTGAATGTCCCATGTCGGCCCTGGGAGGCTACTACCTTGGACTTTATAGTGGAACTATCAGACTACAGCAGTTTCACAACCATCCTAACAGTGGCAGATCACTTTTTTAAGATGGCTTATTTCATTCCCTGCATGGGTTTACCCTCTGTGAAGGAAGTTTCCCAGCTCTCAATAAACAACATAGTTTCCCTTTGGGCCTCCCAGATCATGTCACCTCAGCTTACTGCACACTTCTGGCATGAGACATTTATTAGGAGTCAACACATATCTGTCTTCTGCTTACCGTCTTCAGTCAAATGGCCAAGCAGAAAGAATCAAACAGATTCTTGAACAATACTTATGATGCTCCATCAACCATCACCAGTATGTCTAGTCTTCACTGTTACCCTATGCAGAGTTCTCATACAATAATGAGGACTAGGCATCCACAGCCCTGTCTTTATCAACTATGGGTACCACCCCTGATTTCACCCACAACTACCCACATCTTCCCCCAATCCATCTGCCTCAGACCTAACACATCCATCATATCCAAGAGGAGTTTGAGACACCTTGAAAATGTGAAGGAGGATTACAAAAGGAATGTGGACAAAGGTAGACAACAGGAGCACACCTACACTATTGGACAAAAGGTATGGCTTTCAACAGAACACCTCTGCATAGATAGGCCCTCTCAGAAACTAGGCTATCTGTTCTTTGTCTCATGCCAGATTTGGTGACAAATCAACCCAGTCACCTTCAAGATCCAGCTCCCATTTTAGAATCCACGTTTCATTTCTTCTATAGCTGTACACCAAGAACACATTTCCCCATAGAACCCAATCACCTCCCTCAATGGTGCAAGTAAAGGGTCAAAAGACTCTAAGCTTAAGTGGAGCAAATTAAGGTACTTGATTGGGCTGTAATCTTCCCAATCAGAGGAACATACTTGGGAGCAGCTGAAACTGTTCATATTCTTGGCATAGTTTGGGCTTCCTATAAGAGCTACCCTGAGAAACCTGGGTCCACTTTGTCCAGACGCCCTCCTCGGGCAGAGGATGATGTCATAACCTATGGGACTCAAACTCAGGCCCACAAGGTTTATGGGAGAAGCGTCACTCCAACTATCCACCTGGCAGCCTGCTGGCAATAGTTTACCTGAGACCCACAAAGCCCAGCCTCACTGTAAGGCTCTGCCTCTGAGGTCTGATTGCTGGAGTCCCAGAACTGCCGATTGGCCAGCTGGCCCTACGTAAGCCAGCAGCAGGCACAGGAAGCTGTCAGAACAACTGGGCTCCACCCTGCTCTGGACAGCATGTCTTAGACTACCTACTTCCTGCTACCCACTTTTGCTTCCCGGCTTGATCTCCTAGCAGTCTGAGCTGGCCTGACTCCTGGTATCTGAGTTGTGGTTCCTGACCTCCAGTTTGTCGCCTGCCACAGATCCTAGTTCATAACTCATAGTTCTTATTTCCTGTATGTCTCCTGCTTCTGACTTCCGAATAGCCGGATCGAGCGAACTCTTGACTCCTGTCTCGTGACTGCAGACTCTGGCTCGAATTACTAGGTCTGGCCACCCACGACCCAGCTGTAACACAGATGGTAATAAGCACATCAGTAGAAGGTGTTACAGATGATTATAATCCATTGTCATTTACCAACTATTTAGAAACTTTTTATAAATAGAACCTTTATATAAACAGAGACCCATAATGTTCTTCACCACAGACTGAAATCTGTCAGATTCAGTAGAAGAGTCAGGCACTTCCCAGAAGTTGTACAGAAAGTTAGAGACAAGTGTAAATGGGGAGCTGGGAAGTCTCTTTGCCAAGTCCATATAGCCAGTCAGTAGTGAAAGGTAGCCAAAGACCCCTTGATTTTAACTGAATATCTATAGAATCTGAATGTGGAGATAGAATTTGGTTGGGAAAGGTTTGTTGGTTGGTGCCACTGACTTTAAATTAATCAACAAGCTTCTCTTGAGGAAGAGACCTTGTCCGTGTGGATGCCACAGTTATTTGAGAGAGAGAATCTTAGTGAAGACTTCACAGGAAGTTTTGGCGAAGGTACAGTTATTGCAGGAAGAAATTCTCGTGCATCACAAACTCTTCTCCAGAGGCATACCATAGAAATTGCATGATGTTGGTTGTGATTGTTACTGTGTTGGGATGAGCAAATATGAAAATAAAGCTCTTATAGTTGGAAAGTCCAGGGAATGCCTCCAAATATCTCCTTCAGACTCATTCCTGTGGGTAGCCTTCCAGTGCTAATCTTTAAACAACAGAACAACCAAAACCTGCCCCAAGATGGGTAACATGCATTTGAGAGCAGAACCAAACTGCAAAATGATTTGGAGATATTTCCTGTCTTTTTCCTATGGCTGCAATGTGGGGAACTTTTTTATTAATAAATTGGAACCCATATAAACACAGGGAGAAGAAATAAATGGAAAAGATACAAAACAGCGGGGGAGGGTATGTGGTATGAGCCAGACTCATTGCACTAAAGCAAGCTCATTTCCATCTTTTCTCTTGTATGCTGTCCTAATATTTCTTGTTCCATGTAAGTAGACAGGAGAGTTGTGTAAAGAAGGGATGGGCTCAGGTTTGGAAGGAAGATCATGAGGTGGTCTTTCCAAAAATGGAATGTTTGAGAGCCCATGCTTTAGTCCAGGGTAGGGCAGTTCCTGACTACCTTTTTCAAGTGTTTTGTCCAGTCCAATTTTAAATATCTCAAACAACGTTGATGTCTCCCCTTGGAACTATACCTTCATCTATTGGATCTCACTGTTTGGAAGAGTTTTCTTGATGTTCTGCCTCAATTTTCACTCTTTCATTTTTCCCCCTGTTACTCTTAAATTATGCCCAATTGTACCTCCCCAAATCTCTTTCTCCTTGATGTGTCCATGTGCTCAATTTTTTTAGTCTGTCATGTCCTCTAACCTAATAATCCAAAGAAATATTCTGACAATATCGGCCTCAGGTAAAGCCACTAAAGCCAATATCGACCTTATAGAGGTAAAGCCACTAAAACATTTAGTGTTCTAAATTCTGTTTTCCTCATAACTTCAGTAACACCCAATAGTTTCTTCAGATAGTTGTACCCAACAATCATCTTCCCCAGGACCTCCTCTCTGCTATGCAGTGTAGCGTTGCTCCCCTTTCATATCCATATCCTATATAAGTGGATGTCCCTGACTGCTTTTTCTTGCCTTTTCAATTTTTTTTGGAGGGGAGGGGGGGGGGGGAATCTTACACGGATTTTAAAAATGGCTGGTATCATTTTACATGGGCTGCAGTATACAGTGCCCTCTGTTATTTCCCCCTTTACAAAGCCTAGGTAGTTTGTGTCTCCATCTCTGCTGTGTGTGCTTGCCAGAAATGTGATCACTGTAATGAGAAACCTCTTTAAGCAAATAATCTGTATGCTGGTGATAAGTAAACAACAAATAAGATGGTGAGAAACTCCTTTGACTTTCAGGAAAGGTGAGATGTTATAGGTTCATTAATATGTAAACTGTAGTATGTAGATCTCAATGAAAGTGACAAACAAGTGCCAGTGTGTATTGCTGAGCACAGGAAATGGTTGGTTTGAGCTAATATATACTTTTGGCACTACTTCATCTTAAAATCATACATAGCATCTAGCACCAGCAGGTCGGTTTTATAGCTTCATCTATTACTTTACTGTCACTGTTAATTGTCTTCTTTTACCTCTGCAGTATTCTACAAATTGGGCCTATCCAAAGTGACAGGAGGAAGAACATTAAGCATCTGACAAGATGATATCTAAGTTCAATTTCCTACTCTTTACCTGATTTATACCTGCAGAAGATAATTTTCCTTTCTGTCATAAACAGCCCTATAAATCAGCAGTGCTTATGGAACAACTGCATAGAAAGCCCCTAGCTTTGTATCCTCTGTGTTTCCTATTAGGAAGCCATTACTGCAGAATTTTCCTCCTTCAAACAAAAATGATGAAATTTAATACTACTGAGATTACAAAGATTAAGAGCTGAAGTACTGCTGGGGCTTTTCAATTGAAGCAGCTATCTGAGCAATCTTTGCAAAACTCAATAAAAACAGGGTTTCTGCCTTTGACATCATTATCCATCTGTTTGGATGAAATTGCTGTATCATGGTATAAATCTGTGATACAAGTGACATAACCTCTGAAATAAAAGGGAACATTAACTGCTCTATCTTCTAGAGGCCCTGGGACAGGCTGGCTATAAGCTCACTCAAGTGTGATGGCAGTTATTCTGTGTTTTACTAGACTGCAGACAATTATCCTTTGCTCTCCTCCCCTCTTATGACAAACTGCCAGAGCTTCTGCTGAAATGATCTCAAATAGATTTTCTAAAATGCTTAGTACTAGATTGCCTCCATACATTATTTCTTTTCAATGGGCTGAAAATAAAAACCTAATCCACAAATCAATTGCTGCATCTATCAGATGCACATTGGTGCACATTTTATTTTGTTCTATCAAGATTTTATACAGCTTATATCCTCTCTACGGCACCTTACGCAGATGTACATGGTGCAGAGAGGACATTTATACTGGGGGTTCAATGGGAGTCAAGAGACATTTAGCCCTATAAAAGGGAAATATTTGGGCTAGACTGTAGAAGGATGATAATGTGAAACATGACTACTATTAGACAGTTACTTCCCCCCCCTCCTTCTGGAGTATTCTCAATGCCCTTCTCTGACCCCTTAGGGTACCCCTATATAATCCACACTGTGTGTGGCAGGGACAGAAATAAAACAATATAGAAGTCACACAAAGCATCCAGTTAGGGAAAATTGCCTGTTACTCCTCACTCAGTCACAGGGCTTGCTGGAGAGCAGTTTGAGGTTCTCCCTCTCGCCAGAGGGCTGCTTCCTCCCAGTAACACTAGCCCCTTCCAGCCTGGGCTGGAAGGACTGAGCTTCCCTTTTTTCAGCGGGACTTATGTTAATGCTATGCTACCAGGCTAGGAGGCAGAGGGTGGGATGGATTAACTTTTTATACAGCACTACTCATCAAATGCATTGTTGCCTAGATATATTTCATATAAAGATCACTGCTTTAAAAATGGATAAATCCCAAATTGAGTCTACTAAGAATATTATTGTGGATATAGCATCCCTGGCATGCCTGGTGCTTTACAGACAATGGGAATTACAGGTGCTTGCTCAAAGGATTTATTCCTTTATGTGCCATGTCATCCCCTCTGTGGGAGCAACCCGTATAGAGGGCAAGAAACTCTACAATTTGCACTCATAAGCATCTTTCAAATTACTCAGCAGGGAAGAGGCTGGTTATGGTGCATTGCCCCCTAGTTGTGGAAAGAGCAGGGGGAATCGGCCTCCAAAACCAGTGGGTACCCTGGTCCCTGCAGAACATGAGCAGGCACTGTTGTAATCGGTAACAGGAGATTTGCCTGGGTAAGGAGTGCAGAATCCATCTTAAAAGCACCATGTACTTATATCTATGTGCACTGCTACAGTAATAATCTAGTTTAACTCTTTGCAAAATTAGGCTCTGATCCTGCAATTGATAGCATGTGTTTGGAGACCCTTTGACTTTATTGGGGCTCCGCACACTATCAGCATGTTGCACATGCTTTCAGGAGGGCCTGCCCATGTGGAGCTAGTCACAGAATTGGTGCCTCAGGGAGAGAGCAGGCAGAGCTACAAATCCAGGTCTACAAATAAAATTTCCAAAATTATTCATCTGCCCCATTTCCATCACAGGGCAAAATTAGATGATCAAACCTGTGAATAAGAAAGTCGAGGTGGTTGAAAGATTGTTGATCGAACAGTTTTCCATTGAAAAAGGCAGGTTTTTTTAAATTAAAATGTTTCACAGCATTTGCCAATTTCAGTGGTATTTTTTGATGGGAAATGGTTGGAACATTTCATTTTGATAGTGTCAAGATTGTTTTGTTTCAACTTTTATGCTGTAGTAAAATATTAATTTAAATATACTATATATAGTAAATATTTACATATTTACTATAATTGAAGATAATATAGAAGTCGAAATGGAATGACACCATTGAAATGAAACATTGCTACGCTATCAAAATAACACATTTTGATTGTCTCAAATCATTTTGTTTGTTTTCAGAAAACTTTGAAATTTGGCTTTTCATTCTGATTCAGAATGAATTTCATGTTGAAATGTTGAACTTTCTCATCAAATTGAAATTCCATTTCCCCACTAGCTCTACCTCTCCCCACCCCATATTTCATGTATTTTTTATTAATTCTAATAAGAATGACTTCATGGTATTCTCATTCATAACAATAAAATTGACTTCCAGGAACCCCATTGTGGTTTAAAGGAAGTTAGGATTTAAAATGGAAACTGAAGGCAAGTAGTATTGAAATTTCCAAGCTAATAAATAAATATTTACAATGATATATAAACTATATTTAAAGGCAAATATAACAAACTGCAAAATCATCTTGAATCATCTCTGAATGCTATATTGGACCTGCGGTTAAGATTTGCAGGCTGTAAGCTTCCATTTCTAGTGAGTTAGGGTCAGCTTCTCAAATGGCAGCGTCTACATTTAGGGGCAGATTTGCAGGGTGCTGAATACCCTGCGCCATTGTGTCCCTCATCTCAGGACCCAGTGTGCTGAGCTCTTCTGAAAATGTGGCCCTAAATGTACACCCGTTGCTTGTAAAGAGATCACTCTTGCTGAAATGTAGCTAAATGCTGGGTTGTGTTTTATAGGAACCATGGTGGTAACTTAGAGGAGGCAATTACATTTGCAAGTATCACAGCATAGGAACAGTTGCTATGTTTTCAGTCATACAGCAGCTGCTTGCAGGGGAATAATCTAATCTGGGTTTTATAGAAACTAATCTTTTGAAATGAGTGCTTTGAAGAATCGCCAAGACTTTGGGGTGGGGGAAATGTAGTGGAAAGTCTTCTGACCAATACATTCATTCCAAAGCTATGTAAAATCTATGTAAAATTTAATGTATGAGTGTTACCACAATAAAAAAACTGCATTTATTTTACTTCTATGCATCTTCTAACTGAAAACATAACTATCATATCCATAACTCATCTTTTTTTCATTGGGAAAGATGTTGGAAGCCATTATGGAAATTGCCAGCACCACCTATTGGTGAGAATAGGTAACTGCAATTAATTTTGCTAATTTGAATAATGTGAAAGTTGGTATGTAAGAAAAATTAACTAAATTTATACACTCAACTGTTTATATTTGAAACAGTCAATTCTGCAAGTGATCAGCAAAAGCTATTTATATGATAGAGATGGGCTTTAAAATGTAAGCAAGATGTTACTGGAAACTTTGAGGGGTGGGGCATATACTAAATGATTGCTCGAGAACAGTTTATTGCACATGGTATTAAGAGGAGGTCTTAATATTGTAGGAACAGTAACATTTTTCTGAAAATCTAGGCAGTGTATCCACTGGTTCTGTACTACCACAATGGTTATTTCCTTTGAAAAAAAAAATTCTGACATGATTTCCCTTTCACAAATCCACTCTGAACCTCTCGTACCAGTTGTGGCTTTTCTGATTTTCTCATTAAGCCATCCTAATAACTAAATCTCCCCCTTTTTATAATTCAAGCCCAGACTCTGCAATGTGATCTGTGTAGGCAGACTCTTCTGTATGTACAGAATACCACTGAATCACTGGGCCTCTGTGCAGGTACAGGGGTCTGTCCAGCCAGATCAGATTGCAGGAATAGGGCACTGGATATCTGATTTATAGGCCTATTTCTTTCAACCTCATCTTTGTACCTTTCCTTTATAAAAAGGACGACTGTTTTCCAACCCCCGTTTTCCCCAGTATTTCCACAATATGAAAAGACTCTGTAAAAATAACTTTTAAAACTTCAACAATTTTATCCTTAATAGCATACGTTAGGGATTCAACCCATTATGACTTGCTCCTTTTTCTATCCTCTTTCTGGCTAAATAAAGGTGTCCTACTGTTACTCTCCACTCACTCCCCTCAGTTTTTCTGTTCCTTAATAACCACAAACACATCCTCTGTCTCCAGGGATGTTTTAAATGAAATCCTCTTTGTCAAATACCCCTGCAACTAAACTAATTATTCCTTCATTTTCTTCTTGATAACCAGAAGTTTACTGATCACTAGCCACACTAGATCTCTCCAATTTTTCTTCACACTTCTATTATATTTTAATAAACTGTGTGCAAATATCTTGCTTTTATATTGGCCTTTACTAGACTGAGTGCTGCATAAATGTGTTTAACCATAAAATTAGTTACCATAACATGCAAAACATTGGAAAACGTATTTTGTAGGTAAGAGAAATGTAATCGACCTTCAACAGATAGTGAATCTGTATGCTGACACTATATGCAAATATGAGAGATTTTGCATCAGTCAGAATTTATTCTTTTTACAAATTGTTTATTTTATTTGGGGGAGCACAGGATATGACACTGTCCAAACACTGAAGAAGGATTATCTCCTGACCTGAGGAGCTCACTATCTAAGGACAGACGTCAGGAGAAGGGGAATAACAATAGCCAACTTATCTACAATTTATATACAAACGAGTAAGATTCACTATATGCAGCACGGCCGAAGTGAACCTGTAAGAGGGATTTCCATGGAGACAGGATAAGATCCTTGTCCATGAGCTCAGGCAGCTCATGTATATCATACCTAGGGGAACTACATGAAAGAAGCAAAGTATTTAACAGACATTGTTGAGAAGAGTTTTATTTTTCAGGTCTGACTAGAGATGAGTGAGTTTGGATCCAAGCCCTGGAGCCAAACAATTTGGGGAAGCATGAACCCATCTCCAAAATATTTCTTGGGCCCATGTCTAGGTCTAACATAGAGTGGATTCACACTGACACAAGACGTAACACTTTTGTCTGAGGCTGTGGCTCTTGTGGCTCTACAGTTGTGCATTAAATAAGGTCTTCCCAGGGCCAACCAACAGTTGGAGAGACATGAGGAAGCTGGACGGGTGCAGAGACTCTCCAGGATCCAAAGGACACCTTTGTTCCCTCCACCCCATCCCAGCTGGGCCAAGTGCTCTGCTCCTGTAGCTGTGGGTCAAGATCTATTTGACTGCTTTGTATCTTTTTTTTTTTTTTTTTTTTTAATTGTTAGGCATGTAGCTGCTTTCATGCAGTTTATTATGATAGTGGCTGCTAGGCTGCTTTTAGCATGTTGCTCATTTAACTTGGGTCTGTAGAGCACTGATGTAGATAAATTATCACATTAAGTTCACCCAGAACAACCTTTATATAACTATGGAAAGCAAATAATATATCATAGATAACACCTTAGAATATCGCTGCTTTATTCTTGGCAACCTGTACGTATGTGATGATATATCATGCTGAATGCACCATTTAAACACACGTTTGCCACTCTATAGTGACTAATCAGTATTGAGTTCAGATTATAGGGTTACTGCAAGTATCTGGGATATTGAATGTTGAGTTTTTAAAGGATTTTAATGGATTTCCCCTATAGGATAGGCATGTAGAAGTTGATCCTAAATTAGTGCTTTGCTTTAGTGTTCTGAGGATAGCATCATTCCTGGAAACTTTTTTGTATAGTGTGTTATAGGGAGAGTATCAACTTGAAATGTAGTATTTAAAAATAAAAAATAAACAAGTAGTTTCCAGAGTCAAACGTACCCCTGAACCTTCATATCAATTTCTTACGTTACAATGATCTATTTTTTTACGTTTTCCCCCCTCTTTGTTGCTGTGTGAAAGAACCACAAAATCAAGAAAGGGAAACTGAGTGACTACAAGGGAATCAGTGAAACAGACTATACATAAAGTGTGACCAGATACAAAGTAAGCAAGCTGAAAAAGTGGAACAATATTTTTCTCTAATCTATCAATGATAGTAAGCGTAATTGTTATTTGCAACTATAGTAGGTTTTTAAGTTGATGATGTCCCTTTAGTCTGCAACATGCTTTTGACCACCTGGCTTCGTGTACCAGAAATAATGGCAGGAACCATAATGCTGTCTCCCTCCTTTGTGGTTTCATTTGGATATGTGCTTATAACTTTCTGATCCACGGATCCTTGCCAGTTTGTCTGCCTGCCCTCCACCTTCTTCCCCAACCCAAAATCATTCCCAGGATCAATCTCCTTGCCCTGCTAGTCCCTGACTCCACATCAGATCTCTCTTCTCCCCACCAGTGTTTTCTCCCTGTTTCCCTCTTCAGATCCAGTCTTATTACCCAGATTATCCCAGTCTCCATTCCCCTGCCAGCATCTAGTCCCAGTCTCTGCCCTCAGGCTTTTTGTCCCAATCTACTCCCCCAGCACTACCCCACAACACACTAGATCTGTCTCTTGTCTCTGTGTTTGAATAAAATGGCTTCTTCCTGCATGCTGCCTGAGAGAGAGAGCAGGAGTAATTAAGAGCAAAGGAGAGAGACAGCCTTCTCGCTCTCAGTTCCCGTGTCCAGCCACACCCCGGTCAGGACCGGCTGGGATCAGAAATTGCAGGGAAAGTCTGTAGCCCTGGCTTGAATGGTGCACACTTGATCACTCTGTGGGGATGGCGCTTGCATGGTCCTGTCATATGTAGGAGCTGTGAGGTCACGGAATGTGCTCAAATTGGGATGGTGCATGCACAATCCGGCCAGCGTGAGAGCTGTGAGAGGATGAAAAATGCTTAGCAAGGATAGAGTCTTTGGAGATTTTAGCTATTAACTCTCACAAGTCTCTACTGAGTGTATATGAACTGTGATTTTTTTTTCCCAAGGGCTTATAACTTTGCCAACTTTGTGCAGATTTACAGAGAGACAGCAAAAGACAAATCCCTGACACATAGGCCACCCCACTGCCAAATTTCAAGCCCCTGCTGTAAAGCATAGGGGAGTGCGAGAGCTTCTCAAAGAAAAGGTCACCAGAATTTTTTTAACATTGAAAACCAACATATTTTTGCCTAGCTTGGTTCTAAGGAATGGCTGAAGGTTTCCAAAAGAACTCCATTTGAGCCAGACACCCTACATAGGAAATTTCAGCCCAAATGGTTAAAGTTTGGCAAAGTTTTAGAAGCAACTGAAAACAGGGTCTTATAATAAGTGTCAGCCAACCTTAATAGATGGTGCTACTAGTCGCGCCTATAATGCACATGTATGCATTGGCTCTCTCTGTCTATATCAGGGATTGGCAACCTTTGGCATGCAGCCCACCAGGGAAAGCCCCTGGCAGGCTGGGCCGCTTTGTTTACGTGCAGCATCTGCAGGTTTGGCCAATTGCAGCTCCCACTGGCCTCGGTTCACTGTCCCAGGCCAACGGGGGCAGCAGGAAGTGGCACGGGCCAAGCAATGTACTGGCTGCCCTTCCCGCAGCCCCCATTGGCCTGGGACAGTGAACCACGGTGGAGCTGCAATCGGCTGAACCTGCAGACGTGGCAGGTAAACAAACTGGCCTGGCCTGCCAGGGGCTTTCCCTGGTGGGCTGCGTGCCAAAGGTTGCTGATCCCTGGTCTGTATAACGTACCTACAGTAACATGGTATGTAAGTTTGTGCATGTAGATAATGTATTCCTCTAGTATTGTTTGTGCTTATATCTGTGCAAATA
Source organism: Caretta caretta (assembly GCF_965140235.1). NCBI lineage: Eukaryota > Metazoa > Chordata > Testudines > Cheloniidae > Caretta > Caretta caretta. Next base: position 43,355,529 of record NC_134216.1, on the reverse strand, counting down.
CCTTTGGTTTCAGCCCTCACTCTAAGTGTGGGTACTTTTTGTACCACATTCTTGCTTCTACATCTTCTACTTGGTGTTGGCCACTATGTAAACTGCAGCCCACACCTGTCTAGACAATTTGCATTAACATGAAGTTTAGGCTGGGTCTATAGGTGGGGTAGATGAAGAGGGACCCAGTCAGATTTCTTCTCTTTTAGCAGGTTGTCTCTCAGTTCAATTCTGCCATCTGGCACTCCGGTGAACAGAGCTTTGGCATCATACCATGTGCATGAATTGTTGTAAGCTGCAACGTTTGTCCTCAAACTTCTTTTTAATTGAATTATACAAATACCTATCACCGAGGAGACACTGTGTCTACTACTTAGCTAGTCAACAATTGTTTTTCCCAACCTGTATTTGGGGTGGAGAGAGAGATTCCAATCTGCTCAGGCTGCAGCTCTGTGGCAAAGAAGTTGAGTCACATAAAGGAAATATTTTAGTAGCTCACAGAAAAATGCCATGCCTTCCTGTGTTCCCATCTCACCAAAAGGGTAATTCCGTGAAAGATAGTGCTATGTGAATAGATTTATTTATTTTGCCTTTGCTGTGCATGAGCACAATAGAATCTGCAGGTAATTGCCCATACATATAGTTATGGTGGGAGCCAACTGCAGCATGGCAGAGAGCTGTGGGGGCGGAGAGGTGCAAATATTTCTTGATTCAAAGGGTTTGGCTCAGAGTTTCCAATGGGTCATCAATCTCTGCATGGTCAACAAGTAACATCCTTGCCCTTTACACATTGCTGCCAGCCCCAGCTTCCAAATGGAAAACAAGGCACACCACTTGCTACCTAAAAGCAGACTGCTCTTCAAACAGTGCTTCCCTTATACTAATGTTCCTACCAACTGAGCTGATGTATAACTTGTATCGCTATTTATATCACCACTGAACTGGGTCCACAGGGATGCCCCCACTTACTCAAGGCTGCATTTGGCCCAGAGATATGCCTTAATCACTATGGGCCAGATTCTCAAAAGAGCTCAGGACCAGATTTTCAAGCACTCGGTGTCTACAGTTGGGACCATGTCCTCATTAGGCACCTAAATAAGGGTGAGATTTTAAAAAGAGCTCAGGTCCCAACAGGCAGAGTTCTTCTGCAAAACTGGCTGCCCTTTTTGGTGTCTAAATGGGAGCAGAACTCTTGTGAAAATCTGACCCCATGATGCACATAGTTTTCACCAATGCTTCGTGCCTCTAATAAGTCTGACAAGCCAAGAAGGCATTAGAAGTAGTTAATACAATTTTGGTTTGTATATCTAGAGATGTTGGACCATGCATAGTTCCTCTCTATGCAATTCTGGTAAAGCCACACCTACAATTTGGATTAAATTCTGGGGATAACATGACCATAAAAGTACTGACAAATTGTAGGAAGCTCAGACAGGAGCAACAAAAGCAATCGGGGGGAGGGGAGGAAGGAGAGTGGTCAAAGGGATTGAATCATATGGCAAGATTAACATAGCTTTTTCCTACTTCTGGCTTTCCTAATAGATGATTGATGGGGTTGATGATTGATGAAATATTTGAAGGGTATAAACACCAAAGAGAGAGAGAGAAATTAATTAAGATTGAGCAAGAGGGAATAACAAGAGTAACAGGGTGAAATTAAGAGTAGAAAATTTAAGATGTCAGGAAAAAGTCATTAGTGAAATATAATAGGCTGTTGAATGAGCTTCCATGGAAAGTGGAGGAAGCCCTCTTCTGTAAGTCATTTAGATTGGACAAAATGCTAGAAGGTGTATGGTAGGAAATTCCTGTATTAGCAAGAGGGTGGACTGGATATCCTAATAGCTCTATTCAATGTCTATGATTATGCAGGCAAAAGTGCCTAAGTGACTTAAGCAGAAGTCCCACTGAAAGTCAATGAGACTCGTGCTCCTGCATTAAAAGGAACAAACCAGAAATTGAGAAGACTGGAAAAGAAAGGTGACCCACTTAAGTCTCTCTCTTCTGTGGAGTTAGCAATCATACTTCACAATGCTTTTTGGTGTTTTGTACTTGTCCAACTCCTTTTTATAACTATTTACAATAATTTTTCCTATTGCCACCCTTTGTCTTTAATTCTATATACTCAGTACTCCCTGTCTGAAGAAATTCTGCCTAAATTCCTTCAGGGTCTGACCCTTCCTTAACTTTAGTTTATGCTCCTTTGTTCTTGTATTTGACGTTATCTCAAATAGTCTTGTAGAATCTCACTTCTATTCCCTTCAGAATTTTGTATTTCTCAATGAGATTTCCTCCCCTAAAAAGTATTTCAATTTTGGCAGCTGCTTTTGTGGAGTTAAGTCTTCTAAGTCCCTAAATCATTCTGCATGTTTTCTCCTATATTCCTTCTAGGAAAAGGATATTCTTTTACAATAAAGTAATTACAAGTAAGCACAGCAATCCATGTTGCCTTCCTTATATCCTACTAATTTCTCTCCATTTGTTTACTACCACTATTCAACAAAGGGTTTTCACCATCTGCAAATGTTTTTAAAGATCTATTCACACCCTAATTCCCTCTCAGAAATGTATACCTTGAATCATATTTTGCAGTATCTCACATTTGAAGATATACTCCCTTTTTCCCTCTCATGTCCCTGAAGTAAAGCATGTTGTTTTAAGCGTTAGCTTTAATTAAATCAAAATGATCTTACACAAAAAATCTGAATCACCTTGCAAGTGAAAATGTGAAATAGTCTTTTGTAAATATATTTTACCATATGTTCCTTTTTTGGCAAGAATTATTTTTGAGACTCTATATTAGATTAGTGTTCCAAAATTATCTGGCTCTATATAATATATTACAAATTATGTCAAATTCAGACTTTTATCACAAACAGTGCTAAGTAGATATATTGTGGAATTCAAACAATTGTATTGCTCTAGATAGTTTAAAATGAAGAGAGATTTGGTAAGAAAAGAGTTGATTTAAGAAGGGAATGAAAATTCACTGTGAAATATATTTGCTAGTCATACAGGGAAGGTGAGGATCGCTTGCATTATATGTATCAAATAGCTGCTGCTGCTGCTATCTTATAGAAAACAATTTTCCGCTTTCTTTTCCCTTGTGAGGGTCCCATTAACTTCACTGGAAACTTCTTAAAAGAATTCTCAGGAGATCATCACATCTCTGAAGACCAAATATTACACTGATGGAACTGAACATCTGTGTGATTTAACAGGTAGGCAGTTTAGCTGTTCATGCCTTTTTATGTTGACTTCTAAGTAGGGAGGGGTACTCTTTACTATTTGATCAAATAGATATTTGTCTGTGAATGCTTGATTAGATCACATACCATACTACCCAGGAATGACAAAGAAGCAAAATCTAAATTTCAGCTGCTTTAAAATTTGCAGTTAGATACAATAATTTCATGAAAAATATCTTGTTTTGCAATTCCGTATGCAGATTATGCCTGGGGTTTGGCTTTATTTGCAAAAGTTAATGAAATTAAATTAAAAATCCAACACAAGCCTTCTCCCTAGGCTTGGGTGTGCCCAGGCTTCCTCTCTGAGGATAGCCCAGCCCACACCCTAGGTCCTCTCTTCTTTATTTCCAGGTGGGGTAACAAGCAACCTGCAATGACAAGTCAGGACAGACACACTTAACCTTTTCCAGCAGGATCATCACTTACTATCAGGCAAACAGTGTTAACCTCTTACAGGAATTTGAAATCTTTAACCAGAGAAATCCTTTGTCCTCCAAATGGAATATAACTGCCATCATCTCAGCCAGAGTTTTGTAGTTCCTCAGTGACTCTGGAGGGTTCCAGTTTCCTGTACTTTTCTTGGCAGCACACAGTCATAATTTGCTGAAAGGATGACGATGCTTTAGATTGATGTAGCACCTAAAAATTAGTCTGAGTTAACTTTTTGTTGTATGTCTTAGTGCACCTCAGGGTGCTTTCCTTGCATGTGTTCTATCATAGCAGATATACTCTGCCAGAATCAGTGCTATCATGGTTTATCATCAGTGTTTTGCAAGTTTCACACTCATCTTTACAAGGATTTATCTCAAAAGAACAAAATAACTCTCAGGTCTGGCTTCTCTTTCACTTGTGTTTGTTTTACCACACACACAGAGACAAAATGGAGTCTCCCAGCCAGACCTTTCTAGACTGATATTGAACAGCTGACTGTCCAGTATTTGTTCTTAGCATGTTGGGGTTTTTTTATAGAATAGAATAGAATCCTAGACATTAAGGACAGAAGGGACCTTACCGTCTAGTCTGACCTCCTGCACAATGCAGGCCGCAGAATCTCACCTACTCACTCCTGTAACAAACCCCTAACTTAGTCTGAGCTATTGAAGTCCTCAAATTGTGGTTTAAAGACTTCAAGGTACAGAGAATCCTTCAGCAACTGACCCGTGCCCCACACTGAAGAGGAAGGCGAAAACGCCCCAGGGCCTCTGCCAATCTGTCCTGGGGGAAAATTCCTTCCCAACCCCAAGTATGCGATCAGCTAAATCCTGAGCATTCGGGCAAGACTCACCAGCCAGACACCCAGGAAAGAATTCTCTGTAGTAACTCAGTTCCCACCCCACCTAACATGCCCAATGGCCTGTGATGGGATATCTACTGCTAATAATTGAAGATCAATTAATTTGAAAATTAGGCTATCCCATCATATCATCTCCTCCATAAACTTACTGAGCTTAGTCTAGAAGCCAGATATGTCTTTTGCCCCCACTGCTTCCCTTGGAAGGCTGTTCCAGAACTTCACTCCTCTGATGATTAGAAACCTTTGTCTAATTTCAAGTCTAAACTTCCTGATGGTCAATTTATATCCATTTGTTCTTGTGTCCACATTGGTACTGCGCTTAAATAATTCTTTTCCCTCCATGGTATTTATCCCTCTGATATATTTAAAGATAGCAATCATATCTCCTCTCAGCCTTCTTTTGGTTAGGCTAAACAAGCCAAGCTCTTTGAGTCTCCTTTCATACGACAGGTTTTCCATTCATCAGATCATCCTAGTAGCCCTTCTCTGTACCTGTTCCAGTTTGAATTCATCCTTCTTAAACATGAGAGACCAGAGCTGCACACAATATTCCAGGTGAGGTCTCACCAGTGCCTTGTATAACGGTACTAACACCTCCTTATGTCTACTGGAAATACCTCACCTGATGCATCCCAAGACCACATTAGATTTTTTTAATGGCCATATCACATTGGCGGCTTATAGTCATCCTGTGATCAACCAATACTCCGAGGTCCTTCTCCTCCTCCGTTACTTCTAATTGATGCGTCCCCAGTTTATAACAGAAATTCTTGTTATTAATCCCTAAATGCATGACCTTGCACTTTTCACTATTAAATTTCATCCTATTACTATTACTTCAGTTTACAAGGTCATCCAGATCTTCCTGTATGATATCCTGGTCCTTCCCTGTATTGGCAATACCTCCCAGCTTTGTGTCATCCGCAAACTTTATTAGCACATTTCCGCCTTTTGTGCCAAGGTCAGTAATAAAAAGATTAAATAAAATTGGTCCCCAAACTGATTCCTGAGGAACTCCACTAGTAACCTCCTTCCAGCCTGACAGTTCTCTTTTCAGTGTGACCCACTGTAGTCTCCCCTTTAACCAGTTCCTTATCCACCTTTCAATTTTCATATTGATCCACATCTTGTCCAATTTAGCTAATAATTCTCCATGTGGAACCGTATCAAATGCCTTACTGAAATCAAGGTAAATTAGATCCACTGCGTTCCCTTTGTCTAAAAAATCTGTTATCTTCTCAAAGAAAGAGATCAGGTTGGTTTGACATGATTTACCTTTTGTAAAGCCATGTTGTATTTTGTCCCAATTACCATTGACCTCAATGTCCTTAACTACTTTCTCCTTCAAAATTTTTTCCAAGATCTTGCATACTAAAGATATCAAACTAACAGGCCTGTAGTTACCCGGATTGTTTTTTTTACCTTTCTTAAAAATAGGAACTATGTTCGCAATTTTCCAGTCATATGGTACAATCCCATAGTTTACAGATTTGATTAAAAAGAAAAAAAGCAAAGCCACGACATGCCACAAAATGTCAAATTTATAGCTATTTTACTTCAGAAGGAACTGGGGGGGAGGAGGGTGTCAAAATCTGTCTGTTTTTGGAGTTGGCTTTGAGGCATTTGAGTAACTTAAAAGATGCCACATTTATGTACAAATCAATTACAAACTGTGGATTTATTCCATCTTTACTTCTTCACTTTGCATCTGCCCAGAATAAAAGGAAGAAACTCAGGAGTGGATTCAACATGAGCAAAAATGGATCAAAGCTGAGTTGGTAGGACTAATCGAACAATTGCCAAAAAGGCATTTATAGATATTTTGTAAAAGAGAGCTAGCCTGTTAAAATCGGAAATAAATTGTTAGAGTCCAAGAGACATTTTCTACAAATGAGTGCTATTTTCTGCAATGTTTCTTAAAGGCAAAGTCCTTACAATCTCTAGGAAAATCATTTTGTTGTTTTCTAGTAACATTGATTATAGCTTATTTAACTCCATAGTATATCTGTCTTGTACACAGACAAGATCCAATGTGGAAATCAGTAGAGCTGTTGTATTTTTAAAAAAAGTAAACAAGTCTCTCTGGTCTCCAGATAAGAGTTCATATAGCCAGAAACCACCCACGGAAGACAATTCTTCCCAAATGAGAGTCTCTTTGTGGAGATCGGTGTCGTCACTGCATGACTGTGCAGCAAATAAATACATTTTCTACTTTTCTCATCTCACATCAGAAATTCAGCACCTAAACCTAAGTTCATATAAAGCTTCCAGTAACAATAAGGAATTTTGATAGATATGAGAGACAGCCCTTGTGTTTTGCTATTTAAAAACCATCCAATACGTTCAGATTGCCTACTGAACTGGTCACTTTTGATCATTGTGAACACACATTATGCATCCGATGAAGTGAGCTGTAGCTCACGAAAGCTCATGCTCAAATAAATTGGTTAGTCTCTAAGGTGCCACAAGTACTCTTTTTCTTATTACCAGCTTTAAGATTGTAGTGAACTTTCCCTCTTATGCGGAGGTAAAAAAGGATATCTGTTAGTTCAAGTGGTATTTGAGCAATTATTATATAAACACCAAACTGATAGGGCCAAATTCAGCCCTGGTGTAAGAAGCTGCAGTTATACTAGGCTGAAATGGCCTACAAAGTGAGCCTTTTTAGGAAGGCATTAGTTACCAAAGTGCCACAACTCCTCTCCCCCCCCGGGGCTTTGTTTGCCTAGCTTTTTTTTTTTTAAATACTTTTAGTGAAACTCAAATGCAAATAATATTGTTGTTACGAGGCTCCACCTAAGTGTCATCTCTGCTCAGAGCAGGGGTGCAACAATCAATTCAAAAGTGCTCATCAGAGCAGGGAATCGGGTTTTCATACATGTCTATACACCTCCTGGCATAATGGGGCCCTCCTCTTGATTTGTATCTCTGGGCGTTACCATCATAGAAATAGTCAATAATGACAAAGACCATTTTTAAGTCCTAGCCGCTCTTTTTGGCTTGTGCCTTTGGAAGAGTTTTCCTGGCCTACAGGCTCCTTGGCAGGAGTTGACTTTTTGTTTGTCTTTCAGGTTCTCTGGTATTTTTTTTACAGCTCCATAGATAGATGTGGTTGGCACTTTACAGACAAATGAAAAAACCAGTCACTGCCCGGAGGAGTTTATAATCAAAATTAGACATAACACAGCAAGAGATGACAGTAAACAAAGGCTAGAGGGAGGGAAGGGCTGAGGGTAAATTATGATTCTGTAGGTACAATTTAGTATCATCACGAGTTACTGAAAGACATGGACCTGGGCTTACTGTGAACTGTATTCTCCTTCTCTCACCTAAAGCTCACATTCACAGATTTGAAAAATAATGCTAATGTTAACCACTCTGAAAACATTTATCAGTTAGCAGTTGTTAGAGGTCTAAAGTTGCATGTCAGTCCACTAATCACAGCATACTGCATCAGCCAAGCAGCCATGGGATACTAAACACAAGGCAGCAGTGTTACATCAAACATACTGTTACCACATTGCTTCCATGTATAGTTTCAGCAGGAACACTCATTTTAGGACACAATGCCAAATCTTCCAGTTGACATGCTGTACATAATATTTGCCTCCTTGTCACTCTAGATTAAAAACCAAAACTGAACAAAACAAGAACAGTGCAGTATGGTAAGAATGTGTTACTGTTTATTCTGCACAGAAACTACATTACTTTCTAAAAGCCATACAGATTAATTTTTTTCTTCTCCCTTGTAACCTCTGTACACTAATTGTTGTGAAAATGCACCCAGTAGTCCTTCATGGGCAGAATCCCAATTGCCAACCATAATTAATAGTGTTACAGTCTTCAAGGCCATAATGCTCATCAGTTATTAATTAGCAATTCATTTTGCTGAATAAATAATACTTATGATTGATGATGGAACTTGTAATTGGGCACTAGTAGTGTTCCTCAAGGGAATGGCTTTTCTGCAAGTATTAACTATGACACAGTAACAGTTAAGAAACCCAAGATCATTTAAGAAAAATCTATTTTAAACAAGTGTGACACAGCCAAGGTATTTCCATTCAGTATGGGACAAGTAGAGCTTAAACATCAGAGACTTGCCTATGGCAACCAAATGCTAATTGTTCTTGGCTATTCTGCTTATATTTTGCTTTGCCTTTTTAAGCGCTGACTCCATTTTATAGAGAAATGTCCTATACAATTATACCTTCAGACATTGCATTGTTCTTATGAGCTTTCATATGCATTCTTCACAGATTCCACAGATACAAATAATAGAGAAATATTCTCTGAGACTCAATAACTAATTTAAAAGAAATTACTCAGATTAAAACTATTTCAGATTAGTAGATTGTGACAAATTGATCTCTCTCTCTTTCTCCATATTTACCATTAGTATTACATTCTGGCATAGACAAAATTGAGTTTATCTGGACTCCCAGAATGGAAAGAGAGAAGCTGGTAAATAAAGCAAATAAACTGCTAGTTTTAACTGAGCAGTCAACAAAGAAGACAAGTATAGTAGGTCAGCTGCTGACCAGATGCTGCCTTCAATTAATATTCCAGCCCTAAAAGACATTTATCGCTCACTTTAGAAGGCAGAGCAGCTGAGTCATAAAAGTGACTCACAAAAGATTTTTTAAAAGCAATTATAGTGGCTAAATTGCTTGAAATAAATTAGCCCTGAAAATAAACATAGTTTGTACAGCCTATGTAAAACAAATTTCTGTTCGCCATAAATTGCACGGACTATATGGGAGCTTGTGTTTGACAAGAGTTTGCAATATGCTTCATTACCACATTCTTCCTTTGAAAAGGGTTAATAAACTATAAGATATCATTGCCAGCTAAATAGGTCCTGCACCCTTTTAAGGAAGTAAGAAGCTACAAAAGAGCAAGTTTAAAAGAAACCAAGAGGCTGTGTTGTAATGCTAACAGGCAATTAACAAACTCATGGGTGTTAATTATCTTCATACTGTATCATGTTCAATTAGCTCAGTCTCTACAACAAAGGCAACCATGAACAATTGCTTTGATAGGCATACAGTACTTCATTTGTAGTTAATCGGTTTAAGCCTTGCAGTTGCTAGGCTACACCAGTCTCCAGAGGTAAAAAGCTGCACAGATGCGCTATGTTTAAATGACTACAGAGAACTGTTTAAACTCAAACCATGTATAACTCTTTATTGATTTTTCACAGAAGATCTCAGCTCTGATGATAAGGTTTTGATATATTTTCCTGCTACAGCCAGTTCCTTGGAGTATTGCAGGAAAAAAAATCTGTCAATATGTTTCTATTATGATCTCTTGATCTGTGGCAATAAAAACCTTTAGCTGCAGCCCTTATTATAAAATAATGGAAGAAGCAATATTTGATTTTTCCCCCCCACTCTGTAATACATGAAGATTTTATTCCCATTGCCTCTGGAACCAAATTACAGAGTGTTCCTTCTGTATTTCTGCTTTAAAATAATACAGAAGAATTTCCAGTGCTAATTAATTTGATTGACTCTCAGCAGGAAGGGATCAGCTGTAGCATCATGAACTTTAACAATAACTACCAACTGATGGGCAGTCCACATCAATACGGCCATCACTAGCCTCTCTGACCTGTCACCAGGCGGGGAGTGAGCAATACCCACCCCCTGCAGATGCACTGCTTAGCACTTTCTGCCCGATTAGCAATTTATAATGGTGATCAAGAAACAGTCAGTGGCAAATCAGGACAACTGTCTGGCTGCCTGTTTAATTGGCCTTGTTTGCTTTTTGATAAATGGCTCATGACTGATATAGGCCCCCGTATTTTGACTTTTAATAGGCCACTGTGATTAGACTACCAACAGATACCAGGTCAAAACTGAGGGAAGGTGCAAAAAATGTTAATTAATATCAATAATGGGCAATTATTAGTTAGACAGACGGACCTACTAGCTGCGTGCTTTAATGACTCAGAGCTAACTTGAAGAGAAACGTTGCCAAATTAGCATAACTGTGTATGCAGACAGCATGGCAGATCCTAGCAAACATCTGTTATGTTAGTAATTCAAATAGAATTCCTGGTTTTTGAGGGATATTTGTAAAATCAGCAATTCATCTTGGTCATTTAAAGGTACTTACAATACCCTAGTGCCTGGTGCCCTTGAAATTGGGCTTCATATCAATTCAAGAGTTAAACTGCAGGTTTTAATATGGGCACTGCAGGTGAGGCGTTTAATAACTTGTGTAACTTTCACATTAGAAGAAATCACATTAGTAGGAGCTTTGAAAGAAAGTCATAATGAAATTATTGTACTTAAGGTGGTAATACATGGATCAAACATATTATCCTAGAGATAAACTGTTCCTTTTTGTTCTTTGAACCAAGAGGACATTGATGTACTCACACATATATTACTGCAACCATATTGTAGGTTGCCAGGTGCCAGAATGTGTGCGTTTGCCTGTTTGTATGTAGGAGGAAGACAAAGAAGGAGTTTCCTTAGTCCACTGATGTGTATGATTTGTTTTCTGGATGTTTAGAATGTTTTCTTTATTTGAAAATATACAAGAAAGTGAAACCGTCCTGGAAAAGATCTGTGAAAACAGAACACAAGACAAAATAGATTCAGCATGTGTATGTACATTTGTTTTCATGCTTTTTACATAAAGCTTTAAGATCCCTAGTTACATTGTTTTTCCACATTAAAAAGTTCTGACAAGTCGAATCCCTTGGTAGAGATAAGATCAGGATGGTTACAGTGGACTGTGTTGTAAATAGTTTTTACCAGGTCGGCAGATAAATCATGACCCTGTCCTTCAGCTAAAATGTTTTGAATTTTCTTTTTAAAACTAAGTCCTGTTAGTGTCATGTGGGGTATATCAGTGTCACATGTTATATCACGAGAAAAACATGATACATTTTTTCTGCACAACATATGAAATTATTTGATCATTTGTTCTGGTAGATTAGATGCAGGGTTAGTAAGAGCCAAATTCTGACTTTGAATTGCTCCTTTATTGTAGGTATTTCTAAGGCAACTGTCAGAGCACTCATGCAGTACCCGTGGATATCAATGTGACATGAATGGGAACTTTATCATGACTGAGGGTACATCAGCCTATGCAGACAGATGTGGAGCTTTATTGTGAAGCCCCGAAGTCGCATCGGTGAGTCTGCTGGCCCATGGAAGTACTGCAGGTCTCTCAGACTATGTGTATTGTGACAAAGTTCCTGCTCTACCTTGGTGGGTCTTGTGTTTATTGGCGGATTTGCTCGCCTTGGAGCTTCACGGCAGCCCTCTGCTTGGCCGTTTTTCTGAATTCACAGTCCAGGTCGACCCCTCCAGTGTCTGACCAGGAGTTGGGAGGATTTGGGGGGAACCCGGGCCCGTCCTCTCCTCCGGGTTCTAGCCCAGGGCCCTGTGGAATGCAGCTGTCTAGAGTGCCTCCTGGAACAGCTGTGTGACAGCTACAACTCCCTGGGCTACTTCCCCATGGCCTCCTCCCAACACCTTCTTTATCCTCACCATAGGACCTTCCTCCTGGTGTCTGATGATGCTTGTACACCTCAGTCCTCCAACAGTCCACGTTCTCACTCTCAGCTCCTAGTGCCTCTTGCTCCCAGCTCCTCACACGCACACCACAAACTGAAGTGAGAGCTCCTTTTTAAAACCCAGGTGCCCTGATTAGTCTGCCTTAATTGATCCTAGCAGCTTCTTGATTGGCTGCAGGTGTTCTAATCAGCCTGTCTTAATTGTCTCCAGAAGGTTCCTGATTGTTCTGGAACCTTCCCTGTTACCTTATCCAGGGAAAAGGGACCTACTTAGCCTGGGGCTTATATATCTGCCTTCTATTACTCTCCCGTAGCCATCTGGCCCAACCCTGTCACAGTATGTAGAAGCTGCTCCTGATTCAGATGGGGAAGATGTCCCTTATTAAAGGCCACATAATGATATGTTATATATGCGACCTCTTATCCTTTCCCAGGTGTAGAGTTATTGGGCATCACCCATCGCAGTTTTACATGGTGTAACTCAATCAAATTCACTGAAGTTACTTTTCATTTACACCAATATAAGCAAGGTCACAACCAGGCCTATGTAGCTTGATCAAGCTGCTTGGGCTCCTGGAATCTATATGCAACTGCATATTCTAGCTAATAAAGTCTAACGTATATTGAAACTGCTTGGGACAGGGACTATGCCTTTAATGTCTGTGCAGTGCTTACTTTTGGCATTCCACAACTAGTTATTATATTTGACTGACAGGGATGTATTTGAAAGGTATGGGGCCAAGCTGTCTCTCACGATCTAGCAGCACCCTTCTGAATATGAGATAAATGATTATGTGGCCTGAAGAATATCATCTCACACTTTTGCCTACTAGGAAAGAAAATATGTTCCTGGCAGGAGTCCAGACTTGCAGGGATCAGGCTTCCCATGACTGAAGACTGACAGTAGGGATGGAGTCTCTCTTCACACAGATCATTGATGGGGGAGGAAAACAAGGTTCTGCCCAACCAAGGTATGTTTTACTATCAGAGTAGTTTTTAGTAGAAGCTGCTTCTCACCATCTGAGAGGGCGAATGAGGGAAAGAGAGAGTGTTTGAGGGGTTGGGAAGGGTTAAACCAGCCCTAGGTCTGTAGTAACTCCTATGAGCTGTGTATCCTCAGTGTGGGCTGTAGGGACAGATAAAACATAAGAAGCAGTAGAATATGTGTGGCCAGAATATTTACATGATTTATCCTTTCGTCCATCCCCATTGTTCTATAGCTCCACTCGCAGGTTGCCCTAGAATCTGTGACCTTTCAGAGTTTCCGCAGTTCAAAAGGCCATCAATGCATTGTACTATGCTCCTAATTTCTAACATTTAGCAAACACTGTTTCATGGGCACTCTCCCCATGCCAAAAACTATGTTGAATAACAGACTTTACAAAATGTACTTAACATGACTAGTGTAGTATAATAGTAGCAGCAAAGGAGAGAGAAAACTGTCCAATACCTCTATTAGTTATGACTGGTTCTTCAATAATCCACTATTTATTATTTTATTTATTTGAATTACAGTAGTACGTAAAGACCCCAATGGAGATCAGAGTCTCATTGTACAGATACAGGGATAATCCTTGTTCTGAAGAATTTACTGTCTAAGTAGACAAGACAGACAAAGGAGTTATTGTTTTGTTACACAAATGGGACACTGAGGAAGAGCTAGATTAGGTCACACGGGAAGTCTTTGGCAGAGCAGGGTACTAAACCCAGATCTTCTAGAGTCTGAATCCAGTGCCTTAACCACACCACTTTCCTCTCTTAAAAATAACTGATTTTCTACAGAATAAAATTTTTGAAGTCATATTTCAGTGACAAATATGCTAATGTAAATATATTTAGTGGATACTTACACTCTTATTTTATGGATAGACTCTTCTCCCAATACTGTTGTAATACAGTTATTTCCCTTTAAGTCAGAACTTCCATCTTTCATTTATATTTCCATATATATGAAAACAAGAATGGCTGAAACTGTGGTAGATCTTCAGTTTCAGACTGATGAACATAAAAAATGTAAATTATAGGAAAATTGTTGAATATTACAGGCTGTAGTAGCTATGGATTATAGCTTAAGAAAAACTAAGCAAGATGTTTTACTGGTAGAACTGTTGATCTATTCCTATTGAGCCCAAAGGGGAGTGGAGTACTTTCAGCTTCCATAGTCAGCATGAAAAAACTCGTACATCTCTCAGGAGGTGCTTCTCATTTTAAAGCATCATGCCTAGGATTAGCTAAAATTTGATGATCCAAAATTTTAAACACAGTGGTGATACCTGAAACAAAATCTCTCATTTTGGGGCTTTACTGATGATGGAGCTAAGAGAGCTTCCCAAACCGAGGTCTTTCTGTTGAGCTTGATAAATATTGAGTAAAGAGTCAAAGATGCAAGGCCTACTTTACAGCACTTATATTCATCACGTTTACACATTTGTGTTTCCTTTCAGCTGTGACTGTCAGTTAGATGAATTATGACAAGTGTTGCCATTTAAATGCAAACTTTACTGAATTTATTCAAGTTTGGCTGTTTGGTGCAATGCTCAGAGCAAAGGAGGAACTATTTGCGTGGGATAAATGTTTTTCATTGCACTTGCGTTATGATGTTTGCTTCAGTGGAATTCCTTTCTTTTTTAAAACAAAGAGGTAGAAGATTGTCTACTTAAATTCAAGCTATAAACCTACTTTCTTCTTTAGATAAAGTCAGTAAATGCCTATCTGCTGAGAGGAGGAAAAATACGTTTTCTTGTCTTACAGTTTTAAAAGTTCTATTTATTTAAGCAAGACTTGTCTGACAAATTCATGTATTTTACACAAAGTATTTTGTAAGTCTATAAGAGCTTCTATTTCCAGCTCAGTTGTTGTTAGTTATTGGATGTTGTGGGAACTTTCTAAGCATTCTTGATATCTAGAGCTTTAAACATGACCTGGAGGGGAAAAAACAACGAACACACAAACAAAAAAAAGCCTCTTACAGCTTAGGTGCCCTGACTAACCTTTCCAATTTCTCATTTATTTTGCATACATTATTTCACTTACCCCATCAGAGAAGTTACCGGTAGAAGTCTAAAATCTACTCAGGAAAGAAGACATTTGTTCTGGAAAACAAACCATGACGTTGCATGTACCACCATAGAAACGTCACATTCTAACAGAGACACTCCAGATTTATGTCAGAGTAACCGAAGGCAGAATTTGACCTAGTGTTCTATTCAAATTCCCTTGAAATTCTCAAAATATTCATTTAACTCCTGTTCCAGAGTCAGTTACCTAGCTAGAGTGTTCAGATCTCTGTTCCAAGGCTGCCTTGTTTTTCTTCCACATCAACTCTGGGAAAATGCCTTTGATATACATCCTTTAATGGGAAATGCTTGAACAGAATTCTTCACCACATATGACCATAAGAAATTATTTTTAAATAGCAAATGATCTAGAGCAGATATTTCAGGACCTTAAGTATCAGTAAGGAGGATTTTTACCTTCATACAACCTTGAATAGCTTTATGCATTTATTTTGCATATCAGCTCTGCAAAACTGGGTAAATATAGAATCATAGAATATCAGGGTTGGAAGGGACCTCAGCTCAAAGCGGGACCAATCCCCAACTAAATCATCCCAGCCAGGGCTTTGTCAAGCCTGACTTTAAAAACTTCTAAGGAAGGAGATTCCACCACCTCCCGAGGTAACACATTCCAGTGTTTCACCACCCTCCTTGTGAAAAAGTTTTTCCTAATATCCAACCTAAACCTCCCCAACTGCAACTTGAGACCATTACTCCTTGTTCTGTCATCTGCTACCACTGAAAACAGTCTAGATCCATCCTCTTTGGAACCCCCTTTCAGGTAGTTGAAAGCAGCTATCAAATCCCCCCTCATTCTTCTCTTCCGCAGACTAAACAATCCCAGTTCCCTCAGCCTCTCCTCATAAATCTTGTGTTCCAGTCCCCTAATCATTTTTGTTGCCCTCTGCTGGATGTTTTCCAATTTTTCCACATCCTTCTTGTAGTGTGGGGCCCAAAACTGGACACAGTATTCCAGATCAGGCCTCACCAATGTCGAATAGAGGGGATCGATCACGTCCCTCGATCTGCTGGCAATGCCCCTACTTATACATCCCAAAATGCCATTGGTCTTCTTGGCAACAAGGGCACACTGTTGACTCATATCCAGCTTCCCTCATCCACTGTAACCCCTAGGTCCTTTTCTGCAGAAGTGCTGCCTAGCCATTCGGTCCCTAGTCTGTAGCGGTACATGGGATTCTTCTGTCCTAAGTGCAGGACTCTGCACTTGTCCTTGTTGAACCTCATCAGATTTCTTTTGGCCCAGTCCTCTAATTTGTCTAGGTCCCTCTGTATCCTATCCCTACCCTCCAGCGTATCTACCTCTCCTCCCAGTTTAGTGTCATCTGCAAACTTGCAGAGGGTGCAATCCACACCATCTCCAGATCATTAATGAAGATATTGAACAAAACCAGCCCCAGGACTGACCCTTGGGGCACTCCACTTGATACCAGCTGCCAACTAGAAATGGAGCCATGGATCACTACCCGTTGAGCTTGAAAATCTAGCCAGCTTTCTATCCACCTTATAGTCCATTCACCCAGCCCATACTACTTTAACTTGCTGGCAAGAATACTGTGGGAGACAGTGTCAAAAGCTTTGCTAAAGTCAAGGAACAACATGTCCACTGCTTTCCCCTCATCTGCAGAGCCAGTTATCTCATCATAGAAGGCAATTAGATTAGTCGGGCATGACTTGCCCTTGGTGAATCCAGGCTGACTGTTCCTGATCACTTTCCTCTCCTCTAAGTGCTTCAAAATTGATTCCTTGAGGACCTGCTCTCAGTCCATGATTTTTCCAGGGACTGAGGTGAGGCTGACTGTCCTGTAGTTCCCAGGATCCTCCTTCTCTTTTTTAAAGATGGACACTACATTAGCCTTTTTCCAGTAGTCTGGGACCTCCCCGATCGCTATGAGTTTTCAAAGATAATGGCCAATGGCTCTGCAATCACATCCGCCATCTCCTTTAGCACTCTCGGATGCAGCGCATCCAGCCCCATGGACTTGTGCTCATCCAGCTTTTCTAAATAGTCCCGAACCACTTCTTTGTCCACAGAGGGCTGGTCACCTCCTCCCCATGCTGTGCTGCCCAGTGCAGTAGTCTGGGAGCTGACCTTGCTCGTGAAGACAGAGGCAAAAAAAGCATTGAGTACATTAGCTTTTTCCACATTCTCTGTCACTAGGTTGCCTCCCTCATTCAGTAAGGGGCCCACACTTTCCTTGACTTCCTTCTTGTTGCTAACATACCTGAAGAAACCGTTCTTGTTACCTAGCAGCTAGCAAGAGATGTTAAGAGTGTGATTTGGCCTTCCTGATTTCACTCCTGTATGTCCGAGCAATATTTTTATACTCTTCCCTGGTCATTTGTCCAATCTTCCACTTCTTGTAAGCTGCTTTTTTGTGTTGAAGATCAGCAAGGATTTCACTGTGAAGCCAAGCTGGTCACCTGCCATATTTACTATTCTTTCTACACATTGGGATGGTTTGTCCCTGTAATCTCAATAAGGATTCTTTAAAATACAGCCAGCTCTTCTAGACTCCTTTCCCCTTCATGTTATTCTCCCAAGGGATCCTGCCCATTAGTTCCCTGAGGTTGTCAAAGTCTGCTTTTCTGAAGTCCAGGGTCCGTATTCTGCTGCTCTCCTTTCTTGCCTGTGTCAGGATCCTGAACTCGACCATCTCATGGTCACTGCCTCCCAGGTTCCCATCCACTTTTGCTTCCCCTACTAATTCTTCCCGGTTTGTGAGCAGTCAAGAAGAGCTCTGCCCCTAGTTGGTTCCTCTAGCACTTGCACCAGGAAATTGTCCCCTACACTTTCCAAAAACTTGCTGGATTGTCTGTGCACTGCTGTATTGCCAGAAGATATCAGGGTGATTGAAGTCTCCCATGAGAACCAGGGCCTGCGATCTAGTAACTTCTGTTAGTTGCCAGAAGAAAGCCTCGTCCACTTCATCCCCCTGGTCTGGTGGTCTATAGCAGACTCCCACCACGACATCACCCTTGTTGCTCACGCTTCTAAACTTAATCCAGAGACACTCAGGTTTTTCTGCAGTTTCATACCAGAGCTCTGAGCAGTCATACTGCTCTCTTACATACAGTGCGATTCCCCCACCTTTTCTGCCCTGCCTGTCCTTCTTGAACAGTTTATATCCATCCATGACAGTACTCCAGTCATGTGAGTTATCCCAAGAAGTCTCTGTTATTCCAATCACATCATAATTCCTTGACTGTGCCAGGACTTCCAGTTCGCCCTGCTTGTTTCCCAGGCTTCTTGCATGTGTGTAGAGGCACTTGAGATAACTTGCTTTCTTAGTATGAGGCAGGATCCCTCCCCTCTTGCGCTCTCCTGCTTGTGCTTACTCCCGGTATCCCACGTCCCCACTTATCTCGGGCTTTTGTCTTCTTCCCCTGGTGAACCTAGTTTAAAGCGCTCCTCACGAGGTTAGCCAGCCTACTTGCGAAGATGCTCTTCCCTCTCTTCATTAGGTGGAGCCTGTTTCTGCCTAGCACTCCTCCTTCTTGGAACACCATCCAAGTACTGTAGTAGGTAGGTGAGGTTTTGACCTTCCTCTGAAGTATAAAATATTAGCCACTGCAAGAGCCATGATAGTTAGTACATGCATCATAGAAATACTTTTTGGAGTTATTTGGGGTCATAATAAAATCTGTTTTAGGTGGGTCTACATTCAGAAAACTCAACCCAATTAATACAAACTAGAATAAAACCCAATTCTAATTTAGTTTCAAGTAAGTGGGTGAGGGCAGCGGTGAGCTGGAGCCGGTTCGCACGAACCGATTGTTAAACTTTGAAGCAGTTTTAGAACCGGTTGTTAACCCACTTCCCTGCAGGGGGCGCTGAGGCTTTTTTGATGGGCTCCAGCTGGGAAGTGATGTGATTCCTCCTCTGGCCACCGGGGGCGCTGCGCTGCAGGAGCCACGTGTGCTACCGCCTGGCCCTGGACACTAGCCCTGTTGCTGCTGCTGCTGCTGCTCACCAGACCCTTGGCCCTGGGGCTCCCGCTGCTGCCCGGTGGGTCCCTGGCTGCTCTGCTGGGCCTGGGCTGTGTCCTGCTGCTCGGGCTGCTCGGAGCCGCTCTCCCCATGAGCACCCACCACCCTGCCCGCAGCCAGCCCCTGCCTCCAGCCACCCCTTGCACCGTCTGCCCGCAGCCAGCCCTTGCCTCCAGCCACCCTCAATTGGGAAAGAAGGAAATCTCTATTGTGTGGCTTCCCCTCAATGAAAGTTTGTTTTGGTGGCTTCATTTATTGAAGAGACAATTTCAGAATGAAATGGCTATGCTGAGAAGCTTTTTGTTATGTATAAAGTAGGTTCTACATCCAACAGCTTCAGCTCGTATAAAGTCTTCACTTCAGATTGTTCTACATCTTATGAAGGCTTGTTCTGACTGGTTCCGAAGTATGAAGGCCTGTTCTAGGTCCAGTAGACTTCCCCGTGCATGTGTTAGGTTTGCAAATGCCAAGTGCTTAAGCACCAGGTGTGAAACAATTACACTTCTTAGAACCATAAGTTTTAATTCCAGCAACATCCAACTAAGTCCTTCATCCTTCCGAAGTAGATAGTCTTCCATGCACTTTACTATGTGAGCATTTTTTCAATGACACCTTAGTAGATGAGGTCTGATGTGCTCTATGTGGACATTGTATATCACATGGCAAGGATAAGATGATAAATAATACTGTTTGTGTGAGTGCATTTATGTACGTATGTAACATTTATAATTAAAATACATTTTAAATCAATAAAAATAATGCATTATTTAAACAGTCACATGGTATTTTTCATAAATTAGGGTGTGGTATTGGCCAAAAACATCCCAACCTACGCTGTTCTGCTCTTTTCTGTTCTGTTATGCTGTGGGCTAGTTGGCTGCTATCTTATTCTCTAGACATAGCTGACTTTCATTTGTGCTGTACGTACATAGGACCAGTCCTGTAACTGAATCTGAGCAGATTGAAGTTAATTGTGTTCTAGGCAGACACAATGGTCCACCTGCACAAATTCAATTGTATGAAGTAATCGGAGGTCTTTTAAGGTGATTTTTTTGTCATAAATTATGTTTACCTTGTAGGAACTGGTCCAATAATCCCATCAAAATTTGCTGTATTATTATATCATTATTATATTCTGTACATAGAAAGCTGGTCCTAGATCCTTCATGGTCATAGAGTCTGTTGTGGGGATAATTCTAGCATTAGCGAAGTCCTGGAAAGCTGATTCTAGGTGACTTCATACAGTATTAGAGATTGTGAAAAATATTCTTGTAAACATGCATATTGGTTTAGTTAGGTTTTTAATATGTCCCTAAAGTAACAAACCAAGCAAACAGTTCTAAGAAATGATGTATGAGATTATAAAAATGGTAAAAAAAGCATATCAGTGAAGAAATCCTCTGAAGTGTTTAGAAAGGCTATATCCAGACATATTAATAGATTCACTTTATCCAGCAGTTGATTTCATTGTCTGTTTAATGGCAGAGTTATAGCAAGTAGAGCCATGCAGACTTTTAACTCCAGTACACACAGTTGTTCATGCATACTCCTTCCTATCTGAACATTTCACTGCTCCATATTATATTTTAGCAACCAAGTAAGTGTTTTGAAAATTAAACACAGTGAGTAAACTGTGTTTAAAGATGAACAGATTCTGTATAATTCATATTGGAGGATTGGAAGTTTGTTTACCATCTGTCTGCAAAACTTATCTAAAAGTTAGCCTTACTCAGGGTGTACAACGTATAAGAGTTTTCTGAAATAGCTTTTGTGTTGTAACATGTTTGAGAAACGCTTTTGTTGTGTTCAAGATAGATGCTTGATTTGGTATTTCATTCTAAATCATACATGTATACTGGTGTTGTGGGGGGAAAAAACAAAACCATGCTGTACATGATAATATAACCTAGCTTACTGGATATCGTTTGTGGCAATGTATTTTAAGATAACTGAATTGTGTACATATGAAAGTTGGAGGCACTTTTTGTGTTGCCTCTCAGGAAAGAGGACAACATGAAGTAAAATACCTTCCATGTTAAATTTGTAGTGTTAGGAATGAAATTGTATATGAAGAGTTGCTTTGGAAAAATACATTCTGCTAATGAGACTTTATAAACTACTTCACACCACTGGAATCCTGATGAAGTGAGCTGTAGCTGACGAAAGCTTATGCTGAAATAAATTTGTTAGTCTCTAAGGTGCCACAAGTCCTCCTTTTCTTTTTATAAAAATATTGTAGAACCTTGATCCTATAGGTGACCCCAAACTTTGAGGAAGTAAATATCTGGATCTGAACTTTGCATATGGCTCCTCTCTTTGAACTGAACCAAAACTGTACGCACACTCCCAGTCTTCAGGAAATTTTGGATCTGGTTCCAGGCTTGGTGGTTTGTACATATCTTTATTTGAATGCAATACCGTATTCCAGATACTACTTAGTGTTACCTTTTATGTCGAAACAAGCATAATACAATGGTAACACAATGGAGTTAGAACTAATAGAATAAGCCAAGTCATTTAGAACCCAATCTTGTAGCTCAGGTGGTAGATGCAGGAACTGCTGCACTGGGGGGACAAGGAGGAAAATGATGCTCAGCCTGGATCAACTCCCCCTCCGACCCCCGAACATTCCCTCCACCCTATCCAGAGCTGTGCCAGGAAGCCAACTCCCACTTTGGGGCCCTAAAACCCAGGTGGTGCCTTCTCTCCCCTCCCAGTCCTTCTTCCCTCCCAAATGTGGTCTCTGGGGAAAACCACAGAGAAGAACCAGCCAGGGACTCCAACCAGTAGGAGCAGCTGCAGAAGCAGCCAAAGCATTCAGAGAGCTTTCTACAGTTTTGTCAGGACTTTTATCTGACTTGTGCTGATTGGCTCCTTGCTCTGTTTCTCTTCCCTCCTTCCCTTCCTCACAGCCTCCACATGTGAGCTCAACTCTATATGTGCTTTGTCCCACTCACCCCCTTCCCTTCAGTGTCCCCTCTGTCTTCAGTCTTCTTCCCATTTTGCTTATCTCCCCCTCCAAACGTGGAACGGACTTTGTCATCACATTGTTCACTCTGATGGTGTATTCTACTCCTTCCCCCACTCCCTCTGTCTTGTCTAGGTAGATTGTAAGATTTCTGGGCAGGGACTGTCTACTGTTCTGTTTGTACAGGGCCCTTGGGCACTACCATAATATAATAAATAATAATCACAAGCAGGCAAAAATGTCAGTGAAGTCAAGGGGGAGGGGTTGGTATTTTAGGTGTGGTGCCTCCAGCTGTTAGACACTGAATAAACCTGTGCATGGCCCCGTGACAGAAAATAGCCCATGGACATGGATCTGCTTCTTGTTGTCCATTATTTGTATTGCCCTAGCACTTGGGACCCTAGTCATGGACCAGGACCCCACTGTGGTAGGCACTGTACAAACACACAACAAAAATGATCTCTGCCCCATGGAGCTTACCAGCTATGTTTAAGAAGAGACAATAGATGGCAGGACTAGAGATGGGTTGAACCAAAACCCCAGATCCAACCCACCTGAATTTTGGAAATTTGAATTCAGAACAGATGTGCTGGCATCTCTGCTAACTCTAGCATGGGCTCAACCAGGATGCCCCCAGATCCAGCTTCACCTCCCTAAATTTGTAGAAGCTTAGATATGGAATCTTAAAATCAAAACTTACGCTAATGGACAACTTTCAAAGCAGGTTAGATTTTAAGTTAAATTATCTGAACAATGACAGTACATCAAGTAAAATGGCAATTTAAAATGTACAATGAAGCCAGCAAATGGCTTTTGAGACTTGCAGATAATACAGTTTAGTCTTGGGGAAGTGGCTGTTCTGCTAACATTTGAGTAATCTGCTTTTTTATTGCTATAAAGTAAAATTACCAAATATAGAAGTATTAAAAGGGGAATGCTCTGTGTTTCAAAGTTAGGGTGTAGTCTCACCGCGTTATACTGGAATTTATGCGCATAAACTGTGATAAGAACACACCCCTTCAACTACTGTCCACAAGAAAAGCACAGACTAAAATGGAATAATGGGCAAGGAGAGATTGAAAGATAAAATGTTAAGTAAGAAAGAAGAGAAGCAAATAAAAGACTATTGAACTAAATTGGAAGTATATGAAGGTAAATGACTCACTATAGGATTTCTTCCCCAGAAAACAAACAAACAAAACCACAGTATGTTTCACATCTGCATGATGCTACCATCTTTATTTAAGGGACATGGATAATTGAAACAAAGTTGAAAGATACAACACTGACATGAAGAGCAGTGATCCACTGCAAGGATGAAATGTCAGAAATATGACACTTTTTTGAAACATGTCTTCTCCTTCATGATCCAAACATCCAAGCAAAGTTATCATCTATGTAAAACAGTGGTGAAGATACTTTCTAGAAGACTTACTGGTTAGGTATAAGTGCTTTATCCCACATCAGACCAGTGGTCTATTTATGCCACTAGCTTTATGTCTCTGATAGTTGTGAGTTCCAGATATTTCAGAGGAAAGTGCAAAAAACTCAGTATAGGTCAGCTATAGAGTAATCAATGTAGGCAAAGTTTCTTCCTAACACCCATCATTAAGGGGTTGGTTTATAACCTAAAGTAAATTGGTTTATTCCCTTCTAAATTTTTTTAAAAATCCCGTCCAGTGGAACTCTGCTCTTATTATTCATAGTAATGTGTTATCCATGTTTTGAATACTGTTAAGCTCCTGACCTCAGTGATTTCTAGTGGCAATGAGTTCCATATATTTGTTATGAACTGTGGAAAAAAATTCCTTTAATCAGTTTAAAATTTGTTGCACTTTCATTTAATTGAATGCCTCCTTGTTCATGTATTATGAGAAAAGTATAAATAGTAGTTCCCTGTTTACCTTCCAGTTTTTCAGTTCCAGTGTTTTCATCTCACATGGTACAAAGATAGCATGCAAGAGAACGTTGCAGCTAAATGCACTTGGCATACTTTTCATCATAGATTTCCTTCCTGATTGCTTATTAACTCACATTTGTTGCCACTATTTTGTTGCTTTTCTTGATCCATTTGTGTTGGTCATTCTGAAAGTTAGTGTGAAGATGAATGTTTATGCAGGGTAGCCACTCTCAGGAATACCACTTATCCTACTTAGTTTGAAAACATGTGCAACTTCACTGTGTTAACAGAGCCAATAGGCATGGCTTGCCAATCTTAATGATGGCCAAAGTATTACAGTATTTAGAAAACGTTGTTACTTATAAGCCAAACAAAAGATGGAAGTTTCCTATTCTGTTATTTCCTTCAACTTCTACATAAAGATGATGTTGATTTTCCAGAGTATGCATTGAGAAAGACTGACATTTGATGGTAACTGTGGAATACAAGTTATTACTAAAGTGTGAGTGGCACCCAGAACAACCAGTAAGGATGCATTATGCAAATGAACTAAATCAGTTCTGAGATGAGCAGAATTACCTCTGATATCACAGTCCCACTTTACAACTCTTGTTTAGTTTCTATAGTTTCACTCAGGCTGCTCTGTACACCATAGACTCAGAAGCAGTGGACAAATCTGGAGGTGGATTAGCAATTTTAGTCCCATCTGGAGTCAAAACCAGGAGGTACTCACTCAAAGCAAAATCCTTCAAGTGTGTCCCCATAATCTGAGACACCAGAGACCAGGCTAATTTGAATGTACTGCTAATCTATAGACCCCCCCAGACACCTTGGTTTCCCTGTGGGGCTGATTGAGACACTGTCTGACATGGTGATGAAGTTCACAAAGCTCATTGTCTGGGAAGACTTCAGTATCCAGGCACTGAAAACCGGTCTCACAGAAAAGCACAAAACTACCTTAAGATTTCTCACGTTCGGTCTCTGGATGCACAGATGAAACTACAGGCCATACCTTGAGCCTTTATCTTTGGATGATATGTGGGCATAAGGAGTACAAAGACCTCCTCGCTGGTTTGATGACTTCCTCCTTTCGGTGGAAATGAGAACTTTCCTTGTCACATGGTAAGAACTGTGGCTGACTTCCCCCAAAGAGCTCATGTAAGCAGCCAAATCCCAAAACTTCCTCAAAGAAACCTCTCTCTAATCAGGAGGCCAGAGTGTAGAATCATTAGTGAAGCTGTGGTCATGGAGATAGATGTGATCAGTGAAGTGCAAGGGAGGTGTTTTTGTGCTGGGTGTCTGGCATCAAAATGCCCCGTCACGTGGCTGCCCACACGCACCTCCATGGTTCTTGGATTATCTGTGACAGAAACAGCATAAAGAAAAAAGATTCCAAGATGGCAAACGTTTAGATTACACAGAGAGACTCTGGCACAAGGAATTATTGAAAAACCTATGCCACTTCCATGAAGGATGGAAAGAGATTCTACCACTCTTCTACCATAGAAGTAGCAAAGTCACACACTGCAGATCTCTTCCAGACTGTAAACTCAAGCTTCTCTCCACTCAACCCTAGAAACCAGCACTTCAAGCTGCAAAGAACTCTCACCTTATTTCAAAAAGATGGCCTCTTGGGACAGGAACAGCAACCTGAAGAGAGAGCTAAAAACACAATACCCTCCCTCCAAGAATTTGACTCATCCACACCAAAATATTAGTTCTGGAAGCATTAATGGCAGTTACGGTTAGCACCTGCTACTGTAATCCCTGCCATTCCTAGCTAGTAAAAGAGTTAAAAATATTTGGGATCCCCAACAGAGAAGTAAACCACCTTCTTGGAAGAGGGAAAACTACCCTCAAACCCAAAGCTTGCAACAAGTTTAGTATTACACCCATACTAAGGAAGCCATCAGTCAGTGCTAAAATCCTCAGAAAGTACCACTCAGTGTCTAACCCCACTTTTCTAAGCAAGCTGATTCAGAAGTAACCAATGAGAAATCTTCAGCACCTCCTGTCAATGGCCAGCATTCTGGATCCTCGTCAGGTGGCAAGCCCGTGCGCAGGACACAGATAGCACTTGTTGAGTGGATGTACAACTTCTTGTCCATGGACATGGGATATTTGTCCAGCTGGTTCCCTCTACAGTGCTGGCTGAGTGGTTGATCACCAAATACTTCTGTCCCACCTCCAAAAGCTGCAGGGATTAACAGAAATTACTTGAAGTAGTGCAGGTGTTTTTCCTCTCAGATCAAATTTACAGGCTCATCAGTGAGTAACGTCTTCACTGCTTCTCAGAAGTTAGATCAAGACTGTGGAACTCTTTACCACAAGAAGATAGAATGGCTATTAATTTCATCACTTTTAGAGCTAAATGCTGTCATTATTTTATTTATTTATTTAAAACCTTACAGTCAAAACAAACCAAGTAACTCCTCCCAGTAGATACTACAGTGACAGAAGCAGAATAAAAACTTACCTAGGAGGTAGCTCATTCCCTAAGTGAGAGATTGAAGACCCTCTCTTTTGTCCTGAAGAGATGTTGGTTGGACTATTAGGTGTAATTATTATGCCATTGATATTCAAAGCCAAGGATACAGGGTGGTCCAGGTATGTAAAAGCATGACCTGCGAATATCTGGGAAAATATCTGTGTTTCAGTGAGTTGTTAGGTTGAGTACATAAGAAATCCATATCCCCAAAAGAGTAAGTCATCTTTTCAGTTTATTGATACACCCCCTTGAATATACACATTGTGCCCCATGGAGCAATTACCACCCATTGACAATACTGTGTGGAGGAGAACAGGGGTAATTTAAACTGGGGCTGCTTTACTTTCCTCACTTTTTGTTCCATCTTCTTGCATTTCTTTTGCAGGGGAGCATACTGAAAAGGAATCTTGGTCCTGACCATGTGTAGATAGTACAAAATAATAATTAAATAAATCACCTGGTGAGCATAAAGCTTTCATTGCAGAGCATGAAAATATTACATATTAATATGTGTGGTAAATTTTCAGACATTTTTCTGATGACTTGGCTTGTCAATTTAAGTTAAACAGAGTGTCTTCCTGTTCCCAAACATATGGACATTTAAGCATTGTCTCACCTTCCAAACCCAGTCCAAGATGGTAAAAGTCTATTTGAAGTGAACATGGGTGACTCACGTTTCTTTATTCTCCCTGAAATGGGGTTACCACTTACTGTGCACCCCCTCATAGTCAGAGGTGCCTCTGCCCTGCCCTACCTTTGCTCCCCCTCTTTGGAATTCATAAGGAACAACGCACAGTGTTTCTCAGGATCACCACCGGCCACCGCCTGGGGCTGACTTAGTAACTGAAAACAGTTCAAAATTGTCCTTAATGCTCCACCTGTAAAGTCCATCATAGCAACACATTAGTTCATACTCCTCTCCAGGTCTTCTGCCACGTACTGAGCTCTTATACTGTCCGAGACTGCTATTCATGGAGCCACTAATCCCGTACTTCCCTGCAGAAGCTCAGTCATACAATCATAGAATATCAGGGTTGGAAGGGACCTCAGGAGGTCTAGTCCAACCCCCTGCTCAAAGCAGGACCAATCCCCAACTAAATCATCCCAGCCAGGGCTTTGTCAAGCCTAACCTTAAAAATATCTAAGGAAGGAGATTCCACCACCTCCCTAGGTAACGCATTCCAGTGTTTCACCACCCTCTTAGTGAACAGGTTTTTCCTAATATCCAACCTAAACCTCCCCAACTGCAACTTGAGACCATTACTCCTTGTTCTGTCATCAGCTACCACTGAGAACAGTCTAGATCCATCCTCTTTGGAACCCCCTTTCAGTTAGTTGAAAGCAGCTATCAAATCCCCCCTCATTCTTCAGTCTTCTGGTTTTGTCTTTTGGTCCTCAGGGAAAAGGCAGCATATATACTGCGCTCCTTCGGAGAGCTTCCACCCCGAATTGGCTGTGAGAGAGGGGAGCTCTAACCAACCCTACACTACAGAGCTCCTGGTCCTGGGCCCTTCAGACCAGGATACTGTACCTTTCCCATCCAACTACTAATTTCCTGGGATTGCTTCCTGTCTTTCTGCTACAAGACTGTTTCCAAGGCCTTTCTTTATTCCATTGCCCTTGGAACGGGGTCTTCTGGCCCCCTCTAGTCTTAAAGGGCCAGTATACCCCGTTACGCTCCCAAATGCGTATTCTTCCCCAAAATTTTTGGCTATAAGTTCTTATTTTTAGATATCGGGACTTTCAGACTAGAATGACACCATAAATGTGGGTTTTACCCTTTCCCTCCAAAAACCCAGAAAATCCCCTCTTGACTAGAAACTACAAAGGTAAACTGTTAACTAAATTTTAAGATATCTCATAACATCATGCCTCTAGACACAAATGATGTCCCAAGTTACTGCCCTTTACTTTCCATAATCAGCCTGTAGCTGTTTCCGCAAGCATTGTACACAACATTAAAAATTGCCACACAGTTAACTAATGTTCCGTTTAGCATTTTCTCAAAGAATAATTGACATGCATGCACAATCAATGCTGTCCATACTAACTTAAACTTAGCTGCTTCAGCTCTCATTAATTCAGCAATTGCATGAAAATGCTATATTCTTGCGGTGAAAAATTTAATAAATGAAATATAATTCCATATTGTACACTGTTGTAAGATTACATAAAATAAACTAGGGTTTGTTTATTTAATTTGTAAAAGATGGTCCCAAAAGAGCTGAATATAGTACAAAATCCTCAATGAACCTCATAGGATTTCTCTTTTAATCTGACTGTTTAACAGCAGTTTGTTGTGAAATTTGAATTATACTCCTTGATTTTAATGGTTAATCTGTTTAAAAAAACTACCCAAGCTTAATTGTAACATACGAAAGCCCTTATTTAGGGTACATTTCTAATTTGATTGCTGTCCACCCTGCTGCGTAAATAGTCTCTTGGGTAAGGATTTTTAAGAGTATGTGTTCTCCTTTACATTTCACTGTATAACAATTCCTCTTTACTCAGTCCTGCCATCCTCTAAGCAAACCAAGAACAGACAATAGATACATACTAATGGAGCTGTGTATTTACCATCTGTAAGAGCAGCTGCTCTCCTGCATCTGTACAATATGTTGGAACTGAGAGCTTCACTAATCTGCATAATAAGGAGAAGGCTTATCCCACTCTAGCTAATAATCACAAGCAATCGATGCACTTCATTCCCTCACTGTAGAACACAACAAAGTTTCAATATGTTTACCATATCCTCCAGATATACAGAGGTCAAGCAAAAGAGTGGACTGTTCGTTCTGCCTCAAGCTAAAAGTCACATTCCATGTCCTCTAAGGTATTTCATAATCTCACCAAAACCAGAGTTTTGTATTATTTTTGTATATAACTTAAACACAAAATAAGAAGTCCAAGGAAATAGATTAAAAATTCACTATTTACAATCAAGGATACTTTTGGGCTGTCTAAACAGTTGAATGTTTCATCACTTTAAAAACTCCCCCTCCCCCCCCAGTAAAAATGTTAAAGTAAAATTTTAGTTGTCATTTTAAAATCAGTTATAATGCTAATAGAAAGGTAATGCTGACTAATTTCTCGTAGTATTAATTCATTACAGAAAAACACTTGTGGTACATTGAACAAATGTCCCATTTTTAGCTGTCGTGCATATATGTGGGGAATTTAATATACACAGCCATTTTTAAGCTGGAGGTTTTTGTCAACAAGCATGATTCCCTTATAGGCAGAACTAACTCTAACAATATATTACACTGAGGAGCAGCAGAATGAGATAGAAAAATTGGCAGACGGTAAAGTGATGAGCAGCATTTATTTTCATTTCATTTATGATACCAGCATGATATGTATATCTCATTTCTTCCAATATCTTGTAGGAAGCAATACTGGCAGTAGCAGAAACAATGAGTACAATTATATATATAAAAAAACACTGTACATTTGAAGGCATAAAAATATCTGTATTCTTGCTTAAAAAAGAAAAGAAAAATAACACCCCCTTAAAATAAAAGCTATTCACACAGATGCATAGATTTTTAAGGCCAGAACAGACCTTTGTGATCATCTAGTCTGACCTCCTGTCAGAGGTGAAAGTAAGCCCTGATACGGCATACCGGCAAGAGCCGGTTCGCCATCCCGGGGTGGATTCGCTTCCTCAGGCGCAATTTAAAGGGCCTGTGGCTCCCAGCAGCGGCTGGAGCCCCCGGCCCTTTAAACTGCTGCCAGAGCCCCGCTGCCAGAGCCCTGGGGTTGCAGCAGGGGGCTGGAGCGGCGATTTAAAGGGCCCGGGGCAGTAGTGGCGGCCGAGCCCTAGGCCCTTTAAATCGTCCCCGGAGCCCCACCGCCGCTTCCCCATGGCTCTGGCAGGCTCTGGGGACAATTTAAAGGGCCCGGGGTGGTAGTGGTGGCCAGAGCCCCATCCCGGAGCCCTGCTGCCGGAGGGTTGGGGCTCTGGGGACAATTTAAAGGGCCTAGGGCTCCAGCCGCCGCTACCACCCAGGGCCCTTTAAACTGCTGCCAGAGCCCCCGGCTGCTGCTGTCACCCCGGGAAGGGGAAAGGAGGCACTTGCCAGTACAGGGTGGGCCGGGGCTGGCTCTGACCTCCCCCAGTCCAGCCCCTTCCACCCAAGGCCCCACCCCTTCAGGGGGCCAGAGCTGGCCCCAGCCCAGCCCCATACCGGAAAGTCCCTAGACTTACTTTCACCCCTGCCTCCTGTGTAACACAGGCCATAGATTCTTAGAGCAGATCTTTTAGAACAACATCCAATCTTGATTGAAAACTGGTCAGTGATGAAGAATCCACCACAACTTTTGGTAAATTGCTCCAATGGTTAATTACTCTCACTGTTTAAAAATTTGTGCCTTATTTCTAGTCTGAATTTGTCTAGCTTCAACTTCTGGCCATTGGGTCATGTTATATCTTTGCCTGCTAGATTGAAAAACCCATTATTAAATATTTGTTCCCTATGTAGGTACTTATAAACTGTAATCAAGTCACCCCTTAACCTTTTCTTTTTAAGCTGAATAGATTGACCTCTTTGGGTCAATCACAGTAAGTAGGCTTGGAAGGATTAGATTTTGTTGGTAAATATCAGTAAACATCAATTCTACCACACACACAAACTAAAAAAAATTTCATTGATAATAATCAAAATTTACAGACAGGCAAAGTAAGAAAAATGCTGCTTGAGAACATTTAGAGTCAAAATTCAGTGATTTAGACTATTGAATTAGGCTTGTTACAAATGGACTAGCAAATGAATAGTAAAAGCAGGTATGATTTATTGATTTAAGGATATTTACTTTGTATACTTTGATATGTGATGTTGACTATGTGCATTTCAACAGTTTATAAAGCTTTCACTTTCTGACTCTCAATGTCTATCATTAAATAATTGTCTGACTCCGTCCCCCCAAACTTTCTGCAACTGAAAATATAAGTTGATAAAAATAAAAAAAAATGCTTAAAATAAACTTCAATATTATCCATCAAAAGTATTAAAAAATCTGCCAAACCTAACTATAAAGCATGTTTTGTAATCCTTTAATTGTTGTTGAGGCTCTTCTCTGAACCCTGTCCAATTTATCAACATCCTTCTTGAATGGTGGGCACCAGGATTGTACATAGTATTCCAGCAGAAGTGCCAATATACAAGTACAGTAACCTCTCTACCACTTGAAGATTCCCCTGTTTATGCATCCAAGAATCGCATTAGCCCTTTTGGCCACAGCATCACACTGGGAGCTCATGTTCAGCTGATTATCTGCATGACCCCCACCTTTTTTTCATAGTCACTGCTTCCTGGGATAGAGACCCTCATTGTGTAAGTATAGCCTTCATTTTTTTGTTCCTAGACATATACATTTACATATAGCCATTCGAAATAACATACTGTTTGCTTGCATCCAGCTTACCAAGCAATCCAAATTGAGCTGTATCAGTGATCTGTTCTCTTAATTATTTACCGCTTCCCTGATTTGTATGTCATCAACAAACTTTATCAGTGATGATTTTATGTTTTCTTCCAGGTCACAGATAAAGATGTTAAATTACATAGGGTTAAGAACGGATCCCTTCAGGATCCCACTAGCAACACACCAGTTTGACAATGATTCCCTGTTTACAGTTACATTTTAAAACGTATTAATTTTAAACTTTTTAATCTGTTTAACGTGAGACATGTTAATTTTATATCTTTTTTAGCTTTTAATCAAAATATCATGTAGTACCAAGTCAAATTCCTTACAGAAGTTAAAGGACATAGTGTTGATGTAATATACTTAATCAACAAAACTTGTAATCTCATAAAAAAAATCAAGTAAGTTTGACAAGATCTATTTTCCACAAACGCATGTTGAGTGGCATTAATTCCTTTAATTCTTTATGAATTGAAAACCATCTCCATTACCTTGCCTGGGATCAATGTCAGACTGACAGGCCTGTAATTACCTGTGTCAGCCTGTTTACCTTTTTTATATATTGGCACAATGGTAGCTTTCTTCCAGTCTTATGGAACTTCCCTGGTGCTCCAAGACTTATTGAAAATCAACATTTCTGATCCAGCAAGCTCCTCAGTAAGCTCTTGTAAAACTTTTGGATGCAAACTATCCGGACCTGCTTACTTAAAAACATCTAACTTTAGTAGCTGCTGTTTAACATCCTCCTGAGATTCTAGTGGTATGGAAACAGTGTTATCCTATGATCTGACCTCATCATATGTTTTTTCCCAAATACAAAACAGAAATTTTTATTGAACTTACTTTTGCTTTTTCTGTATTATTATTGATAATTCTACCATTTTCATCTAGTAATAGACCAATACCATTGTTAGGATTCTTTTTCCCCCCCACTAATATCCTTACCAACCTTTTTCTTATTGTCCTTAACTTTGTGGGTCATAGATTTCTCCTTGTCTCTTTCCTTCCCCTATCAATTTTCTACACTATCTATCTTCTTCTTTATAATTCATTACTATCAACTTTGTCTTTCATCCATTTGTTACATATTTTTATTTATTTTTTATAGCTGTCTTCACTTCTTCTCTAAACCAGCTTGTTTTTTTTTAACCAATATGGCCTTCCTCGATTGTGGGATTGCGGCTTTGGGGACATCTAGTAAAGTGTTCTTAAGCAATTCCCAATTATCATTCACACTTTTCTAATTAAATTCTTCCTCCCAGCTGGTTTGGCTCATAAGTGTTTTCAGCTTTGTGAAATTAGTCCTTTTAAAGGACAGTGTGTGTGTGTGTGTGGGGGGAACTGGTCTGGACTTTATTCTGGTTACACATTATAAATGTGATCAAGTCATGATCACTTGTACCTAAGTTACCATTAATGTTTAGTTCTGTGATCAGTTCCTTTTTATCAGTCAAGACGAGGTCTAATATAGAATTCCTCCATGATGGCTGCAACACGCTGAGCAAGAAAATTGTCATCTCTAATATTTAGACATTCCAAAGATGTTTTAGTACTGGCAGCATGAGACCTCCAGCACAGGTCACTCAAATTGAAGTCCCCCAAGATCACAGCTTTTCCCCCCTACCCATTGTAGGTAGATACATAAGGAGCTGGACATCCTGTTCCTGAGTGTGATTTGGTGGTCTGTAGCAGAATACAGCTAATCTAACAGTAAAGGATTAGAACATTGATCCATGAACATTTAAGGTAATTTTCTTCTGAGTTATCGGTGACTTGGATGCAGGTAATGCCAAAGTGCCACCGCCCCTGCACTTTTGCCTTCTTGATCCTTCCTAAATAGATTAAAACCGTTGATTTGATTCCTTCTGAATCAGTTGCAGTTGTATATATTTTCTAATGTTAATGAGAATTTAGCCTAGACTACATATAATGGAAATAGTATTTTAAAATTGAATTAGATTTACAATGTTGAACTATATATGCAGTCACTGTAAACATAGTTAATATGTATCTCATTTCTACAGGCAACACGATTTTCAGAATGCAGCACTAGTCAACAAATGCAGGGAAATGGGTCATCATTAATTCAGGGAAATGGGGATCAAGTATTGTAGAAAGAATTGTTCCAAAAAGTAAAGTATCTCGCTCAGCAATTGTTTTTACTTTTAATCATTTTGCCAACTTAAAACCCCATCTTTGAATGTGGGATGAAAGAAACTTTATTAAGAGGAATTCCTTGCTGCTAAAATCAATATTTCTGAACAGATACAGCAGCACAAAGAGTAAAATCCTGACAACTCTGGGAAATTACATTAGTCAGTGTTTCAGAAAACTCTTATGCTGTGTCAAGGAAAACTAAAATAGCTCACTTGTTCCCACACATCTTGCTGACCTGCCCTGAACTGCAGTGCAATTAAATAGAGAGCAGTGCACCAGATGAGATTACAGGACCATTTCCACTTTCCCATTTTTAAAGCTGTATGCTCCTGCATGTCAAAAACTACACATTGTATTTAAAATAATTACTAGAAAGCTGCTGAAACTGAAACACCTGACCTTCATGAATACCTCACAGGACAGTACTCCTGGAGTATCCTTAAAAATATAGGGAAATGTCCAGCACCTATAGAAATTGATCTCCAGTTTCTGCATGGATTCTCATCAAACATGAGCTCTCATTATAGAAAACTTCCATAGGACAAAGAAGAGAGAAAATCCATACATATAAGGAACAGAGGCAAAAAGAGTGAAGACACTTACTTGTCCTCCTTCCATCCTACTTTTCTTTACACTCACATTGTTGCATCTTGTCTTAAATTAGATCAGTGATTCTCAACCTTTTGCATACCAGGACCCTTGCAATCCCACCCCCGATCTGACCAGGATCTAGCTCCCTTGCTCCCATTTAGCAAAATGGGAAGGACAGGTTGGTCATGACACCTTGAAACCTGTTTGTGACCGCCAGGAGCTTACAGCTCCTGGGCTGAGTTAGGTAATCAGCTCTTGGGGGACAGGGAGTGTGTTTGTACAGTGTCTAGAACAATGGGATCGAGGCCTTTGGGTGTACTGCAATACAAATAATAAATCATAACATTAAGGACGAGAAGAAAAACTGCTTCTGAACTGTGCTGTGAGCTTTCTCTCTCATGCTCTCAGGTTTTCAGTTTAGTCTAAACCAAGAGAGTGGTACATGTTTTGTTCTGCAAATGGAGTAACTGGATATAATCAGCAGGGCTCCTCTATCCTTAACAGTACAAAGACCTGGTAATGAGAAAGAGGGTAGCGCATGCTTAAAGAAGGTACTAGAAATAAGGTATGGCATGTATTTAAAACAGTACTCAGCGGGTTGGTTAAAGAAGTGCCTGAATGTAAACACTATGGTAAACCCAGGACAAACAGGTACAAAAGGTGGGGGGGGGGAAGTAATTAGTCCCAGGCGCTGAAAAGGCCCCTCCCTATCCACTGAGGAGAGAGAACCAGGGGGCAATAAGGTTCAGCTGGAAAAGGGGTTGCTAGGGAACCAATTAGGTTCAGCTGACTCTAACTACTTGGGACCTTTTTAAACCCTCCCCTGGGTGGTAGGAGAGGGAGAGTGAGGAGCAGGGAAGTTGCCAGTAGGCTGTTTGTAGCAAGACACCAAACCTTCCCAGTAGGGAGGCTGTACTCGCTCCCCAGAAGGGAAGGAAAACCAGCACAAGGGACTGACTGAGGAGAGGAGTAGCAGGACCCTGTGCCACCTATAAGGATTCATCTTGCCCCAAACCTGAGTCTCCAAGGCTAAAAAGGACTGAGCCTACTGAGGCGAACAAGGTATTTTGCCACACACATCTATCTTCCTATATCAAAAATATTCTGTGCAAAGCCCACATCTGAGGACCCTCACACAAAGGCCTCTTCAGAGTGGCATTCTGCCACAGCAAACATCCTAGAAAGGTGATACTCTAGGTGAACTACTTGTTCTTGCATCCTCCTAGCTGGCCTGATGTCCAGCTTGGGCCCTCCACTCACACCACAGTTCTTTCAAGTGCAGTGCATCAAATTTATTTCTGGAGTGATGAGGCCAGTAGAACTGGAAGATTCCTCTAACTCCAGTAGTGTTTTTGTCTGGAAAAACTAGAAGCTACTAGCCCACCACTCTGAGATTCATGTGAAAGCTGGGACAATGCAATTAATTCAACTGGTCTGAGAAAAGCTTAGGAAAGTTGTTTTCATGCATCCATTTGTTCTTTTATTACATGTTGCACTTTTCCCAGCATGGCACTTGTTGCAGATACTGAATAAGTGGCAATAGACACCCCCAGGAGATCATTGTTAACTTCCCAAGTAACTAGTTCACATTGGATTAGGGTGTTAGTATTTGGCAAGTGGATTTCAATGGGTCGTGGTGAGAATAGTCTCTCCCTTTGGACTCAGCCATCCTCCTTGGGGCCTGTGGGTCTCAGTTGTGGGAGCACCTGTCGTTTATGTGAGCTTGTCTCTTTATCAGCACCTCCCTGTAACTGAGTCTGATAAAAGGCCATCATGGCTCAGGTGCTTGTTGCTCAATTAACTGCCCTACATGGGCTTCTTAAATTAGCTGGTCACAGGTAGCCTGGACCCAGATTCCCCTAAAAGAGGCCAGCAACCCATGACAATCAATGTAGAAAGCAGGATGTGAATGGTTACCAATGATTTTGTCATCAGGCCCCCCCGCAGCTGGCACTGAGCAGAGACCCAGCAGTCACTGCCTCCCCTCCTGGCCATGCCTGAGACAGCAGCTCGGGGCAGACCTACGGTCGGGGGCTTGCCTCCTGCACAGGAAGTAATGAGCTGGGGTGCCTGCATCCCTGCCTAGTGGGGGAGCCTTTGCTGGGGCCCCAGCGCTGTAGACTGAAGGGGAGGCACTTCCCTAAGCCTGAGGTCTCAGGCAGGACAGCACAGGGACGGGTGGTGGGGTGGTTGCCACCCAGATGCCAAGACTTTCCATGAGAAGCAAGTGTTAGGAACCAGGGCCTGTAGCAGAGCCAGTCTTTGGGCCACCTAACGAGATCAGCTGGCCAGAAGTAGGCTGCCTGATTGGCTACATGGCCTGACTGGTAAAAAGAGGCAGCAGACCAGCTCTTAAGCCCAGCAGTAGTAGTTGAGTGGCTCAAAGCATTTGCCCACAGCTGCAAGAGCTCCTATGCCTGCTTGTTCCCAGTCCTGCTCCCACCCTATTCCTGCCTCAGACCCAGGTCTGCCCCTGCCTTGTCTCACTCCAAATAACCCAACGCTGACCCTTGGCTCTGATCCCTGACTCCAGCTCTGGTTCTTGGGTCTGGCCTCAGGCTCTGACCATAGGCTCCTATTCCTGGCTATTGACTCCTGCACCAACCACAAGGCAGGACTGCCCACATCCTGCTGTCTGACAGCAAGGGTGATGGGGACTCATAGAGCTGCACCCGCCCTGGCACGCAAAGCATGGGCTTGGCATGTCCCAGTACTTCCTTCCCTCCTTGCAGCCACCCAAACCTGTCTATGGCTGTCTTTGCTCTCTGCGAGCCATATGCCAAGCTGGGCTGTACCCACAAGGCATTCCACACACCACTTGTTTCTCTGCCTCATGACTGGCATCCCCTCCTTAGGAAAATTCTGGTTGGACCCCTGCTTGGGAGTAAACTACACTACAAACTGCTGCTGAAACTCCAACAGTAGATTGACTGTAGAGTTAACAACAAACAAAAATGAAACCACCATTTAACACTTATGTTGTAAGGGCAGATTTAGCAAACTGAACAATTGTCCAGGTGGTTTAATAACACGTAGAGTAGAAATTTCAAAAGTGATTAAGCGACTTAGGGGCCTCAGTCCCATTTGACTTTCACTTGGATAGTTTTGAAAATTTTACTCAAACTACAGTCTGATCACTGGTCCACGTATCTCTGATATGAGCATGGCATAGAATCATGGGACTGGAACGGACCTCAAGAGGTCATCTAGTCCAGTTTCCTGCACTCATGGCAGGACTAAGTATTATCTAGACCATTCCTGACAGGTGTTTGTTTAACCTGCTGTTAAAAATATCCAATGATGGAGATTCCACAACTTCCCTAGGCAATTTATTTCAGTGCTTAACCACCCTCACAGGAAGTTTTTCCTAATGTCTAACCTAAACCTCTCTTGCTGCAATTTAAGCCCATTGCTTCTTGTCCTATCCTCAGTGGTTAAGAAGAACAATTCTTCTCTCTTCTCCTTGTAACAACCTTTTATGTATTTGAAAACTGTTATCATGTCCCCCTCTCAGTTTTCTCTTTTCTAGACTAAACAAACCCAATTCTTTAAATCTTCCTTCATAGGTCGTGTTTTCTAGACCTTTAATCATTTTTGTTGCTCTTCTCTGGACTCTCTCCAGTTTGTCCACACCTTTCCTGAAATGTGACACCCAGAACTGGACACAATACTCCAGTTGAGGCTTGATCAGCGCAGAGTAGAGCGGAAGAATTACTTCTTGTGTCTTGCTTACAACACTCCCACTAATACATCCCAGATGATGTTTGCTTTTTTTGCAACAGTGTTACATTGTTGACTCATATTTAGCTTGCGGTCTACTATGACCCCCCAGATCTTTCTGCAGTACTCCTTCCTAGGCAGTCATTTTGTATGAGTGCAACTGATCGTTCCTTCCGAAGTGGAGTACTTTGCATTTGTCCTTATTGAATTACATCCTATTTACTTCAGACCATTTGTCCAGTTCATTTTGAATTATAATTCTATCCTCCAAAGCACTTGCAACCCCTTCCAGCTTGCTTTACTTCACTTCATGCATTGCTCTTCACTGCACGGTTTTATAAAGTTGCCAGATAATCATTGCTTAGGAAAATGTATGAGAAGGATCATGATAAAGGGATATGACATTTGCCATTTTTTCTTATGACTAGTAAATTATGAGGCCCAAATCACCATATGATCTAGACACTAACATAGGAAATAAAGGGCCATTTAAAAAAAATCCAGAATGAAACTTCAAAGGAGGAACTACTTGACAGTCCTTTCCTGACTTGCTGAGACAGCCAAAGGCAGGAGGCCTGGCGGTAAGCTGTGGAAGAGATACCTCTGAGGACAGAACTAAAGACAGGCAAGGTAACTGTTTAGTTAGTTTAGTCTTGTTGTTTTAAATTTTGATTTGCTGTATTAGGAAATGAAAAGGAAGAAAAGCCTGTCCAGAAGGACCTGAAGACTGGACAGAAGAGCCTATGAGACTGTTTGTTTGGTGTGAATGTAATGGGAGAGTTCTGAGGAGGGGACAAATTGTTAGCAGGGAACCACAGAGGCACACGGGGGTGCATGGGAGGAGGCCAGCTATATGGATTTCATGACTTCATCCCGTCGAGGAGGGAAGTGGAAACTGAAGGGATACCATTAAAAGAGGAATGGATGACATTGTCCACTTGCTCACAGAACTGCAACAACCAAGTCAGGTCCTACTCCTATAACTTTTGCAAAGGCAATAGAAGTAGCAGAGAGATACAGTTTGCTAGCCAGCAGCAGTGGCAGGGGTCTCAATGCCAACAAAAGGAGCAGTTTCTGCAGTAACTAGAGACTTTTACAGGACTAATACAGGGCAGGGCAGGCCTGGCTTGAGCAAAATGGGGGCCCTGAGGATGACATTGATGCCTTTTTCTGCACCTTTGAGCAGGTCACCCATGTTGTGGGTCAGGAAGATGCCACTTGGGCAGCCAGGGCGGTGCCATTTTTCACTGGTGAGGCTCAAGCTGCTTATGGAGCTTTGAGTAACTCACAGGCAAAACTCAGTCATACTCCAAATTGAAAGCAGCCATTTTAGACAGATTAGGACTGATGCCAGAAGCATACCTACATAAATTCTGCATGGAGCCATTTCCGCAGGGTGCATGGTCCCACGTGCTAGCCCAGAGGTTGTGGAATCTGGCTGAATGGGGTCTGAGTCCAGAGATGAACTCTCTGGGGGAAGTCATGGACTTCATTGTTCTAGAACAATTCTTGTAAATCCTGTCTGTGGGAGCTCAAACACAGTTAGAGCAGTTTTGGCTGGCATCAGCAGAATGGCGGGGAAGGCAGAGGCCTGCTTGGAAGCAGAGGGAGCCGAGCTGTTGGAGCAATGGGCCAGATCAGGACCACCCAATTTTAGGGGAAGGCCAGTAGCAGGGATACCCCAACCAGGAAAAGCCCACAGAGGGAAGAAGTTAAGACTAGTCCAGGAAGTTAAGACTAGCCTCAGAAGAATGATCAACAGCTCATCTATCCTGGCCGATTGGTAAAAAAACAAAAAAAACAAAACTCCATAAAGAATGGTAGAGAGACCCCCAGTAGTGTGTTTTTGTTGTAGGAAAGCAAAACGCATTCAGAGGAACCACCTGTCATGGAATATGACTTTACAGAGTATTATTTCAGCCACATGGGTAGCCTGGGGTCGCCTTCTAAGAGCCTATCCCCTCTGGGGAGGAAGAGGAGCCCCTACAAGGTATGTTTCTCATGTGATGCTGACAGATCAGGTGCCAGCTCATGCCAAGGCCCTTAGGCCTCACGGAACACTGACAAATGCAGAAGCTGGAAACCAGCCTGGCTCACCTTTGTGCTACTATTGTTAAAATAGGTATTAGATTTATACAAATGTGTTTAGTATTTAGACTTTGTGAAATGCGTGTAAGTTGCTGCATGCATTAATTGCTGCATGCATTGATCTCAGTTATATCTTCTATACTCCATGTTATAAGGTTGTATTACGTGTTTGCATTGTAAACCTCTAATTGTGTAAGTCATCAAACAGGAAAGGAGCATTAATTAATGTAAAATGCTGACTTCTTACAGAAGGTATTAGGTCCTGCTCACCAAGAAGGCCCATTAAAACCAAAAGAGCCATTTTGGAACATCAGAGGACAAAAGACTGTTGATTACTCCTCCCCACACCCACAAAGAGGAGATGTGCAGGTGGACTTATCCCATCAGCTTGAATTCTGGGGGAAGGGAATAAAAATCTCTGATGAAGAACTGGTTCTCTGTGCTGCTTAGACTTTGGGATGGCTAAGCATAAGCAAAGGATCCCAAGTACTTGGCTTGGGTTAGCCCGAAAGGACTTATAGAGCTTGCTTATTATAGAAGCTTTTACCACCTTCTGGAACCTAACATTGTAACTCATTTGTGTGTGTACGTTTACTTGCTTTAACTTAGAAAAAGAAATGAGACTTATTTACGAAGTTAATAAATCTTTAGATCGTTTATTATAGGATTCGCTAAAAGCATTCTTTGGTGTAGGATCTAGAGCGCAGTTTACTTGCGGTAAGTGGCCAGTCCTTCAAGACTGAGAGTAAACTGAATATTGTTGTGATTTTTGGTGTAAGGGACCATATATCACAAAGCCAGTCTTGTCTGGGTGATAAGATAGACTGGAGTTCCCAGGGAGACTGTCTGTGACTCCAAGTTAAGGCTGTTATAATGCTAGAGTTCACACTTGATGATTGGTTGGTGAAATCTAAATATAGAACTCACAACACATTTGCGGTTTGTGCCCTGGTTTGTAACAGCCTGTCCTGAAGTTGGCACCTAGGCTCGTGAGCCACCCAGACAGCTTGACATTGGGATGGAAGGTCATAAGTGGAGTACTTGCTCTTTTGAAGACTGGAACCACAGGGAAGTGGGACATTGGTCTGAGGAGTACAAGATAGGGAAAGAATCTTGCCAAAAATGGGACATGTTCACCAGGCAAATGTTGGTGTCATGTATAGTTTGTTAGTTAGGGTGACCAGATAGCAAGTGTGAAAAATCAGGATGGGGGTGGGGGATAATAGGCACCTTTATAAGAAAAAGCCCGAAATATTGGGACTGTCCCTATAAAATCAGGACATCGGATCACCCTATTGTTAGTAGACTTTATGAACTCCATGTATCTGAAAAGAGGCAGGAAGAGTAAGGGGTTCTGGCCCACTCTATAGATACAGGAGAGAGTTTAGACCAGAAAGCCAGATCACTCAGGGAGGGAAGTTGTGAGACCGACAAAGTAGAAGTTTTAGTGTTAGGTCTCTGGCAGAGAGGAATCCTGGAAAGCAAGTGCCGGATCAGGGGACAGTGGAACCCAAACTGTGCTCCAGGGGTTGCTGTTGGGACCCAAACAATGTCCTACGGGGAGGTGATGGGCACCTAAAAGGTGGGTCTTGAGTAGGGGTACCAGACAGCGACTGTGAAAAAATGGGATGGGGGTGGGGGGTAGTAGGCACCTATATAAGAAAAAGTCCCCAAAAATGGGGACTGTCCCTTTAAAAACGGGACATCTGGTCACCCTAGTCTTGAGGAAACAAGGGAAGTGTGGATAGCTCAAGCTCCTTCTCAGGGAACATGGGAGCAGTTAGTTGAGGAACATCAGGCAACCCTAAAGGAAAGGAGCTGGAGTCTCTGAAAACCCCATTCTTGCATTCATATAGCCAGTGACATTGGTAAATTGTGGGTGGGTGAGTGGGAAGTATCTCCTCAAGTAGAACTTGCCCTGGGGTGGGTGATGTTTTAGGGGGGAGAGTAAGGAGGGATTACTTGTAAGGGCTGGAAGGTCTAGGGCGAGCCAGCCCTGATTATGAAAGAGCCACAGCTGCCACAGTTTCACTATGAGAGCAGCAGGAAGCTGCAATGAAAAGGAAGCTGCTAGTCAAGGGGGTCATGAGAGTTGCTGAGGCTGCTGGTGGCAGGAGGCCTGGCTGTAAGCTGTGGAAGAGACACCTCTGAGGACAGAACTCAAGACCAGCAGGGTAACCGTTAGGATGTTGTTGTCAGTTTTGGTTTGGTGTATTAGGGAAATGAAAAAGTCTCCAGAAGGACCTGGAGGCTGTTTATTTGGTGTGTGTGTAATATTAGAGTCCTGAAGAGGGGAGGAATTGTTAGCAGGGCACTGCAGAGGAAGCCCTGGCCATGAGGGGACCCTGCTACAGCCATCTAGGAAAGGGCCCGGCATGGCACTACATTTCACATTTAGAGAAGCTGGGAAATTTACCCTGACCTAACTACTGGACACAATGAAATATTTGTAAATGGCAGGAGGAGTGGGGGAGGGCTGGGTATCTTGATGACTGCTGGAGAAGGGTAATTTGTAAGTATATTTCTAGTAATGGCACTCCGAAATCCTGACTAACATCAATGGGAGTTCTGCCATTGTTTTGAATGGAGTTGGGATTTCACGTCCAGAAAATAATATTTTTAATGATCATCACCCAAATGTTTCATAACAAGAGTATTTTATAGGTCTGGACTTAAGAAATCTATGCAAAATTAGAGCAACCTCTAATTCAGATATAACTTAATTGATGGAGAGACTTTAAAGATATTATATCTGATGCTTTTAAAAGGAATATAGTGAACATCAGCACCAAACACAAATTAGGGAACAGGGTGGTAAACAAGTCGGGCTAGTTAATTTAAAGCCAGGGAGTACTCGTATGTCACTTCTGTCTGCTGACAGGCTGTAGGAAGCACATTTTTATTTATAAGATCTTTAGGAAGCAGACATCTGGTCTCCATATTTGTCTGCAGAGCATCTAGCACTTTTGGGGCATTAAAATAAATAATACCATCCCTGAATGAATGAATGAATGATTGATTTTTTTGTCTGTACTTGGGTATCCTCAGGG
Source organism: Caretta caretta (assembly GCF_965140235.1). Lineage (NCBI taxonomy): Eukaryota > Metazoa > Chordata > Testudines > Cheloniidae > Caretta > Caretta caretta. Next base: position 43,312,012 of record NC_134216.1, on the reverse strand, counting down.
GACAACCCAAATTTTGGAGGCCTATCTCCAAATCATGAAATCTTCGTAACCCCTTTCCTCTGACGGTTAGCATTCTCTCCATTTCAGCAAAGGTTTGTCACGTCAGTGCACTGCCACAAAATTCTTGTCTAACGTGGTGAGATTGACTATGCCACTTCACGTTCAGCAACATGAAGGGAGCGGTGGCTGCTGTTTTAGCTAGTTTCACTGGGTATAATCCATCAAATATACACCCTCTGAAATACACTGTGTCTGCGACACCGCCATTCTGAGACAATGACTAGTGCTGTTGTACAGAAACAAAGGCCACTGGATCTTCCCCTCCCTCCTCCACAGCCAGACAAACTAAGCAGATCTTCTTGAACAGGAGCCAAACAGTAAATGATTACCAAGCGCTATATGTGGAGTTCTTGGCTGTGACAATATCTGTGCCTCTCTACATTTCTTTCGAGACACGGAGGAGGGCAAAAAATCTGGTTGTCTTAGACTGAGGAGTCAGTCACTGAGTCTAGCAGAGAGAAGGAGGCAATAATATTGACTGAGACTCCTAATATTCACAGTGTTTCTTCTAAGGAGTAAGAGGGTACTGGGATGGCACAAAACATGCCAGTAAGGAAAGTAAAAGGGTGTATACTTCAAAGTTTTTCAACCTGCATTATTTTCAGGTTTCAGGCAACGTCTGTCTCGCTAAGCATCCATTAGTGCCACCAGGGGCAACAGCAGAGAGTCAGCAGGAAGGTAGGGTGGGCTGCAGTCTTATGGTTTGTTTTACATTGATCCTGAAAATACATTCTGGGTCACTTGCACTATCTGAGGCACATTAGACAATTGATGAAAGCAGGATGGATACCTAGGGATGTCACTGCTTAAATGACATTTTAGAAAGGAAACACCAGCTCTAATGGGACAAGTCCACAAAAACAAAGAGCATGGGTGGCTCTAGTGAAGAGGAGTAACAGGCATATAAGACACTATTTTTAAATCCTCTTGGATTATCTGAGTCCACCCCCCCCCCAAGTTTCTCTACTTTGTAGAACGTCTCAGAATGAGAACATTGTGAAACATACACACCCACATATAAACTAGAGTTCCCTTGCAGCATGAATAGCTATTTGAAGACGAGCAACACTGTGTTACATGGTATTACGGCAAACCAAAGTATCCACACAGAGCACTGCAAACTCTCCAATATGAATTAATAATGTAATTTAACATGTTCCCTAGAAAACTATTCTCACAAGTACTGACTCACTCTCAAACACCAGCAGAAATGGGTAAGGAAACATTCCAGAAATATTCCTGTTCTTCAGATCCCAGGGAGTTGGAATGTGCAACTGGTTATCCTCTTCAAAAATTCTCCTTTTTGTCCCACATAGGATAGATCTATCTTCTCTCCTCTCTTTCTCACTGACACACTCTTTCTCACTCTTATTAAAATTGAAGAGTGAAACACTCAAAAGTTAGGGAATACCAGAATTAAGGTTGCCTATGCCAGTGCAATCTTAATGTGGCACCTTTGTGTGTTTTCATTATGATAGTCTTTTTAATTACAATGGTCACATATTATTTTTTCCACAGGGACCTCTACCCCAGTCAGTGCACAGGATGGATAGTGTTCTCTTATTGAGAAGCTATTCAAAATTTTGTTTTCTCTTAATTGTTTAATGTGTGGGTCTAAGCCTGAACTGCATGCTATTCCAAAAACAAAACAACAACAAAAAAGTGGAGACGGCTCGAGAGCTTTCTGACAGGAGCAAAACAATGTATTATTTTGCTAGCCTCATTCTCAGAAAATATCAGCTAAACAGTTCAAGTTTGTCAAGTTTATAAGCAACTGAAAACATGGTCTTATAATGGGAAGTGTCAAGCAACCTTAAGAATAGGTGGTTCCCACATCCCCTGGCTGCAGGAAGCTCTGCACCACCCCTCCCGCTGTTTCCTGCTCCCTTTGCTTCCCAGCCACAGTGGGAGCTGTCATTGCATGGGTGGAGCTGCCTTCCCTCCCCGTGTCTGCCCAACCCCCATGCGTCTGGACTCAAAGAAAGGGTGCTAAAAGTTCACCCAGGCTGCGATTTTTCCCTAAGTCTGGCCCTTCCTCCAGATGTATCATAGGACCCATGAGACCGTATCAGGGTGCAGAATCTAAAGGAGCCTCAACAAATAAAATAATCTGAATAAAATGAAAGAAAGAAAGAACTAAACTTCTAACTACGAACATCTAAAAGTAGCTATATCACTGCTAATTGAAGAAGTGGATCTAGGCTTGATCCAGACAGGTTCCAGTCTGTCTGCAACCATAGTTAGAAAGAACTGAGGCAGCCAAAACACCACATCCCCTTTTATAGGACCAGAGGGGGGATGTGAGATTGCTCCAACAACACTGCTGTGAAGTGTTCCACTGTCAGAGTTGCACCACCAACACTTCAGGCATGGGAATCTGTAGGGATGCTCAAAGAACAATAGGAGGAGAAATTGATTTGATCATCTCTGGCTAGCCAAGAATCTCCATCAATTCCTATCAGAGGGCAATCGGGCAACTATGATGCATGCCTTTATCAGCTCCTGGTTGAAGTATAGTGACTTACTCTATCTGAGATGGATGGAAGGGGCCTGGCTGTGCTACACTGGCATGCTACATTGCTAAAGTGCACCCCATGAACCTCATAGGCTCCTTGTTTGATTCCAGATCCAGTTCAAGGCCCTGGCATCAGCCTACATGACTAAACTGATTGTGGCCAGGGAATCTCACAGACTGCCTCTGCACACGCATCCCATCAAGAGAGCTATATTCATCAGGGACAATGGAACTGTCAAGACCCAGGATGAAGCTGTCAGCATAAGGAGGCTGAGAGCCCCTTGCAGAGGTCCCTAGACTATAGAGCACTCTGACTTGAAGATATCATGCTGAGGCCAAGTCTCACAGTATTCAGAGCCGGATTTCTTATTGTGATGAGACAGAAGAGAATCATCACTTCTCACGAGAGGAGAAAAACTGCACATATAACCACACCGTTTTCACCTTTTCTAACTCACGACTCCCCTACACTGCATCTTCTCTCTCTCTCCAGCTTCTTCTTCATTATAGCTGCCTGCCACTGTTATAGTGGAACTACCTGATCCAGCCTACATGTGGCCCCTTCTTAATCAGGGCTGGCTAGCTATAGGCAGTTCACCCCTTAAGAGCAAGCCACTCTGTTACAATGAGCTTTGTGATTCATACATTTTTTTTTCTTAAGGCCAGAAGGGACCATTAGATCACCTAGTGCTGGCCTGTATAACACAGGCCATAGAATTTCACCCAGTTACCCGCTATTGAGCCCAGTGATTACATTTTACGAAAGCACATCTTCCAGAAAGGCATCGAATCTTGGTCTGAAGACATCAAGAAATGGAGAATCCACTACTTGCCTGTTCCAGTGGTTAATCACCGTGACCTGTTAAAAATTGGTGCCTTGTTTCTAATTTGAATTTGTCTGGGGCCTTTGCCTAGTTCTTAATAGAGTACAATAGGATACAATAAACATATATAGTTGCAGACGTCTTTATTTTAATACATTTCAAAACATAGCTCTGTAATTTGTAGTAATTTTAGCCCATTTAGAAGCCAATAGTTCTTTAAAAAAATGGGCACATACATTTTGGGGGCTGTGAGCTGGCATGATTATTTTGAGGTCTTTGGGTAAAATCCTGGCTCTGTTAAAGTCAAAGGGAGTTTTGCCACTGACTTCTATGGGGTCAGAATTTTATCTGTGGCTTTTGTTTATAGGCATTGATGATCTGTTTGTGGGCTATTTGTGATTCTTTTTTTCTGACTGTTATCTTTGAATCACAAATTCCTATTGTAGGGGCTGGATTTGTTAAGATATTATATTTCATGTTGCATTTAATAAAGATTTTATCATTAACATGGCAGCTTAAATGTAGAGAGAGAGCCTGTGACAGTAGGGTCAGACATTGGTAAATCTGATGGCCTGGCATGAGGACATCATTGAAGAAAGACTTGGAGTGACTTTAAAAGAGCAGGTGATTGCTAAAGGATGGATGCATAGATGGCTCAAACCTCAGCATGCTTTTGGTATGGATTTTTTCCCTTGAGTTCAGTGTAGATTAGGATCAATAGCTGGAGACACTCTACATTAAATGGAGTGTTCTTCTTTTGCAGTTCTTTGCTTTCAAGACTGACTGAAATTATGGTATATATTCGACATGATACAAGGTTCTTTGACTTACTCCACCTTTTACCCAATTCAACCAGTCTATTCCATGCTGTCTAAAAAGAATAGCCCTTCACAACTGATGTATTTCATTTAATTTAATCCTGCATGTTTTTTCTTTTAGTCACCTTTTCCTGAGTGTGATTTCTTTGTTGTTGCAGTATTTGTGTTGAATGTGCTTTTCTTCCATTTAATATATTGTCATTGTTTTTCTGAAAGGTATGTTTGAAATAATGAAAATTAATCTAAAACCTTATTGGTGTGGCACTGTACATACATTTTACTCAGAAAAATATGTAATAGTTTGTAAGGCTGAAAGAGCACAGGGTTTGAAGACAGGAAGTTCTGAGATTTAATCCTGACTCTGCCACTAATTCATTGTGGATATGTCTACACTGCACATTAAGCCCAGGCTCTCACTCAGGTTTGAGCCCAAGCTCCCCTTCCATCCATATATCAGTCTGACTCAGCTCAGCAGTCGCTCAGGACGTTGGCCCCAGGACCTGCTGGCTGGGGGGGGGGGGCGTGGGGGGGTGTGTCAGAGCCCAACTCTCACTGTGGCTTAAGTCCTAGCCTTGTCATTTTGCAGTGTGAACGCAGCTCAAGCCACAGACCTGAGATAGAAGGTCTGCATAGTGCAGCATGGATGCATTAGCACAGCTGCGAAACCCAGATCCAGCAATTGTAAATCCAGGTTTACAATACAGTTAGAAGCTCCAGCACAGGCCTGGAAACACTACGTCCACAAGCCTGGGTCCCACAAACCCCGGCTTAGTGTGCAGTGTAGACATCTGCCTGGTCTACACTACAAACCTATCAGTACAACTCCGTCTCTCAGGGATGTGGAAAATCTCCCGTCGACATAGCTGCTGCCTCTCGAGGAGGAGGAGTATCTACGCCGATGGGAGAAGCTGTCCTGTTGGTGTAGGTACCATCTTCACTAAGCGTTATTGGGGCACAGCTGTGCTGCTGCAGCGCTGTCCGTCCTACCCTGGGTGACCTTGGGCAGTTCATTTTGCCGTTCTGTCTCCGTTTTCCCCAGCTGTCAGATGATAACGCTGACCCTACCTCATAGAGGTGTTGTGAGGATTACTTAATATATGTATGGTGCTTTTAATATATACAGGGCTATAATATGCCAAGTGTAAGTAGCAGTTTGTACTCATAAAACACATGCTTCTGTTATCATGGCAACCTTTGTCCTTTTATGCAAATGGCAGATTACATTTAAGCACCCAAGAGGGTAACTATGGATCAGTGGTGGGCAACTTGCGGCCTGCGGGCCGCATGTGGCCCATCAGGGTAATCTGACTGCGGGCTGCGAGACATTTTGCTGACGTTGACCATCCACAGGCACCGCCCCCCACAGCTCCCAGTGGCCACGGTTCTCTGTTCCCAGCCAACAGGAGCTGTGGGAAGTGCCGCCTGCAGGCATAGGGGCCACAGGGATGTGCTGGCTGCCGCTTCCCACAGCTCCCATTGGCCGGGAACAGAGAACCGCAGTCACTGGGAGCTGCAGGGAGCGGTGCCTGCGGATGGTCAACATCAACAAAATGTCTCGCGGCCTGCAATCAGATTACCCTGATGGGCTGCAGATTGTCCACCACTGCTATGGATAGTACTGGTAAAAGAAAAGACACTGGTCTAATAAGTAAAATACAAGTGTTTGTTTAAAAAAAGCTAAAGCTGTTTGGAAGTAGATTTAATTCCTATAATAATTATTCATGTTTTACTTAGATTTTCACATTGTTTTTCAATAAAAATAAAAAGTTCTGGCAACTGCCGTAACTGACTATATGCATGCTACCTCTGAAATACAGTGCGAAGCATCTTCTGAGAGAAATACAGGGCTCCGTGTTCAAACCTTGACGTCTTTAACAGAACATCTGGATCCACAATGGACCGTCAATAGTGATGAGTTGTGTTCCATGACAGTATGAAAGTGAGGTTTTGAGGTGGGGCAGAGCATTTGCAGGGCTTAGAAACCTCAGAGACTATAATAGATCCTGGGCAATAGCAGTGACTGAACAACAGCTCAAGATGTGGACAAGAAAGATTTCTTTGCCTAGCCTTAGCAGACATCTTCTGTACAAATCCCCTTGACTTGGGCTTTGCTTAAGAAGAAGGGATTTGAGCTTTCAATGCTCTTTTTTTAAAAAAGTAATAGTGCAAACAAGTGCAATTGTATCCCCATTAAGTGTGCCCTCGTTAGTTTTAGGCACAATGTGCTGGTGAATCTCTGAGTATTTAGCCCACTCTAACTGGAAAAGAGTAGCTTTAAAATATAGCAATTTCCATTAAGCTTACAAGTTATTTAATTTTTTGTTTACTGTGTATTATGGGGCTTGTTTCTGTTTGGAAAATATGCAACAGGTGAACATATTTTTAGCTTCACTACAAGCAGTGTGTGCTTATCCTCAGGAGTCCTTGGCTTGAGTGTAAGGCCTTGGATTGGTGCCAGCAGGAGCTGTATTTAATAGACAAGGTAGAATTCTTGGTTTAAGAAATGTAAAACCACCACAGAAAATGACAGATCTCTTTGCCCTTAACATAGAAAAAAGCATTTTCTCCCTAAATCTGCAAAAGTGGGGAAGGTTTAAAGCATTAAGTTATGCAAATCTAACAGATTTAGATGGGATTTGGAAATGTTACCTCCGCTGCCTATAAACAATGGGCCAAATTCTGCTCTCATTTACACTGCAGTTATCCCCCTGAAATAAATGAGGTTTCCATTCTGGTATAACTGGGAGCAGTATTCACAGAGTTGCCTCAGTTTAATTTAGAGCAGATTTTGCTCCAATAAACCTATTAAAATACTTTGTTCTCGTTGTACCCCTGTATGCTGATAAAAGGTGTTGTCGTACAGCAGGTGATTATATTGAGGTGAACTGTAACTGACTCATATCAAAAAGAGAGATGTCGATCATGAGCTCTATAATTAGTGAATTACATTCTCTATGGGAGTATCATGCTTCCAATGAAGGGAGCTGTAGCTCACGAAAGCTCATGCTCAAATAAACTGGTTAGTCTCTAAGGTGCCACAGGTACTCCTTTTCTTTTATCAGAAAGTAGTTATCAGGCGCTCGTGTCCTTGGTGGTAGTTTCTGTCAGTACACTGTTCATGACTCTAGGAAGTGCTTACACTTTTAAACCAATAGGAATTTTGTGAACAATTTCCCATTGCTACTACAACCGTGAGGCCAGAATCCATAAACTTTTCTGTCACACAGGAACAAAGTGCTGACTTGAACAGGGAGGCTGGGACTAGGAATGGGGTATTGAGAGAGGGTCATTAATAGTCCTATTGAGTGGTTGTGGTCACAGTTTACCTTCACAGGATTAATAAAATGGGTGGTCTTTGTGCTTCTTTATTATTGGAGGGTTTTAATTTTGCATAGCACATATTTATGAATCAAAAATGGTATAGCTTTTAGCCTTTAAGCTGAAAGTATTTCATTGTGCTTTTCAAAGTAGCTATAAAACATAAGAAGGGCTTAGGGGGAGAAGACTGTGCTCCCACAGTAAATCAAAAGTGAACAGACAAAGGTCAAAATACCAAAAGCCACAAGAACATTAACACTTAGGATATAAAGATTTCCTCAGAAACTAATGCTTGTTCTTGCTTTAGATAAAGCAGACACCTTATCTTTGTGAGTTTACAAAATGGAGCCAAACTATACAAGTAACCACTTTAACTAAACCAAGGCCTGGATCTTTTAGCAGTCTGCAGTCATTAAAGCTCTCAGAAAGTCTCCCAGGAGCCAATATGCTTGCTTAAGTATATGCTGTAAAAGGTCCCTGAGATTTACAAGGAACTGCTCCATGCTAAACTAGGCACCATCTGATAAACAAGCAATTTTAGCTGCAGGCTAAATGATGCTCTTTGAGGCTTTGATTTACAATGCTGCAGATGATATATTTGTAGTTCTAGGATAAGTTCTGTTGTGGACCTGCTGTGATTACTCATCCATGAGCCAAAGTCAGGGGCTCAGATCTTCAACTAGGAGGTCAGAAAATTGCCAGTGGAGCAAGAAATGTTTGATATGGCTTATTTAGATGCAAAACATATAAAAAGCTTAAATTAAGCAAACAGTTGTGAATACGTGCGCTTTCTAGGGACCCAAGGTACTTTGTAAGCTTGATTTTAGACTATTTTAAGTCCAAAATATATGAAAATAAGTCCCAAATTGACTTTGTTGGCTAATTTTACTTTCATTAGATTATATTTTGAAAAGCTGCATCTACTTGGTTTATTATTATTGACATCTAAAAATAGGAAATACTCACTTGGAATTTAAATCAGTTTGGAAGTAAATAAAGCAAACTATATCATATATTTAAGAATCTTAGATCAGAAACTCTGAAAGCCTTGGGGAAAAAAGTGAAAACAGAATCCAGCACTCTGGAATTGCTTTGCTTTCATAATTCTTTCAGGCAGGTCAAGACGTGTGGGTCCCATCCTGCAAGCAGTGAAGTACATCCAGCAAAGTGGTGAGTGCTCTTAACTGTTCCTGAAGTCAGCGATTTTCTAGATATGCTAGTGACTTCCTTATCAGGAGCACATGATTAATGGATTAGAGAATATGTGATTAAAATTTGCCACTACAAAGCCTTAGACTTATCCAAAAATACTATCACACAGATTATGCCTTGTCTGTTTGACCAGCAAAAATCTATAGCACTCCCTTTCTGCTTTTCAAATACAGCCCTACTTGCTTTATTTCACTTCTGAAACGCAAACCAGTCAACCAAGCTGACTTATTCATCACTAGAGCTGGTTGGGAAATGTACTTTATTTTCCATGACAAATGGAGACAAAAACAGTTCATATTCACCTAGTTTTTTCACAGAAATTTTCAGAAACGCTGAAAACTTGATTTTTTTCATTTTTCAAAATATAATTTTTATTTTTATGGTTGTTGAAAGAATTTATGGGGTTTCAACAAGAACCCAAACACTTTCTGCATAAATTGACATTTTCACACCAAAATTTCAGTTCTGTTAGAGAACTTTTTGGCCAGTTTTACTTGCCATTTTTGGACGATTTAGCTTATTAAGGACTCAGTTTTGTGAAATGCTTCATGTCCTTAACTCCCATGGGCTTCTTCAAGGAAGCGTGGGTGAAACTGAATTCAGATTTCAGTTTATGAATTCAGCATATCTGCTTTCATGGGAGGCAGCATGATCTAGAGTAACAAGCATATGACTGGAAGTAAGGAAGTCCTGAGTTCTAATTGAAGCTCTTACAATGACTTGCAATGCGACCTTGAGCAAGTCATTTAACCATCTGTAAAATGGCAGCTAGAAGTATTTAACTTCCTGGAGTGTTGAAAATATAAATGAATGACATTTTAAGTGAGCAGACAACGGGCCAGATCCTCAGTTGATTTAAACTGACTTCAACGGAGCTATGTTAATTTATACCAGCTTGGGATCTGGCCCATAGTTTGTAAAATGCTGTGTTGTAGCAGTCATGCCAATAGCAGATTGCTGTAGTTAAGGTTGGAAAACACTAGCATTAACCTCCTTTTCATATCTTTAACTAATATTCCACAGGATCAAATTAATATAAATTACACTTTCCTTGGAATGCAGCTAACTCCTAGCATGTGGAGCTGAAAACCAACTGATCTGCCTAAATGCCAGGTTCTGGACAGGCCAGCTACACTTAAACTCTGCCCCAATATATTGCTTTCTCTATCTTGTATATATTAACTTGCAATGTGTGTGTGTGTATATATACACACACACACACAATTAAGTCCTTTCACCACACTCTTTAATGGAAGTTGTAATTCATTTTTGTCACATATACAGTACTGGCTAGATAATGCAAACCACCTCTGGGAGAATTATATTCCATGAAGCTCACTATTAATGTTCTAACAGCTACAGTAAAATGATTTTTAATAGAATCAAACCAGGCATTGTGTATTGGCACCAATTCTGAGGCACTTCCAATGTCAAGGTCCCAAGGGACTTATTCTTCTCTTGATGCACTTGTATAATTCCCTGTAATGTGAAAGAGATTTACAAATGTTCTGCAAGAGGAAGGTATATATACATGCTGGCTACGGTAACAGGCTTTAATTAGCAATGTGTTGCATCAGTTAAAAGGAACTTGCTCTTTGAAAAACCTTTGAACTTGCCCTTTGAAGAAGTGCATAAGAGCAACACGGACACCTAGGAGGTTTATTCACTTGGGGCTCTTCTTTCTGTCTCAAACCATGACATGAAATAATATAATTTCTTTAAATGACAAAGATATCAGGCTTGAATGTCTCAAAAGTTGATGATATACACAATATATTTATATTTTTGGAAAAAAACTTTTTGAATAGTATTTTGCTAAAAGGGCTGATGCATAGTGTCTGTCCAAGTACTATTTCTAACAGTACATCTCATTTGCATGTCCTTACAACAAAAATCTATTTATTAGAACTCAGTGTGGAGAACCCTCTAAAAGTGAATTTTTCACATGCTGCTAACTCAGAAATACTTTTTCTTTTTTACGGTACACCATTAGTTTCAAACTGGTAAATTATTTGTGTTTGCTACATATGTCTTTGTGGAGCCAATGTAACTTTTTACAGAAATTGTTTATGGAACACAGTATGACTCTGTATGGGGACAAGTTTACTAAAGGATAGTTACTCAGGCTTGACCTTCCGCCTTAGACATGATAAAATTTTCAAAAACTTAAATGCATGTGCTCCAACTCTGAGAGAAAACGCCAAGAAGAGTGGGGCTCGGACTTTTGTTAAGGATCTGGCTGCCCAAACGGGATTTTCAAAAGTGCTCAGAGGCCCCCAGATACTCAGCTGGGTACTTCATGACTTTGTCATGTCAGTGGCACAACTGAGCCAGCAAGCACAGATTAAGCCACTCAGGCACCAGCCTTGCCTTGATGTGGACATGGAAACAGTGAGACATGTATGCAATATTAGGGTTAAACATGGAGGTTGCATCTTTATTAAAACCCTTAACCAATAGGAACCATTTCCCTCAACTACCTGGCAGGGCTTTTCCGGTGCAGATTTCAATTAGAAACCAATAGCTCTGGGTTCTGCAAACCTGAAGGCAACTATATGGGCAATGCTCCCTCTACACCCTCAAGCCTGCCCAGGGACCCTGGCTGGAAAGCAAAGTCCCAGCCCATTCCCCTTTTCCACACAGGAGACAGGAGAGATGAAATGAGATGAGCCATGTGCTCCACAAGACAGGGAGGCAAATCTCTCACCCTGCAATGTTGTGCTCTTGGCCATGTCCAAGCAGTCCACTGAGGTGCAGGGACCTCGCCTTGTACCATTTTTAAACCCATCAACTGCATTGAAACCCACTTAAGTTGTGACAATGTAATTTAAATCCTCCAAACTGGACCCCCAGAGTGTTGGATGGAAGGTTAAAAAAAAGTCATCCAGAAGTTTGCCAGATTCACCATCTGGGAACATTGTTTGGGTCTAGAAGGAAAGTCTGGTGATCCTCCTAGCTCCCAGAATTGTAAGACATCTGGCTCATTAGGTAAGGCTGGGGCTGGTGACTTGCCAGCAGAAAGCAAAAGAGCTCAAAATGGCCAATCCCAGCAATAAACACAGGCAGAATTCACCCCCCTCAACCTCTCCTGGCAGGCAAGAGCCAATCAGCCAGTCCCTCATTGTGCCACTGTCTGAGGGCAGCAGCAGCAGTAGGCAAGTCAAGCTCTGTTACCTTGGGCTAGCCTGCCACCTGAGGTGGGAAAGGAACCAAAAAGGAGCAGCACCCTCCTCCTGCCCTATTCACACACACTGTGGAAGGGTGGGGGGGAGTAAGAGAGCAAATGTAGTATTGCCCCAACCACTCCTGCTTGGTGATCTTCATGTCCCCCTCCTGCCTTCCCACACACATGAGGGGACAGCCCTTTGCCTCCGAACCCATCAAAGTCACACCCCAGTGAGCAAGGTGAGCATTGGTTGCTCTACACATCACAGACCCGGAAACACAGTGCCAAACGTTAAAAAACCCAAGGCACAGCAGGGATATGGGTGACACACATGCACATATATTGGCAAGAGCAATCGGGTAGGACCAGAGTAGTAGCAAGTGGGCTTCCAGGCTCTGGAACCCCAAGAAGCATATTTGATTTGGAAACACCAAAATATTCCCACTATGGGAACATTTTGGTGTTTCCAAAACAAAATATTATGGAATTTCACTTCCATAAACAATTTCAAGGTTTAGGATTTTTGTCCCGATTGGGGATTAGAATTTTTCCTGGAAGTGAAAATCAGTTTGGCTACAGCACTAGCTACACCCTTTCCGTCTGAGTCAGCCACCACCATGTCTAGCACACTGCCCACTGCATCCTTTTAATGGACCAGAGGGATCACCATTGGCATCAGCCAATCAGCTGCCTCTGCCTAGCTGGCTACTTCAGTGATAGGGTGAGGCGTGCAACTGAGTAGCTAATCTTCCCAAAGAACAAGGATGACTTAATAGAGATAATGGAGGAAACTCTATTAGACTGCCTACTTTTCATCACTGCTAGGCATAGAGGATGGGACTCTGTGCACCTGACAGCTCTTAGGCTAGAGTATATTGCCAACAGGAAACACGCACACTCCATGAATGTGATGTATTTGTATGTGACTAAATTGCTGTTTACAATTGTGTCTAGGTTTTCCTGGATCCTACTATGACTTCTATATTTTAAGCAAATGATGCCTGCCTGCGCTGAGCAAGTGTGCAGCCGTTACACTGGGTTTCATCCTTGGCACACAAAGATGAATGTAAGATATGCATTGCCACTGCACAGATGTCAGCAGTGAAGGGGTTAAGCTGTAACCTGTATCAGTTATTGCCTCAGACTGTGCTCACAGCCCTTCAAAAGTCCCCAGATGCCAGTTTATTACATCAGTAATCCCTGCTAATGAATTCATATATTGGGTACTCTGTAGTAATGTCTCATCCATTCAATCCCAGATGTACTGACTGGTCTTTGCTCTGCATTATTTGCCTATAGTAGGCTGAAAGAAGCACGTTTCACTCCTGCTCTGATGCAACTATTTCTGAGGCTCTTGTTTCCTATGGAGCCTGGATCCTAAGGATATTGGGTTATCTTGCCCTTGGGACCCAGATTGAGCAGGTAGGGACAGCTGAATCTGAATTCTCATTAAAATGATTATGCCCCAAATCTGAATTTTGCCAGATTCTGAATGGTGGGACCTTTCCACACCCTTTGCAAGGCCTTTCATCTTGCAAAATAAAATAAATTAGTAAATCTCCATTCCAATTGCAGAAGATCAAATCCAGGCAGCTCGGAAAAATGTGGAAATATGCAAAGTAAACAGATTGTTTCTGACAGTAACAATATTGCAATTGCAAAAAGCATCATCAGATTGCAACATACACATACTAAGCTTTGAGAACAGCAAAATTCACAGTGACTTGAATGTCTACACAGCAGTTTTACAACTCCACAGCCTGAGCCAAAGTCAGCTGACTTGAGCCAGCCAACCCAGGCCAGCTACAGGTATTTAATTGCAGTGTAAGTGGGGTTTTGTTTGGGGTTTTTTTTTGGGGGGGGGGGGGGGGGGAGAAGGAAGGGGGTTAAATGAAGAACTTACATTTGGGTTGTTCTTAGTTTTTGAAAAAGTATTTATATCTTTCTTCTTTCATGTAGGTACATGAAAATGCAGTGTTTCAATAAATAGGATGGAGGCACCAGCTTAATAAAGTAAATGAATATGCCATACAGCCAAAACCAAACATGGCTGGACACCCAGATCATATTCCTCTAGTACTGTATCGCTGAAATTGTTGGTGAACGAGTCTGTCAAACAAAAGAGACAGCCTACAAGTATCACAGCACCCATTTCTTTGTAGATATGTGGGAAAGCAGTTGTCAGAGTGCATAGTGTGCAAGAAATGTTCTTTGGCTCGGTCACCGAAAATATTGGTCAGTGATGGGAACTTCCCAAAATACATTGTCAGCTCTTTTCCCTCTTCTCTGTCACCTTCATGGATGGAGATCACTGTATAGTTTTCAAATAATGGCAATTTAAATATTATTTTATCATTCCTGGACCTGAAAAGTGAAAGTTGCACAATCAAATATACGCTGTAATGAGGTTTTGTTGGTTAGCTACGGGAACACTTTTAAAAAGGAGCCATTTAAAAGCCTTCTAATGAGAAAAAGTACATACTCATTTTATTTAGAACACCTGGGGTGAAATTCTCACCTCTACCATGGTGCCTTTACCCTGACAAAAGGGGCCAGCACCGTGTAATACGGCTCTAAAAGCCCCAGGATCAGCTGCAGAGAATTCCCTCGGGGCCAGCACTGCAGATACAATCATTATGGATGTTCGGTTCTAATTATGGTCTCAGGACAATATTACGAAAGAGAAAAACATCCAGTTGCCCTTCACTGTACAGTCTAGCAATGTTTCTCAAACTCTTTGTGCTAGTGACCCCATTTAGACATAAAAAAAAATCATGACCCCCATTAAAAAAATTGCAACCTCCTACCTTCAGGGCCTCAGAGCTTCAACCCCACTCAGGCAGGGAGCTTCAGCCCCGCTGGGCATGGGGCACAGGGCTCCAGGTTTCAGCCCCACTCGGGGGATGGGGCTCTGGGCTTCAGCCGCACTGGGGTTCCTGGCTGTGGCTTTTTGCGATGCACAGTTTGAGAACTGCTGGTCTGTAGTGGCTCAACAATAGGACAGCATCCACTGGAACAGTTAAGGAGAGTCCAGATGTAAGGGGAGGAACTGGGAGGGCCAAGAATACTCTGAAATGTGAGGAGATTAAAAATGGTATGGTAGATACCTACTAACTCCAGGGTTGGATTATTTGCAATCCTGATTTCCAAGAGTGGCAAACTCCTCCTTCTGTTAGCTAAAGGAAAGCAGAAAACAAGTTGGGCTTTTGCAGGAAATAAATTGCCAAGCTGGTAATTGTGACTGACAGTATAATAGTCTGGACCAGTGGGTTTCTCTCTCTCACACACACTTTTTTTTTCCCGGTATTGTCAATGTAAATAAAACAGTTGTTAGCAGAATGAGATTAAAAACACAGTTTCCCTAAACAGATAGCAGCTGTTACACCTAACCCTGTGACTTGAACATAGTTTTTTTCCTGTATACATGAGCCAAATAGCCCCATTTTCAGTACTAAGACCCAGCATGGGTACTTCTACTCAGGCTTCACCAAACTCCGGCCAGAAGAATGTGTTTATATCAAGTTGTTAAAATGCCAGGTGTTCTGTGTTTGATCCCTCTGCCCCTGCTGGGTGAATTAGTAATAAGCAAATCAATCCAGAGCACTTCACCCCCAACACTCCCAGTTTTCACTCAGCACAAGCCAAACACATTTTTTTTCTGTTAAGACTTCAAATAGTTTAGTTGACTTCTTTAAGAAGTTCAATATTCATAAGCCTCTGTACTTCCTAGTTGTAGCCAGGAGTGGGAGTGCCAAAATATTGCAAGACAACATGAAATTTTCAACAAAGGGACCCTATTCTGTGAGGCATTGAGCATCTGTCTTCACTGGGCTCTGAAGACACTCAGTCCCTTCTTGGAGCTAGGCATTCAGCATCTTACAGGACCAAGTTGGATGAGATGAAGGAATTTAAACAGCACTCTCCCAGCTTGAGGTGAGCTCCCTAACCACTAGACTAATTCTCTGTCTCTATCCCTATTAATATGGAATGTGGAACAGCTTTAAAAAAGGAGCTTGAGAAAGTCACATCAGACTAGCCTGGTAGTTAGGGCACTCACCTGAGAACTGGGGAACCCCTGTTCACATACCTTCTCCTCCCAATGGGGGATGCAGGGGGCTGACTGAACAGAGATCTCCCACATCCTAGATGAGTAACCTAACTCCTGGGCAAAAGTTTATGTGGAGTTAGTCAGGCATGCTCTGAGTATGCCTATAGGATTAGGTCCTACAGGTATTCCTCTGCCTATCTTCCATTTTCTGGCTTGAGGATTGCACTGGGGCTTAGGCAGGAAATAGACACCTGGAGACTTGCCCGAGGCACCAGCATCAGAGCAGAAAATGTAGGTGCCTAGGGAAACTTTACAGAGAAATATAGGCACCCAGTGAGTTTAGGTAGCTACAGGGCTAGGAGGCAGCTAGGCAGGGGTTTTGTAGATCACAGTAGTGCCTTAATCCTTTGTGGATTTGGCCCTAAATCACCAGCAATAATTAGAGGCACAACTGCTTTCCCCCTGTGCTAGCTTGATTGGGATGAGGAAGTCAGCTGTGCTTCTGAATGTCCGTTGGAACAGGCAGAGCTCATTACCCTCCTCAGGGAATGGAAAAGGCTAAATTCCTCTCAGAAGATTAGTGTGTGTGCTCCCAGACAGGAGTATTTATTGGTCTGCCTCCCACCCCCACCCAGTTGGTTATTCATTCATATCAGACCCCTGTTGTCACAGAGACTACTTCTCAAGTCCTTATTCCAGTCAAACTCATTAGAAATTGAGGCTTCAGAATGGGCACTATGTACAGAGTCCCCCTATAACTGGAGAGGGGCTGTCTGGTAAGGGCCTCTGCCTCTCCTTTTCATTCTGGAAGTGGTGACAGAGCATCTCTTCACATCCTCCAATCCTCTCAGGGGTTTGGTCTCCAATCTTTGCTCGGAGCAGCTGGAGGAAGAGTAGGAACCAGTGCTTTCTCCTTAGTACTGCTCCCCCTTCCTCTTCTGTCCTGAGCAGAGAAGGAAGCGGAAGTGATTATTACCTTGTAATGCAGCTTTTAACGCTGTGGGGAAGGTGATAAATTCTACATTCCAAGAGGATTAGCACAGTGAAACCTACATACAATAGTGTAGTCAAGCTTTGCTGCAAGAAGGATTAAAATCCATTGAAACAACTGGGAACTTTGCTATAGGTGGAGGCTTATTGAAAGTGGCTTCCTCTGCATTACCTTATGCTGTGTTGATGAGACTGGTTCCAAAGTATAGGTATGCAAAATACTCTGACTCTTACACAGTATATTTTGTACAAGATGTCTTTAAAATCAATAAACAACCTTTAGAGTGTACAAATAAAATGATGTGTAAATGGAAAATTGCATCATATTTAAGTGCCGATAATTGTAAAAGAAGTACAACTCCATATGTGTCCTGCTGAATAGAGGGGCTTGATTTTTCCTTTCTTTACACCTGTTTTCCATCATCTAACATCTCTGGATTTACTCCTGACTGAGATCTGAGTCTGTCTCTGTGGTCTTGTCTAGGTTGTGCCCCAGCCTCTGATGAAATAGCATCATTGCCAACCAGTGTAGACAAGAAAAGCAGCACTTTGCACGGATGGAGTTTAACATGATTTCAAGCAGGAATTGAGTGAGCGCCACTGCTACAAGCTGCTGCTTTCTTTATCCTCACGTGGGGTTTGCAGTTATGTCAGTAACTGGCTGCTAATTGTTGGTATAGGGAGAAATTCCCAATGTAGATGAGGCCTAAATTTTGTCACATTTTATGTAGTAATGTATCTTAGAAGAGGAAATTTCAAATGTTCTTTATGCAGACAAAAAGCCTTGTTGGTTCTTTTGTTTTGATCCCAACTGGTTTGGGTATTTTGAATATTCAGTCATCTGATTTTTGCTGGTTTCTTATTACTAGTTGACAAAGATGTGAAGAAGGACTCGCTGAGCACTATGAAACTCTCATCTCTGAGTATCTGGGGTTAACTTCTAAGGTAAGTAGTATCCTCTGAATTCTTAATGTTTTGGTGTATTTATATAGTTTCTGTGCTGCAGAAAGAACAAGAAGTCTAATTTGGAGCCATTTTGAAGTTGACGAGTCATGAATGTGTAACCCACATACTTTTTGGGTATGAGGGGGGGAGAGGAGAGGAGAGAAAGAGAGAATGTGTGTTTGTGTTTTAAATGAGTCTGCTCTACAGCCTTAGCTAAGAAGGAGTTGGCTTTTAGCTCATGCAGTGAAGGCTCATGCACTAAGTTCCAGAGGTTCCAGGTTCAATCCTGACAGATGTTACAAATGCACTTAGAATCTTCTTATATTTACTGTTCAGTGATTAAAATATCAGAGTTTCATGGTTGGTGTCTATATACAAAAAAACAAGACCAAACTAAAAAGCACAACCTTGCAAAATAAAACTGATTGCTTTTGTGTTTTCAGTTAAGAACAAGTTCCCATGATCTTTTCAGTGGAGAAAAAATATCAAGGGGGTGGGGAGTTAGAGAGGAGGGAGAGAAATGGGAAGTGATGAGGAGAGAACTGGACTGAAGTTGAAAATGACCTAGCTGAAAGAGTCGGGGTGAGGAATCAGCAGGAAAGAGAAGCTGTTTCTCATTATAAATAGAAAAAGGAATTGATAAATATGCTATGTTTGCCAAAGTTTTGATTTCTTCAGGACTGATCCTAAGATCCTGGTCCCGGAAGGATGGATCTGTGGTTTCTTTTTGCTGTCACTGAAATGATTTGGAGTTTTGCAGTGGAATTTTTAGTGGCCACAAGATTGGGTTCCTGAACCTATTCTATGTAATCTCACTTACTACTGGGACCAGAGAATGTGAGTGTGAGTGAGTGAGGGCTTCTAATGAGATCAGGTCAAAATGTGTCCTTTCCGATAGAAGCTTGCTACAATGGGGGGAAAAAACCCTAGGGCCCTAATGGTGAATGACTTGGTGTAAGTGGGTGATGGGCTTGCACAGGGGCCCAACACTATGAGTTGGCCTTTGTCATTGCATTATCACAATTTTTCTGTTTCTATTTTGAAGGGGAGTAAAGATATTTTGATTTTTGATGTATCAAAAATAGGTCAGTAAATGGCTATTTATAAATAGTTAAACAAAAGGTTTCTCATCAAAATGTAATTTTTTCTCTATAATATTAATCAAAGCATTATTTAAAAACATCCCTCTGAATTTTGTGAAGGATGCTGTAAAAAGTGGATCATCTTATTGTTTTAGATCATTTTCAGCTTGGTCTATTCAAGTCTTTGCTAGAAGTAGGAAAAGAAGGTATACCACCTCTTGAATACTACATGCAGTTTTGGTTGCCCCATCTCATAAAAGACATATTGGAGTTGGAAAAGGCACATAGAGGGAGAACAAAAATGATGAGCGGTATGGAACAGCTTCCATCTGAGAAGAGTTTAAAAAGACAGGGACTGTTCAGCTTAGAAAAGAGATGACTAAGGGGGAGTATGATCGAGGTCTCTAAAATCTGGAATGGTGCAGAGAAAGTGAATAGAGAAGTGTTATTTACCCCTTCACATAACCCAAGAACTAGGGGTCACCCAATGAAATTACTAGGCACCAGGTTAAAACAAACAAAAGGAAGTACTGCTTCACACAACACACAGTCAATCTATGGAACTTGTTGCCATGGGATGTCGTGAAGACCAAAAGTATGATTGTGTGTGTGGGGGAAAAAAAAAGAATTAGATAAGCTCATGGAGGATAGGACCATCAATGGCTATTAGCCAGGATAGTCAGGGATGCAACCCCATGCTCCAGGTGTACCATATGACAAGTTATGAATCACTCAAAATTGCCCAGTTCTGTTCATTTCCTGTGAAGCATCTGGCACTGGGATAGATAGACCATTGATTCTTATTTTCATAAGTTGCATTTATTGGAGATGTGAGGAATATTTGATATTACTAATATCAAAGGCCACAAAGCAGGCGTCCCCAGTGTGGTGCCTGTGGATGCCAAGGCGCCCGCCGGGGAATTTTTGTGTGCCTGCAGGACACCCCGTCGCCGAAACGCCGCCAAGAAGTGTTGCCGTTTCTCTGCGGCATTTCGGCAGTGGGCTGTCAGGCGCCCGCCACAGTATATGCTATATATATAGCAATATGCTATTCCCACAAGAAAGGTTGGGGACCACTGCCATAAAGGAAAGCACCTGATTTATAGATCATCTGATCCAGTAGTAGAGAGGATTATATAGGAGATCATTTCTGATCAGCTCTTTGACTACTGGGACAAGTGGGTAAAGAAAGAAAAATGTTTGAGTCTTCAAAGCCTCATAGCTTATTTAGCAGTTAGAAGTACAGGATCAAGCCCTTAATCTGAATTTGAAAGTATGCTGAAAAGCTTCTGATCTGCTAAGACTTTCAGTTCAGAGTTCTTAGCTTTTTCTGCCACAGTTGGTGACACCATCACCTAGAGGAGAGAGGAAAGATTTCCTTGCAAACCTTACACTCCTTTACTGCCAGCTCCTACTCCAATCAAAGTCAGTGAGAGTTTTGCAATTGCCTTCAGAAATGCATGATTGGACCCTTGGTCACTTTCGTTTATTGTTAACTATTTATATTACTGTATGTATGCACTGTGCCTAGCAGAATGTGGCCTCTAAGTTCTAAAGTAAGAGACATCCTCACTCTGAAGAATTTGCAGCCTCAACAGATGAGGCAATAAGCAGTGGGAGAAAGGAAGTGGTATTACTGTATCTACATTTCATATGTGAGAAGCTGATGTACAGAAATATTAAGTGAAATGCCCAGGGTCCCACAGGAAGTCTGTGGCAGAGTCAGGAATTAAACCCGAATCTCCTGATTTCCAGTCCAGCCCTATAACCACAAGAGTTTGTTTGTTCATCAATTATGCTATAGCAAAGAAAATACAGTACCCTAAATTCAGGACTTAGCCAGTAATTCAGAGCTAAGTCCTGCAGCCCTCATTCACATAAATATTATCATAATCTATCACTTGTATCATGCTAGGTCTACAAGGTGCCTTTACAGACAGATATGAAGTTGAGTTCCAGACCACCAAATGCTACAACTTCAAATGAATGAGACTACTCAATCCTAAATCCTAATGAGATCAGAAGGAACTGATTTTTCAGATATTTGGTTTGAAAATGTATTTGATTGTTTCAATTCACTGCTCAAGAAACAATAATGTACAAATTATATGAAAGGCTAATAGATTATTCAGAAATAAACAATAATCAAGACTTAACACAGTGAAGAGAACTGTCTGCTTACGTGTGAAAACATTTTTCATTTTGTGAACCAAGATACGTTTTAGCTTTTAGAAAACTGCTGGCCAATTACATTTGTTGCTATTCAACATATCTGTTATTGCATGTCTGGTTTATATTACTCTCTTATTTCAGGTTAATGATTTGCTTGTTTACATTTTTAAATATAAAACTTATACACTTTATACCTTGATCAATTTTAAAAATAGGAATGTGCAGTAATGAATCAAGATATCCTCGTGGATTAGCTGTTTTAGTGGAGTAATGATGTGTAGGTTTTGCAGTTACAACAGGATGACTACAAACAGTTTCTGACATGTAAATGCAATGCCATTCAGTATGCTTCCATCGAGTTTTGCAAAAGAGAATTGGTCTATTTGGCTTATCCCACTTTGATTTTCCCAAGAAAATCAATATAATAAAGTAATTCTTTCCTACCATCCCCCTCCATGCTAAGCTCTTCTGAGAACAGTTAGAGGATGTTTTTTCTTCAATTATTTCAGGCTTTGTTTGCATTAAATCTTTTCAAAGAGACCCATGTAAATGTGCTACTTTAATGATGATGTTTCCCTATGAAATCAGCTAAATAAAATTTTACATTTAGAGTGAGTAAGAACCAGTTATGGAGAAAATTGTTCAATATCTGTTTCTTCCTCATTTCTTTTTCCATGCAAAACCTGCTGCAGCTATATATTGGGGTAAGAGTTTGCTGGTATTGTATGCATAATTCATGCTTTTGGCCTGCTATCTATCCTTCTGTTTCTGGAATCCTACAAGATTAGGAAAAATTATTTTTTACTGCGCTCAGTACAATTTGTTTGCAAGGAATGTAATATAACACACAGCACACCATACTTAGAGCAAAATTCTATTTTCAGCTCTGAATGACAGATCTTGACTCTAATAATCTCCCAGAGTTCTGCACATGTAGGGCGATCACAGTAACAGAGCTGAGATCTGCTCTGTGGAGCTTTGAGCAGAATTTCTCTCTACTATTGTAATGATGCTTAAAAAAATTGGATAGATGGATGCTTAGAAGACTTTTAATGTAGCTCTAGTGGGTATTTTGCCAGTTGGTAGGATTTAATTTAAAGTGGAATTAGCTGTTACTGATTACCACTTGGTTATATGGATCACACATTATTTTCCAAACCAAAAGTCATTTTTCACTGCCCCTGATGTACATGCTTCTCGCTTATAGTGGTGCGTGGACCTTGAGTTTTAGGAATCAGATTGTGGTTGCTGTCATCTGATGTGTTCTAAATCAGGAAAGAAGAATATCACACCTTTCTGGGTGCTGCAGCTTGAAACAGCCAATTAGAGCCTGTCTCTGTAAAGTAGACATTTTGCTTCTATGCTCCCTACCTGTCTGATTTGGGAAGTTTGCTGTTATATGAATTTGGGTGTATTCTAGTGATGATTTGATTCAATTATAAAGATGGGGATTGTAAAGGAGTTAACTGTTTTAAAAAAAATTAACAGTATATCAGTTTAGTTCAGTGACAGCAACAAAATTCCAGTTGATTTGACCTCACAATATATTGAGCAGGTTTCAGAGTAACAGCCGTGTTAGTCTGTATTCGCAAAAAGAAAAGGAGTACTTGTGGCACCTTAGAGACTAACCAATTTATTTGAGCATAAGCGTTCGTGAGCTACAGATGAGCTCACGAAAGCTTATGCTCAAATAAATTGGTTAGTCTCTAAGGTGCCACAAGTCCTCCTTTTCTTTTTGCGAATATATTGAGCAGTCTCACCACTGCTGGTGTGTCAGTACTAGGGGCCTGACACAAAGTTCACTGATGTCAGTGGGGGTCTGTTAACTTCACTGGAGTAGGTATCAGAGCCTTGGAGCAAGCAGCTTAGAATTATTGAAGAAACTTTGCAACTGTATTTTTTGTGACCTCTCATATTTGAGTCACTATTTCTCCTGCTCCCCCAAAGACACTAATGGAAGAACATGCTTTTGCTAAATAATTGGAAGTAGAGCTGGTCAAATAGGATTTGCAGAATATACAGGTTGGTAAATTTGGGTTTATGAAGCATTCATGAACCAGCCACATTATCTTTCAAACCCATTCAGTATTCTAAAGTCACAAGTACATAGAGCAGTTTATGGATTATTCATGAAGTATCTGATGTTGGTATCCAAACTTTAAAATGGTTACCCAAGACACCAGTGGATCAAACATATATGCTCAGTGTCAGATTTGACTGAGTATGTATTTGATGTTGAACACTTCTGTTGACCAAATTGTGTAGACCAGTTTCAAAGCTGTGTAAAATGCTTGAATACTCAAAGGTTCTGAGACAGCAGAATTGAGCAGAAGTCCTAGTATGGTATTGCTAACCCCCAGAGTTTAAATATCAAGGGTCAGGCCTTCAAAAACATGAGACTGTCTTCAAATGATGACATTTTCAAAGAAGATATATTTTGGGGTTCCTTTTCTTTGCTCTTTGTCTTGCATCTTAGGTTGCACTTGGGTCACGTTTTCAAGTTTTCCTCCACAACCAGGAGGACTAGAAACTTATCATAATTATAATTAATAATAAACTAAGGTTCTCATAAAATTCCAGAGCCTGGGACTTTTAAGAAAAACACCAAAAGTCATAATATTCATGACAAATATACAAGAATTGGGAATACAGGTAGCATTCAAGGAATATGTCTTATTCTCCCTCTTACCACCCCTAATCCCCCAAGAACTAACTTGGTGATGCTATGTTGCTTGTCATTTTATTTCATAATACCAGTGACTAGATAAGAATTTGGGGCTCAACTCTGTGCTTGGGAATGTGTGTATCTGTGTGCATGCATGTGAATTCAAGAGCAGACACTGGCCAATTGATTACCTATAATTACACCTTTTCCACTATATCTTCACATTTTAATACTATTAGCAGTAGTATATGGAGGAAATGAAATTCAAGACCAATTAACAAACGTAGGTAGTATTGATTCTACAAACACTTGCAAAACAGAACTATGTGCATCAGGAGACAAACACCCAGATATAGGAGGGCAGAGTAAACTGTAATCTGCTGCAGCTACTGTGACCTGATGCTGTGGAAGTGTGAAGCTCCATATTCTTGGACCAAGAGAGGGCGAGAATTAATTTAAATCTTCATCCCAACAAGAATCTCCCATGCACAACACATCTACAAAAGTACAGTGTTTGACCCTTGATATTTGGAGTATCACAGACAACGCATCATAAGCCAATCCCTCTGTGCTAAACACCTCTTATTTAACGGCACTAGTACAAAAAGAGAGTTTCCTCTTGTTTCATCGCTTTGCCACGTCAGACAAGGTCCAAGATTTATTAATTGTTGATGAATGGGTTATTCAAATCGGTAACAGTACTTTGTCGTTTTGTCCATTGTTACTGCACTGTACTTTCAATGACAATCAAGTTACTTACTGCACACCACTAGAATTGCATCAAATATTTTGATGTGCAGTAAATTGGAAGAGTTTGTTTTGGCCCTCAGGTTCTAATGCCTGGATAATTACCTCTGTATGCAGCCATTCACCCAGGGGCTTGATCCCCTGCTTCCTTATGACAAAACAGAACATTGTTGAAGCTGTGCCAAGTGGCAAACATCTTGCAATAATAATGACCTTTGCACAGGCCTCTCTGAGATAGTGTCCTTACGAGTTTATAGAATGTTTTATTCCAGACAATAGCATTGTGGCCAGGCAAAGGTTTGTGTCCAGAGTTGTCAAGCTCCCAGTATTTTGTAGTTGTCTGTTTTTGTGCTCAGGATTCCATGAGTTGAACACCAGCATTCCCATTAAACTGTAGCAGATAACTCAAACCAAATCTCTGTGGTAAATCTGCTTTCAAGCACCTGGTGCATTTCCTCTAATGAAGCCTTTTTCTCTCCATGATATGAATCCATTAGACACTGAGAAGCTTGAGTATGTAAAATATTTTGTTTATCTGGCTCTCCTCAAAGGTACTGTCTGTCATCATAGATGTCTGTAGTAAATATAGCAACAGTATTGCTGAAAGAGGGAATAATGTAATAGGCAATTAGATTTATGGCAAGCATAAACTGTAAAGCTTCTAATAACCATAATTCCTAACTTCAGTCATAACACCAGTATTAAAGCCTAGTTCTCCCAAGTATTTTGTGTTTCTAAAAATATCTTAACTGTAATTTCAGTGTTTTGCCTCCATTACAGTACCTCTAGTTTGAAAGCAAAAGGAGCCTGTCAAGTGGAGACAAATATATACAGAGAGGGGGAAAAGACAAATTGCTGGCTTTGTATGTTGTGCAACTAAAGCGGAGAAATAGGGAGTCAAAAATAATTGTCAGACCAAGAGGAAGTGTATATGAGAAGTCAGATCAGTACTTGGATGGGGGTAGAGCATGCGAGTGCACAGAGAGAGCTAATGTTGAAAAATTTGAAATGTCACCATTATATTTTGAATATAATTTGAAACCCTCTTAGAAAAGCAGCAACTGACAGCTAAAATGGTAAAAAGGGAGGGTGGTAGCAGGACTCTTATTAAAAGTAATTACATTTATAAAATATGTATTTAAAGAAACTCTTTAGAAGCCCTATCTCTTCTTCACTCCAGAGCAGTTCATTGCTGTTTGGTTGGTTGATGGCATAGACCCAAAGCTCAAAACTGCCTTTAGTGATTGGTGGATATCTCATGTTGGATCTTGTCACAGACTTAATTGTTTAGCAGACTGAGTAATTCTGTGCTTCGTGTTAAGGTACATGACATCAACCCTGTCACTTGTGATAATTTTTACATCCTTTTGGTACTGCAGTGAAGAAACTGCTGTTACGATTTCATTTCTTTTTGTTCTCCCTGCCAGTGCACCAAAATTCTATAGGCAGCAGATTGGCCATGCCTACAGACTTTCCAACTCAAATGAATATAAAGCAGTTATTAGTCAGTTAGAGAAGCAGGTTCCCTTAGAGGAACTGCAGACAATTAGTTTTACTCTATGTGGTCGATAGTACTATCATTTTAATTAAAAAATCAGTAAATCTGTTTTATAGAATTTTTGAAACTTTGCCACAAAAACAAGCCCTGCATTGGTCTCAATTTCCAGGCCCCAAGCATTGCACCCTTATAGGAGATTGGAAAATGTAAATGTACCATTTATAAGTTGAAACATGACTTTGCAAAGATACTACATTGGGGTAGAGGCTGGTGAATTTCAAAGTGTAAGGGATGATTGGAGGAGGTCAGGTGAGCACCCCAACATTTGAATGCTTATCTAAACCTTCTCTTCTCCCTCCCCGCACTCTCTGCACAGAGAGCCTTCTCTTTTTCTCTTCCCTGGTCATAAATCTGTCTCCTCCAGCTAGTACATCATCTACTCCCTACAATTTGTGACAGGCACTGAATCACTCTCCGTGCCTAACCTCCAGAGTTCAAGTAATTTTTTTTCACACTTTCACATCCCTATGACCACCCTGCACCTTGAGCAAGCTATGACTTTACTACCTTTGATATTCCCATCATAGGGCTCAGCCCATCTCAGGTTTCTGTTGTGCATGGTGTTAGCTTCTGTGCCTGAGTACATTGCTATTTTCTGACAGGAAAGCACCAGAATTAGCAAGAGATTAATCTGGCCTGGGTTAACAGATAGTATATACCTCTAAAGCAAAGACTATGCTGGGATATGCTGGAGGGATATCTAAAGGGATATGCTGGACTCCACAGTGAGATCATTGAATGTACTGCTCAGCGGTTCTCAAACTGTGGGTTGGGACCCCAAAGTGGGTCACAGCCCCGTTTTAATTGGGTTGCCAGGGCTGGCATTAGACCTGCTGGGGCTCGGGGATGAAGCCAAAGTCGAAGCCCTCAAGCTTCAGCAGGGCTTGGCTTTGGCTCCCCCCCTCCCCGGGGGGTTCAGGTTTAAGTCCCCCTTCCCACGGTTGTGTAGTAATTTTTGTTGTCAGAAGGGGGTCACGATGAAAAGACTTTTGAGAAACCCTGTCTAGCTACAGTGGGTGGGTGAGGTCCTGTGGCTTGCAATGTGTAGGAGGTCAGACTAGATGATCATGAAGGTCCCTTCTGACCTTAAAGTCTATGAGCTCAGAGACTAGTTTGCAAGTGCCTTAGGGGAAGGGTTTGTTGGAGTTCTCAGGGAGGGAGAATATATGTGCTGGGTCTCAGGAGGGAATATTTTTACAGGAACACAGTAGAGACGGTTGGTGGTGGTGGGGTGTTCAGCTGAACTCATCCAAACCTTAAAACAGTTTTGAGGGAAAGGGTTTAGGTTTAGACAAAGAAGGATTAAGAGTGAAGAAATTTATATTCCTTGCTCTGCTGCAGAGCTTCCTGTGAGGTTGTGGGCACATCCCTTAACCTCTCTTTGCTTTGATTCCCTCTTCTCTAAAATGGGGGTAATATTTATCTATCACAGAGTTGCTGTGAGTCTTTCTGAGATCTCCAGTTGCAAGGTAGTATATAAATACAAATTACTGTTTCTGAACCAGGTCACCAATTGTAATCTTCAATTATTCTTGCACAAAATAACTTTATTAAATATCACTTGATAGAATAAAAATATTAAGGGAAGATGTTCCTAAACATTCAGATAGATCTCTATTGAATTGCTATGTCTTATGCCAGAAGCTCTCTCTTTGAAGGATACTGCAGGATATTGGCTCTGGGATGGACAAGATGACTTTTAATAGATCTTTTGTATGTCTGGTTCAGATGATTTTGATTAATAGATTCAGGCCAGATGGGACCATTCTGATCATCTAGTCTGAACCCCTACATAACATAGGTTATTGAATTTCACCCACTAATTCCTGCCTTTGGCTCAATATTTTGATTGAACTAAAGCATATTTTAAAGAAAGATTTCCAATCCTGATTTAACAACGTCAAGTGATGGAGCATCTAACACATCCCTTGGTAAGCTGTTCCAATGGTTAATTACTCTTCTTGTTTGCTTCTTTTTTTTGTTTTTTTTAAAAAAGCATTGTTTCCAGTTTGAACTCTTTTTAGCTTCAACTTTCAGCTATTGGATCTTGTTATGCCTTTGATAGATTAAGGAGCTGTCTGCTAACAGATATGTATTTAGACCATTATCAAATCTCACATTAGTGTTCCCTTTGATAAGCTAAATAGATTGATCTCCTTAAATCTCTCATGGTAAGATATTTTCCAGAATTTGAATCATTCTTACAACTCTTCTCTTCAATTTTGCAACATGTGGACCCTAGAACAAGGCACAGAATTCCTGTAGAGGTCTCAAAAATGCCATATTTTGAGGTAATATCACCTCTGTACCCTGGCACAGTGTTTATACATTTGTGATGGGATCCCCGGGGTACAACCTGGAACTGGGATGCCCTGTACCCCCTTCACTCTCCAGCACTTTGCTAGTGAAAAGCAGCAAACCCCTCCGGCACTGTTATCACTCAGTACAACAGCATGTGGAGCCCCACACCCAGCTAAATTGTGTGAATGCTCCACGAGCCACTCACAAATCATACAGAGAAAGGCACTCACAAATCTCCCTAGCCTTGCAACCCAGAACTGTACCGTCTGTCTTGGTCAGAAACCTGGTAAGTTAATTACCCAGTCCGTCCCTCCCTCGATGTGGAGAGGACACACATGAGCCTTTGAGCTGAGATTTCCCAAGCACTTCAACCAGACCACACTGTTTTTGGTAAGATATAAAACAGATTTATTAACTACAGAAAGATAGATTTAAAGTGCTTATAAGTGGTAGGCACAAAAGGCTAGAGATAGTCACCAAAGAAAATAAAAGGTAAGCATGCAGTCTAATTTTAAACCTTATTAGACTAGGCCGTATTTAGATCAAGCAATTTTTCTTACCTTACTGGATTTTGTAGGTAGGTTACAGTTCTTAATACACAGGCTTCCCCTTTAAGCCTGGGACCAGTCTCCTCAGTTCAAGTCTTTGTTTTCCTAGCATCCTTGTTGCTTCCAGCACAGGTGGGGAAGAAGAAAGGCAAACGCATGATGCCACTGTCCCCTATTTTATATCCTCAGTGCATGTGCCTGGAAAACACTAGCCCAGATATGTCCTGCTGAGCTTTGCTGAGTAACCGAGTTGAGCAATCCCCCAGTGTGTGGTGCTTTACTTACAGAATTGTAAATCCCTTGTTTACAACTACCCTGCTGATTGATGATTGCTTAACATCCTACTGAGGTGGATCACCACCCTTGTTGTCAGTGGGGAACTAGCAACAGAGATTCTCAAACTTGGAAAATATTTCAGTAACAACCATACAGCAAAATTTCATAACTTCATACACACTAATGGATATACGTATTTGGACAGATCAGTGGGTTTCAGTAGATCATGACTTTTCATATGATATCTTACATGGCATGCTTTGTATGAAATATATCATAATTATATGCCGGGGCAAACATGGGGTTCCAGGGTGCTGCTTTGAGGTACAGAGTGCTACAACATCCAAGGATTGTGTTAGCCCTTTTTACCACAGCATTTCATTGGGAACTCATGTTCAGCTAATTATCTACTATGACCCCATAGATTGACAGTCACAGCTTTTCAGGATAAAGTGCACCATCCTGTATATATGGACTACATTTTTTTGTTCCTAGACATACTTATGTTCGGTTGTATTAAAACTCAACCATCTTGCCAGTGATCCAGATAAGTGGTACAAAAGATCTGTCCTTCTCATTATTTAGTATCCCATTAATCACTGTGTCATCTGCAAACTTTCAGCAGTGATTTTTATTTTTTTTTCCAGTAAGATTATTGAATAGCATTGGACCCCTGCAAAACCTTGCTAGAAACATCTCCACTTGATGAATCCCCATTAGCCAATATGTGATAAAGGCTGTTATTATTAGTTAGCCAGTTTAAATCCATTTATTATGTGCCCATATTGAATTTGCATAGTGCTAATGTTTTAATTAGTACTAAGTCAAACTGCATACAGAAGTCTAAATATACTATCAACCAAGTCTGCAATCTCATCAGAGAATTTTGTGTGTCTGATGACTTATTTTCCATGAAACCATGTTGATTGACATTAATTATAATGCCACTATTTATTGATTGAGTCTCCTATCAGTCGTTCCATTATTTTGTCAGGCTAGGTAGCCTATATTTACCCAGGTTATCCCATCTAACCTTTTCAAATATTATCCCAACATTGACTTTCCAAGGTTTCCAAGATCACTTGGGTTGCATATTCATTCTGAACTAATTCTTCAAGGTACTTAGGCCCAGATCCTCAAAGGTATTATTTAGGCACCTAACTCCCATTGATTTCAAAGGGAGTTGAGGACCCTTACCCCTTGGCTAGACAGGTCTATGATTGTGCAGGAAGTCTTTCAAAGATTTTTAGTCTCTCTGTATGTATTTAATTTTGCATTTTGTCAGCTAAACTACATACCTCTTACATGGAAATCATTAGCATATAATTTATGCCATGTGCTCACTGGAGTTAGTACTTTGTAAAGAAAATAATCCCTAATATGAATAAAAATTTCAGCACTACATGAAGTAATAGAAATGCTTTAGATGTTTGTGATACACTGGAAAGCTTAACCTTTAAAAATGTTCTTTTCAGTTTGTATGCTTTCAAATGGCTTCTGAATAAGTTTTCTTCAGCTGATTGCTTCTAAGAATTTTGCTGTAACATCCAAATGACATTTTATATCACATATTTGTAATTTTAAGGTATGAAAGATATGACAGGAGAAAAGGCAATTGAACTCTATATGAAATCTATAGCCCTTAGGAGAAAATGAACAAGGAATAACAAATTCTTTCATAGTCTGCATTGGTACTATCAGTAGTTATCTAGCACATGGAAAAGAGCATAAATATTCTGCCATCATTCCATGTGGGGAACACTCTTTGACGTCAGTGGGGAGTTGTCAAGGTTCCTCCCCCACTCTGAACTCTAGGGTACAGATGTGGGGACCTGCATGAAAAAACCCCCTAAGCTTATCTTTACCAGCTTAGGTCAAAACTTCCCCAAGGTACACAATATTACACCCGTTATCCTTGGAATGGCCGCTACCACCACCAAACTAATACTGGTTACTGGGGAAGAGCTGTTTGGACGCGTCTTTCCCCCCAAAATACTTCCCAAAACCTTGCACCCCACTTCCTGGACAAGGTTTGGTAAAAAGCCTCACCAATTTGCCTAGGTGACTACAGACCCAGACCCTTGGATCTTAAGAACAATGAACAATCCTCCCAACACTTGCACCCCCCCCTTTCCTGGGAAATGTTGGATAAAAAGCCTCACCAATTTGCATAGGTGACCACAAACCCAAACCCTTGGATCTGAGAACAATGAAAAAGCATTCAGTTTTTACAAGAAGACTTTTAATAAAAAATAGAAGTAAATAGAAATAAAGAAATCCCCCCTGTAAAATCAGGATGGTAGATATCTTACAGGGTAATTAGATTCAAAAACATAGAGAACCCCTCTAGGCAAAACCTTAAGTTACAAAAAAGATGCACAGACAGAAATAGTTATTCTATTCAGCACAATGCTTTTCTCAGCCATTTAAAGGAATCATAATCTAACACATACCTAGCTAGATTACTTACTAAAAGTTCTAAGACTCCATTCCTGTTCTGTCTCTGGCAAGAGCAGCATACAGACAGACACAGACCCCTTTGTTTCTCTCCCTCCTCCCAGCTTTTGAAAGTATCTTGTCTCCTCATTGGTCATTTTGGTCAGGTGCCAGCGAGGTTACCTTTAGCTTCTTAACCCTTTACAGGTGAGAGGAGCTTTCCCCTGGCCAGGAGGGATTTCAAAGGGGTTTACCCTTCCCTTTATATTTATGACAGGAGTGTTATGTAAAAAACAGTGACTGAATTTGACTTCGGGCCAAATTCATTCCAGGTGTTGTTGATATGAATGGAGTTACACCACTGATAAAATTGGCCCATAATAACTAGTTCTCCAGGGTTAAATTCTGCCACCCTTATTTATGCAAAATTCCCTTTGGCCAGGTGTACACTAGAAATTTGTGCTAAGATAGCAATGTTTTATGGTGGGGGAGAGGGTGCTGGTGACATGTATACAATCAAAAGCCCTAGTATAGACACAGTTATATGGACATTAAAGTGCCTCTTTTTGTGGTTGTTTTTTGTATAGCTTATTTTGCTTGCAGAATGAATAAAAGATATATTGGGAAAAGCACTTTTTGGCTGATGTATGCTGCGCCTACACTAGGAGGGTTTTACTAGTATGGCTATCTTGGCAAAACCCTTACATGTAGACCAGGCTATTGGTGTCATTCGATGAGAGTCTTGTTGGATTATGGACTACAAGGGGTATCAGCTTTCTCCTTTGGGGTATTGCCTCCTGATCCTGCCTGCCTGCCTGGTCAGTTACTGTTTTCTAGACCTGCAACCTGTATGCAAAGGTTTGAAATTAACCCAGCCTGCCTTAAGAGGGCTACTACTCTCCCATCCTTTCCTTTCAATAATGCAGCCACAGACTCTGCTAGAATGTACCAGGTGCTCCTGCTGCAGCAAAGAGAACAAAATCCATCTTCGATTTTGTGATTGCTTTTCTTGAGGGCTGATTGGACTCTTTGCATCCATGATTATTAATTACTGTCAGGCCAATGTTTTCAATGATTAATTGACCTTGTCTAGTTAAAACAATAAAGGCCATTTAATAAGCACAACACAAATGAAAAGGAGTACTCTTGTCTATATTTCTGAATGATCCTCAGTGATATGACCGACCTAAACCTAGTGGGAAAGCACTGAAGTGCACTAGAAATTTTGGCAGCTATAAAACCAAACAGCTTGTGTTCCTTGTTGCTGAGCACGCTGTATAGGCCAATTAATTACTGACTTTAAAGAGGTCCCTCTTCAGTCATGGCAGGCTCCTTGCTTTTGCTCCTAATTAAACTCTGATTCTCCCTGAATCTTCTACGTAAAGGGCCAGATTCTGTCATGCTGGGGCAGGGAGGTATAAATGTCACTTCTCTGTGACAACCGGGTTTCCTGCATGGGGGAAGGAGGGTGGGACTCAGCCTAAGCGGCAGGTTGCTGCCATTTTCCTTCCTCTAAACTTCTACCAAGGGATTTGGGTCAGATTTACTTTAAGGTTGGGGGGAGATGCACTGAATTGGTGCATCCTCCAACCCCCTCTCCATCCCCAAATCCTTGACAGTGCCAGTCACTTTTTAGACATGGTTGGTCTCCTCTCCCCTGTGTGAGGGAGGCTGTGACTATGTTCCAGTGCCACAGCCTCCTTCCCTGGTGTTCACCTGCCTTCTCTCTCCACTCCTCCTCCAAAGGAAGATTTTCAACTGTTCGAGCTTTTTGCTTTACGAGCTAAAGGGATGTTTGTGTGTTTCCTGTGGTGTATGACCTCCCTCATCCCTGCCACACGTACATGCCTGCCACATGTACAGCACTTATTTTTCATTGGACCCTCTTTCTGACTCTCTGCTCTGTTTTTTCACAGCCTCTGTATTTATTTTTAATACTTTCTCCTCACTATCCCTTTCTTTACCCTATTTTTCTCTACACCTGACTTTTCTACTTCCTGATTTTTACAGCCTCTCTGAACTGGAATATAAACTCAATAATGCTCAAGTCTAGCTTCAAAGCCCATGATGCTTGAGGAAGGTTGAAACTGGACAAAGCTAGTTCCCTTATTCCTGGTTCGAATATTGTAGCTCTTTCTTGTGGTAATGTCACTCCCATTAAAGGGTTAGAGTTCTTGATTACTGGCGTATGTACCTGCCTCAGCTGTTTGGTTCAGCCTGTGTGTTACTGCTTTTCTTCTGTGTGTATAAAATAAAATATACTTATCTCCAAAATGTACAGCTAAAAATGAAAAGCTTCTGCAGTATTTTATTTCTCAGTACTATACTGTCCTCTCTATTTACTTGTAGAAGTTGATCCCTCCCTTACAATATAAAAGAGTAAATAAATTGAGTGACCTGTATATAAGCTGACTTACATTTTTCCACCAGTGCTCTCTGTCAGAATGGGTGAATTACTATTGTGTGTTTGTTGTGTTATCAGAGCACCTAAGAACTCCAGTCACAGACCAAAACCCACCCTGCTAGGTGCTGTACATACATAGAACAAAAAGTCCCCATCATCTTTTACAAATATGATTTAGAGATCAGCCCAAACAAATTGAATTCAAACTTCATAGCTGTGGCCTGCCTCTATCAAAGGCCTAAAATGGGAACCCAAATCTGAGCTCTTCTAAACTTTGGTTGTGAGATCCTGATTATATTAAAGTGAAATTTTTACTTTTGACTCAAATGGGACCAGAATTTCACCCTAGGTCTCTAATTATGACCCAAAGAACACATCTAAATATGTCTGACTATCCTTCTTTGAAGAAGAAAATTCTGATGTACACCATTCTCAATCTACCACAGTGACATTGATTTGAACTTAGTTTTTATTTATTTATTTTTGGGAAAAAGAGCCTGTTGGGTAGGGTGACCTGATAGCAACTGTGGAAAAAAACGGGACAGGGGTGGTGTGTGTGGGGGGTAATAGGCGCCTATATAAGAAAAAGTCCCCCAAAATGGGACAGTCCCTTTAAAAACAAGACATCTGGTTACCCTACTGTTGGGGTAACTGAGAACAAGGTCCAGCTTAATCAAGGCCAGCCCAAGGTTTCCGTGACTTCAGTGGGAGAAGCACTAGAATTTAGTCTGGACTACAATGTCTGAAAAGAAATCCCAATATCCCTCACCCGCCACCTTCTTCAGAAGATCGGTAAACATTTGTGGATCACTGAAATCAAGTGCTAAACTACCTGATCTTATTTAGTACTGTAACCGGAATTGTAATTGGCATCATTTAATATCTGACAGGGAAAATAACCTGGAGACACTAACACAGGAAAGAGCTCTTATAAAGTATTGTACTGCAGCAATATTTTTAGCGCAACATAAACTTTTGGGGGCAACTGTAATACATTGTAGAGGACACTGCATGCCAATAGAATTGACTTAAGCATGTTGACTCAAACCCACAATTAGACCAGAATTGGCATCACTAATATATGTTAATGATAGGATGGAAACCTAATTTTGCAAAACAATAATGATTTGTAATAGTTTACAAATGAAGCTTTTAAAGTCTTTTATAATTGGCCTATTAATGTACTCTATCTAATGCCTAAAACAAGCCAACTTGATCCTGTCCTAAGCAATAGAAATAAAGTTCTGACCATTTTAAATCAAGAGGTTCATCGGAATACATCCTTAGCTGAAACAGGGATTTGAAAAGAACTTGCTGGGGAAGACTGGGACAGATACACAGGAAGTTTGGACAGGAGAGGGGAGGGAAACAGGCAGGCCAATGCCAGAGGAAGCAAGCTGTCCTCAGGAGAAAGGCTATCTGTTTGGGAAGAGAGATCCTGGATCCTACAGACAACCTTGACTCCAACCCAAAGAATGCTCTAGAGTGGTGAAGAAACTGAGGCAGAAAAATGAATGTAGAGTTTATTATTTTTGTACAGAGCTGTATATTTCTGGTATGATTAAAATATTATTGCTCTTTATTTAGAATTCTCTACCAAGTGTTTATGCGTTATGTTACACCTACCATGTGGCTCTTTGAAGAGGGAGGCTAGAAGGCTCACCCCTTTTGGTAGGGTTCTGGGAGAAAGTGGGTGTAAGCTATGGGGGTAACCTGGGGGTCAGTGCTGGTCTTGGGTCCTAAGGCAGGTGGCCTTCAGTGCCCAGGATCTGTGCCAGAGAGGCCAAGGGAGCAAATAGTACTGCCCCCTGTTGAGACCCAGGGGATCTTAAAGTACATGTGGGATCCTGTGGCTGGGTCCCCACACAGCAGCCTGGTGGGCTGCTAGCAGTGACTACTTGACCTAATCTGTGACAGAGGATTCACTGAATTAAACTTAAAATTAATACTCCAAGCAGTGGGGTCTGATCAGTTTTCAGCTAGATTTTCAGTTTTCAATGACTGGCAAAAATGCATGTTCGGAAAACTCAAAACTGCATTGGGGAATTTGTGTGGAGGCTAGAGACGTTAGCAGCTGGAAAGGTTCTACCTGGAGCGCTTGGCACATTGGGGTGGGTGTGTGTGTGGAGAGTGGCTTAGGGTTGCATGATAAGTAGTTTAGCTGGATGTTTCTTTTAAAATGATCAGCAGTGAAATGGCTAAGAACGTTGACATTTATTAATATTGCTATAGCTGGCAGCTAGCGGATCTTTGATCCAAAGACAGTCACAGACCTGGTTAAAGCAGGTGGGCATGGTAAACACCCTACTTTCAGGTTCTGTGGAAGAAGCAATTAAGCCCCACAACTATATGTATCCAGAACTAAACTGAGTTTTTTTTTGTCTCAGGGACTCTTTGATTGCAAATGCTGGGGCTTGGAGTTTGGTTTTGGCAAGCTGTGTGTCTTTGGATTTGTCTACACTGAAAATGCTACAGTGGCACAGCTTCAGTGCAGACACTACCTATGCTGATGGGAGAGGTTGTCCCATTGGTGTAGGGAATCTACCTCCACCAGAGACAGTAGCTAGGTTGATGGAAGAATTCTACACTGGAGGTGGGTGGGGGTTAAGTCGGCATAGCTACGTGTGGATTTTTCACACCCCTGAAAGACATAGCAATGGTGATGTAAGTTGCTAGAGAAGCTGTTGTGAGTGGGACCCTGAAAAGAAGCAGAGAGACACCGCTTCTTGAGCACAGAGCTAACTGGAGATTTCTCAGCAAGGCAACTCCTGCTGCTGTTCGTTTCTGCTGTGTTCCTGGAAACAGGATGCTGTGTACCTTCTTTGTAAATAAACAGGACATCCCCAAAGGTTATGTCATCCGTTTCTCCTCCAAACTGAAACGCCTCTGCAAGGCCTTGAAAGTTGGCTAATTGCTCAGGCCAAAGGGACAACAATATCATGGTTAGGTTTCAAAGTTCACATGCCATTTGGATAAAGGGGAAGTTCACACCTCTGTTGTTTGACTTTATACAGATTCCAGCAGGTATCTCTGAATCTGTTTCCACTCAATTCTCATTTGAAAGACTTTCTTCAAAAATATTAAGGCTTGGCAATTTATTTAAAAATATTAAGTCTTAAAATTTGATGCACAATTCTGTGGTGAATTCCATGGCTGTGGAGGACACCAGGCCCTGGTTCTAGCTATACAATATATGTACCTGTTTGTGCCCATCAGTTAGGGAAAATGGGAAACTAGAATGCTTCTGGAACATGAAAATCAGTTCTTCTGATTTTTATTGTGGTCATCCTCAGTGTTGACTACACCCATAGGAGTGTGACATGGATAAATGCCAGCCTTCATAGTGTGGGAGTTACGTTTATGCTTTGAACCAAACACTTTCTCAGGTTCCACACTTGATGAAATAGTTCTGTGTTTCAGATATTTGGTGGTGATAGTGCTCCCGGGTGACATGCTTGTCACGTACTTTTGTCACACACAATCCTCAGAGTAGCATTCAGTAAAATTGAGAGTGGGGTGTGAGTCACTTTCACATTTAAGCTTTTCATATAGCCTAGGAAAATGGGAATTGCCTACTGGAAAAGACCGGTCGTCCCTCTGCTCTAATATACTGTCAGGGGCCAATGCCAGGTGTGAAACCCAACGGTTAACCTTCATATTCAGCGGACTGTGTTGTGGGGTGTTTCCTGAGCCCATCTAGGGTACTGACTATTTTTGCAGGTGGGTATAACCACCTTCTTCTGGGTGGCTGTAGTCCCCCACACTTCTCCTGTATGACAGTAATACTAGTACTTTGCACTGATGCTGCATTGTCCATTGAAGGATGTCAAACTGTAATGAGATAATGCCACCTCTCTGGATTTCTGCATCTTATCATAAGCTAACTAGGTATTGGTCTGCGTGGTGAACCTCCCATGTGAGAAGAACTATGATTAAATTGAAATTAGATGGTGCTTCAATTTTACAATTTAAATTGCCCCCCCACACACACACACACCCACGCTTGGCAAAAATCCTATATGCTCACCACCAAGGCAGTAGTAGTGGAGGAGAAAATGTTGAAAAATAGCATTAATTTTTGCTAAACTGGCTGTAAAACGTGAAATGGTTTTAGCAGAAGGGAAATGGAAAAGCTCATCCAGAGAGCATGAAATACTTGTGTTAGTAGGGAATCACGTCACTGAGAAGGAGGGCAGATAATTGATTAGCTTGAAGCCTCTGAAGGACTCCACTGGAATCAACTAATAAGAAAAATGACAACTTCTTCAGTAGAAAGAAGAGTGCTTTCAAGACATGCTTAAAGTCCAGCTGCCATCCCACAGAATACTTTGAAATGAGATTCTGCCTAATGACAATTCCAGTTATGCATTGTACCTTTTCTGCATTTCTGTTTCCTGGTTTTTATTTTTACAGACAACCAGGATCTTTGCTTTTAAGAACTTAAATTCTAATCCAGTCCTCTAGTCACAATTCTTTGGAGTAGATAATGTTATAAACTGGGGATTACAGCACCTGTATCAACATGGGAACATAGGCATTGCCAAGTGGATCAGATCTGTGGTGTATGTAGTCCAGTATCCTGTCTCTGTCAGCACCAGCTGCTTCAGAGGGAGGTACAAGAAACCCCCACAGGTGTAGACAATAAAAGCTGCCTCCTAACAGCTTGGCTTAAACCCTGAAGTAAGAGGTTTTATATCCTTTCCCAGCATAGCGGGCTCCCTGGAGCTGCAGGCACTGGGAACAGGAGCTGCTGAGGATCTGTGTGTTTGGGAGCTGGCATTTCCAGCTCCCTGTCAGCCTACTAGGTGAGCTGCTGAGGACTGAGGCAGGCTAGCTGCTAGGAAACCAGTCTGGTTTCCATCAGAATGTTATCAACATTCCCTCTCCATGAAATATTTAAATGTCACCAATGGCAGGGTGACTAATGGGAATGAGGGTATAGAAGTAGAAATTACCACATCCGAGGGTGGAAGCCAAACTCAAACATCTTAATGGGACCAAATGTGGGGATGGGGGGCAGCGGATAATCTCCAGCCTTGAAAATTAAAGGAACTGGCGCATGAAATTGCAAGCCCAACAGCAAGGATTTTTAATTAATCCATAAACTTGGGAGGGTCATATCTTCTGACTGGAGAACTGCAAATATAGTACCTATATTTAAAAAAGGGAAGTGAGGGCGGGGGGAAGGAAGTTATCCTGTTAGTTTGACCTCAATTGTATGTAAGGTCTTGGAACAAATTTTGAAAGAGAGAATAGTTCAGGACATAGAGGTGTCAAGGTTCCTCCCCCACTCTGAACTCTAGGGTACAGATGTGGGGACCTGCATGAAAAACCTCTTAAGCTTACCTTTACCAGCTTAGGTCAAAACTTCCCCAAGGTACAAAATATTCCACCCTTTGTCCTTGGATTGGCCGCTACCACCACCAAACAAATACTGGTTACTGGGGAAGAGCTGTTTGGACACGTCTTTCCCCCCAAAATACTTCCCAAAACCTTGCACCCCACTTTCTGGACAAGGTTTGGTAAAAAGCCTCACCAATTTGTCTAGGTGACTACAGACCCAAACCCTTGGATCTGAGAACAATGAAAAAGCATTCAGTTTTTGTACAAGAAGACTTTTAATAGAAATAGAAGTGAATAGAAATCCCCCCTGTAAAATCAGGATGGTAGATACCTTACAGGGTAATTAGATTCAAAACATAGAGAACCCCTCTAGGCAAAACCTTAAGTTACAAAAAAGATACACAGACAGAAATAGTTATTCTATTCAGCACAATTCTTTTCTCAGCCATTTAAAGAAATCATAATCTAACACATACCTAGTTAGATTACTTACTAAAAGTTCTAAGACTCCATTCCTGGTCTATCCCCGGCAGAAACAGCATATAGGCAGACACACAGACCCTTTGTTTCTCTCCCTCCTCCCAGCTTTTGAAAGTTTCTTGTCTCCTCATTGGTCATTTTGGTCAGGTGCCAGTGAGGTTACCTTTAGCTTCTTAACCCTTTACAGGTGAGAGGATTTTTTTTTTCTGGCCAGGAGGGATTTTAAAGGGGTTTACCCTTCCCTTTATATTTATGACAAGAGGTAAATGGTAATTGGGATAAAATAAAACATGATTTTACAAAAGATCATGCCAGACCAACCTTATCTTTCTTTGGGAAGATAAATGGTTTTCTATACAATGGAAATGCAGTACATCTAATCTATCTGGACTTCAGTAAGGCATTTGATACAGTTATTAGTTAAATTGGAGATTAGTACAAGAACTGAAAGGAATTGGTTAAAGGGGAGACTACAATAGGTCATACTGAGAGATTAAACTATCAGGCTGGAGGAAGGTTAGTAGTGGAGTTCCTCAAGGATCAGTCTTGGGATCAATCTTGTATAACATTTTCATCAATAACCTTCGTACAAAAAGTGGGAATATGCTGATAAAATTTGCAGATGACACAAAGTTGGAACGTATAGCCAATACTGAGGAGAACTGGAATATCATACAAGAAAATTTGGACAATCTTGAAAACTGAAGTAATAGAAATGGGATGAAATGTAATAGTGCAAAGTGGAGGTCTTGTACTAACAATAATAATTTTTGCTATGAGATGGAGACTTATCAGTTGGAAGTGGCAGAGGAGGAGAAAGAGCTAGATGTATTGGTTCATCACAGAATGAATATGAGCTGTCAATGTGATGCAGTCATTAAATATGCTAATACAATCCTAGGATACACTCAGGTGAGGTATTTCCAGTAGACAGGAAAGCGTTATTACCATTATATAAGGCACTGGTGAGACATCATCTGGAATAATGTGTGCATATCTGGTCTCCCATGTTTAAGAAGGATGAACATGAACTGGAAAAGGTGCAGAGAAGGGCTATTAGGATGATCTGAGGAATGGAAAACCTACCTTATGAGAGGAGACTCAAAGAACTTTGCTTGTTTAGCCTAATCAAAAGAAGGCTGAGGCAAGATATGATTGTTCTCTATAAATACATCAGAGGGATAAATTCAAGGGAGGGAGAGCACTTATTTAAGTTAAGCACCCATGTTGACACAAGAACAAACGGATATAAACTGGCCATCAACGAGTTTAGGCCTGAAATTAGATGGAGGTTTCTAATCATCAGAATAAAGAAGTTCTGGAACAGCCTTCCAAGGGGAGCAAAAAAACCCTAACATGTTTCAAGACTGAGCTTGATAAATCTATAGAGGGGGTTGTATGGTGAGATTGCCTACAGTGGCTTATGCCCATCCACAACTGCTATTAGCAAATAACTCCAATGATCAGAGATGAGACACTAGATGGGGAAGGCTCTGAGTTACTGCAGAGAATTCTGCTGATAGGTCTTGCTGACTGATACTATCTGATTAAAATATGAGCATGCAAATCATTGCTGCTACCATATAATTGCAGCGAATCTTATACAAAGTATGACATGTGGCCAGAAGGGTAAATGAAAGGCTAAATGACCCAGAGTCAACCTGTAGAGACATGTTAGAAAAGTATGTGAATGGTAATTAGGGCCATTCCATGGTAGATAGGGCAGAACTTTGAAATGCAAACTTGTATTGTTAGAAATTAGAGGTGATACTAATTGTATGTGTGTACTCCTATCTTGTTAAATGTTCCTGTCTGTCACTATAGATGTTGATTCAAAGATCAAAAGGGAATATTAACATCTTGGGTGAAATAATGTCATTGTCTATTTGTCTCTGTGCTGTTTAGATGTTGCTTGTAATTATTAGAATTGGGAGCACTGGCTGTTGGGAGTCTGAAAGGACAGGAAACAGGAAGGATGGGGGAGGAGTTGAGAGGCTGGGAGAAAGGTACAGAGGGTGCAGCAGCAGCTTGGTAAAGAGGTTTCCACTTTGAAAATAAAGTCCTGTTGAAGCTTGTTAGTACCTTGCCTGGTTGATACAACAGTCTCTTTAAAGTTTTTGTGATAGATTACCTAATGGATAAATTGCCTTATGTTAATGTGTGT
The DNA here is from genome assembly GCF_965140235.1 of Caretta caretta. Classification (NCBI taxonomy): domain Eukaryota; kingdom Metazoa; phylum Chordata; order Testudines; family Cheloniidae; genus Caretta; species Caretta caretta. The sequence continues at coordinate 43,269,940 of NC_134216.1, read as the reverse complement.
AACTAATTACCGGTAATGCTTAGGAAATAGGCCTACTTCAAAGTCTCCATGATTGCCTACTGTTCAGCTAAGGACTCCAACCTGTCAAAGAAGGCCTGAAACTGTTGTAACAAAGTTCCGAGCCTGTATTGGTGGGTCCCGTGCTTCTGGGCAGATTCAGTGGCCTCAGAAACTTGATAAGGCCCCAATGTGACCTCCCTTTCTCAGTGTAGTGGCAAGAGTCACAGCCTATTGAGTTACTTTCATCATCAGCCAGTATGGGAGATGGGAAGGGGGAATACCCCACAGTCTCTCTTGCTCCCACTCCAACAAAACAGCAGCAGTGCTGTAAAATTGGGACTTGCCTCTGAAACTTATTGGGTTGTGGGGGAGAACAAACTGGAATTGAGCAGAGAGGTGATAAGAAACCTGCACCAACTTTCTGTGGCAGGTCTCCTGAGAAGAAAAAGGAACAGCTAGGGAGGTGGTGGCATAGGAACTGCACATGCTCCAGCAGGCTGAGCGAAGCCTGAGCATGTAGCCCCAGATGGGCGGTGCTGGTACAGAAAACTAGCCCCAGCCCAAAGGGAATGAGGGCTGTGATCTGTGACTGAGGGAGAATGGTGTGGTGTGAGGTTGATGTGAAGTGCCCATGGTGTCCCACATGGTTGGGTGGCATGGAACTGTACAGTCTTGCGGCTGCTATAGAGAGCAAGGAGATCAGGACTGGTTAACCCCCCAGCTGAGGAGCTGACTTGGGGACTAGAGTCGGCGGGGTTGGGGTGGGGGAGGAGCTGAGACCTAGCATGGAAGTCTGGGTCAAACACAGAGACCCAAAATCAGCACTCTGAGCTCATAGGGTAGGAGGCTGGGGTGGTTGGGACTCTGAATCAGTCTGATCCTGATTGAGGTGATTGATACTGATAGAACTGTGTGTGTGGACTGATAATGGTGTTGGTGTGATTCCTGGGTAAATTCCTGCCTCCCCAAATGCAGTCAGCAGGGTCTCAACCTCAAGGTGAGGACTGGGAGTTTGGACCCCACTACTAGCAAGCGGAGCCCCCTCTTGACAGCACAATGCATATTGGGAATATAATTGTAACCCTTCTGCCAGGCCAAGTTGATAGCAGCAAGGGCCGGGTTCAGTACACAGGGGTTCCCTCTCATCAAAGCAAATGCAAAACTGGCTCGAGCCCCCACCCAGTGGCCTGGGAAAATCTTACACACCCCCTGGGCGCCTCAAAGAGGCAATACTTCCCCTCTTGCAAGCACAGAGTCTTGGTGTAGTAGAGCATCTTTAATAACATGAGGTAAACAACATCAGCATTAAATTGGGGAAACACCACAACTAGTGTTCATTAACCAAACTATGAGCAATGACCCACCCCAGAAAAATTGAGCCACATCCTTTCCCTCAGGTTCTTGAGTCCCAGAACCCAAACCTCTCGAGTCCAGCAATCCACAAATCACCCAAAGTCCAAAAAGTCCAGCCCCAGAGTTCAAAAGTTCATCTGCAGAGTGTTACTCCCCAGTCTGGCTAAAATGTGCCTGGGTGTGGGGGAAAGAGGTAAGGGGCACCTTACGTGTCCTGAAGCTGACTGCCCCACAGGGCTCCGCTCCACCATGACCGGCTCCGCTCCACTCAGCTCGCCGTCTCACAAACACACCGCTGTCTCACGACCGGCTCCACTCAGCTCGCCGTCTCACAAACACACCGCTGTCTCACGACCGGCTCCACTCAGCTCGCCGTCTCACGAATAGCACCGCTGCACACTAGATCTTCCGGCTCCCCACTACTTTACACAGCGCTCAGTGACTTCAGCTCTCAGTGATTTCAGCTCTCAGTAGTGGGAGCCTTAGTGCTGGTGCACCATAAGGCTGAAGTGAATTCAGCACAGTACCTGTAACAAAACTCTTAATAGACCCAAAATTAGCTCTGACATTCCACAGTGGAGAGAGACAGAGGTGCAATTGGTGCTTCAGGCCCTCACAAAGGGGCCTACACCACCAGGCACTAATACCTGTCTCAAGTCTCTCTCAATTCACAGAGTTTTGGAACCCATGTCCCTTGCCTAGTGAGTGCTACTCAGTTGATGGTGAGTCCTCCATCATAACAAAAAGGCCAAGCACAGTTCCCATAATCAGGGTAATAACAATTTATTCTTCCCGCCCCAATAACAGAGACACTGGGGATCCCACAACAGCCAAAGTGACCATTTGGGCAGTTATGGCCTCATTCTAGGCGGGGTGGGTGTGCCTATGCAAATGAGATCAGCCCCTGAAGTTCTTTTCCACAACTTGCCACACCTCACCACCAGATGTCAGGGTGGAGCCCACCCTGTCTCTGCTTACATCATTATTATTTGTATTGTTGTAACACTGTACAGACCTAATTGGGAGCAAAGCCCCATTGTGCCAGATGCTTTAAAATATTAGGAAGATGTACCCCAAAGAGTTTGTAGTCTAATTTGAGACAAGGTGGGCAAAGCTTGGGAAGAAGGAATACAATGTTCGTGGAGGGTTAGTTGGTATGTGTTAATTTCACTGGCTTTATCTGCTACATTCTTTTGTTGTGTTCTGCTTTTTAAAATAAAATTGGGTGGGGGAGTACAAGGGGAAGGTGGGAAGGGATGAATTATCAATACAATGCTTTCAAAGGCACCGGTTACTCTTCAACTGACAAATGCCATTTCATGTAGAGAAGCTGCTGGGGAAAGTAGGGGATCAGACTGCGAAGAAAGGAGTGGAGTCTGTCTGTCTGAAATGTCATCTTAGATTGTAGACGTATTTCATGTACCTAAGTTATGCATTGCTTTATGAACAATAAAACAACATGCAGGCTGAGGTGCTGAAAGAAAATGGCTAAAAGTTGGTGGGAGGACTGTGTGAAGTAGATACAGTATTGTGGAGACAGAGGCTAGCCACAGAAAAAGAGAACCATAGAAAATGAAAGGAAACAAGAAAATGAATATAGCAGTGTCCCTAGTGACATAGTATCTGCCTGATGTGCATTCTAGGGGCTAGTATTTACTAGAATACCTGGATTACTCATGTGGTTTCATATTGCAAAGCATATTTGCACCCTGAGTAATGAGGAGCAGCTGGGTGTTTTGGACTGATATGAGGGATTGCTGCTGATACATAATTCTAATGAGGCTATATGTTTCCATATGGAGAGAGAAGGTATGCACACGCTATTGAAGTTACACCTTGGTGCCAAGGGAGATATTAAGATTATTTAGAATTAAACATCATGCTGCTTAAGTTTTGAGCATGACAAAGGACTAATACAGAGCTTAGAGGCTACATCTTTTTATACTAACCCATTTCTGCAGTGTGAGAGGAACTCTGGTCAGCCAGGGATGGCACAGTAATTCTCTGGGGAGCAAAAAAGAGCCGGGGAAACAGATGATAGAGTACTTGGAACAGGTGGCAATTGCTGTTCCTGTAAGAGAGATGCTCAGTCCTAGAAGTCTGTTGATATCATTAGCACAGAAAACCAAGAATAAACTGTGGCCATAGTTAGTGTCAGATTCATCAACATGATAGTGGTATGTGTAAAGGATTCATAGATGGATAGTATTGTACAGTCTGTCACAGTTGCAGGCAACTGCATTTCCCCTTCTGTGCTCCCTCAAGGGTACTATAGGCTTCAGGCCCCTCTCTTGGGCAGACACCCACATCTATCTCCCTTCTGACCAGGGTTTTTCCAGGCTGCACAATTCCCAGTTTACAATATCACCAGCAAGCCAGATTGCCTAAACAGGAAAGCATTGGCGTTGTTCTTTCTCTTTGAAGGCTATGAACAGCTGTAATTGCAGCAATCACAATGTGCTTTTACTATACAGCTTTTCTAAGCAAGCATATTTATTCTTAAGGTGGAAACTTTACAGAGAAAATATGTGGTTTTTGTTGTTTTTGTTTTTAAAGTTCCTGTACACATGTTAAAAGCTTAGCAGAGGTCACCCATCAGATGGGGTCTCAATAGGCAAAAGGTCCTTCCAACCCTTCCCAATAAGAACTGGGGCCCTCCTTGGATAGAAGGTCCTGTCCATTTGTTGGATCAGAAAGAAAGCCCTCAGTTTAAACTCAGGTTATTTATCCAAAAGTCCTTTCTTTCTCTATTGGTCTCTCAAGAATCCAGTTTGAACCAGTAAATGTGAGCCTTTCCAGGTGGAGGGATCTCTGAAGAGGTATTACAACCTGAACGAATTTGCCTAATCTCCCTTCAGTGTTCTTAGCTCCTGGAGGAGTTGTGGTCAACGTCCCGCATGGAATTACACACAATCCCCAATCCACAATGATACATAAACTGAATACAGTAAGATCTCCCAGAGATGTTGCAGGAAATTGCCATCTCTCTCACTCAGTCATTCCTCTGAGCAATGTAATGGAGTAGGGATGGGCTAAAATGTATCTGTTTTAGGTCATTTGTTAATCTGAACCAAAAAAAAATTGGGGAAAGTAAGAAAGCAAATAATTGCATCAAGGATTATGTTAAAAGGCTTTGAAAGCCATTAGGGAAGAAAAAGGATGTACAAACCTTCACGTTGAGCTATATTTGAATGGAGGGTGACCAGCTAGAATGACTATGGAAGGATTGATGATGTGCAGTAGTTTGTATGCAGACATCTTAAAAGACAAAGAAAATATTGCCCGTATATGTGCATTCTAGATGTTGGATGAATTCTGAGCATCAATGAGGCTTACAAAGGCAAATCAGGACCAAAAAGACCATGACAATTTTGTTGCTGCTGTTTGTGGTGTAGCAGCACTAATCTGGGCTGGAAAAATTATTGATGGAAGAAATATGATCGAAGAGCCCCTAAAAGAATAGGACACTGGAAATGACTGACTGTGAATTTACTTTCATCTCTTTCAGGGTGATATCTCCTACCTCTTTCTGTTAGAGAGAGATCGTAAAAGGGCTGGTTAAGAAAGACACATTAAAATATAGAATCCTCTTTCAGCATGTCCTCCTGTTGTGTGTCCACATCAGAGTCTATATCTAGAAAGGACTCCGAGAAATATTTTGCACCAGAGTAATCACAAGCTTTCCCGCAGTGCAGCTCTCTTCAGTTTGCTGCAGCTTTTTATGGCCACTGTTGTCTTTTCCTTTTTACATACATGGCCTACACAAGTGTATGCAATAGAGCAGCCTGAGGTAAACCTAAGGGACAAATTCTGCCCTCTGATGCCTACTAAATACGCAGTCAATGGGAGCCTTGAGTGTTTTTGTTTCAAAATAAGTGTTTCTTTTATAAATTAGCGTGCTACTCTTGGAGTGAAAACAAAAAAAAAAAAACGGAAGCATTTCCTAACAACAACACATTTCTCTATTAGGTGCTTATCTACTGTAACGGGTTTTGTTAAGCCAGTTTGGGGGCACTAGAGAAGTGGTAAAAATAAGGTTCAGCATATCGGTGCGGCCTGCTCTCTTGACTGAGATGTGAAGTACACAGCTGTACAATCGTCCTCTCTAATGGGAAAAATTACATATTTTTTTCCAACTTGCCTAGCACCAAGTTACTTGCACACTTAACATTCAAATTAAAGTTAATCAAACTACGGTTCCCAGGGAGATGTGTGCCAGGGGCTCAGTCTTGCTCCCATTGTTGTTAGTGGAAGTTTTGCTTTTGATTTCAATGCAAATAGGACAGGATTTTAAGGAAGCAGCAACTGTTATTTAGCCAGTGACAATCTTCTTAAGGCTGGTATTCTTAACACCATGACTAATTATTGTATGGCTTTACAATGTTCAGGATTTAAAGAGCACTAGGAAAAGAATAATGAGATGGGCCTTGTGTACAGAAATACTGTGTGTACTATGTTAGCAAGTCCTGCATGTCCATTCCTCCATGCCACTCAGAAGATGGATATGGCACCTTTTATTTGAGACGCTAGTGATTCTGTTGTGAAGGGTAAAATATGTGAGGTGACATAGGACAGGTACTTCCTAGAGCTGGACAAATACCACAACATTATTTCCCATGAATATTCATTTGCATTTTAAAATAAACTCACTTTTGACTGTTTCACGCCTGTTTCCGTTGGCACTCTAGTGAAATGGTCACAGAAACAATGATATTTTACAAAAAATAATAGAAAATATCTGTGGAAAGAGAATTTTGAATTCTTAAATGCAAGTATCTACACTAGAAACATAATTATAAGAGTTACGCTCAACCATCAAGGAACCAAATACTGTAATCTAGCCTTGGTTTCTATAAAGACCTGATCTACAGTACAAAGCATGTAGCAGTTTATCAGTATTGGTTTGGGGGGATGTTTTTTCCTTTTTTTACCAATATAGTCATACCAGTACAAACCCTAGAGTGGACACAGTTATACTAGTATAAGGGTGCCTTATAGCAGTATAGCTTATTTTGCTTCCCAAACTGTAATAAGCTACATTGGTATATCTGTTTCCACACTCTGGGTAGGGATGAAGGTGGGGGTGGGGGTGTATGCTACTTTAACTATACTGGTATAGTTAAAGCAGCCAAACTTTCCAGTGCAAACAAGCCATAAGAGTGAAATGGACAAAAATAGGAAATTACCAAGCATAGTAATCTAGCATTATTAGTAACTACTAATGTCCTTTTCAGATTAACAGTCTCTCCAGAGGATAAATTCTGATGCTTTTAAAGATCCCAGTGGGCTTATCTCTTTTATATAGTTGGTCTATCTTGGTATTGTATTGTTTGCAAAACATTTGTTTTCTCCAGCTTTGTAACCATCTCTTTGTTTATCTTAGTCCATCCTTTTTTGTGCATTGTAGTTTTTCTTCTCTCTTTATCTTTTGATCTGTTTTCTGTGAACTCTCTTCATTCGGTTCTATTTTTATAGTGGTATATGTTTTTTTGTGTCTACCTCTGTCTCCTCTCGTTTACATCCCATTTCCTTCTGATTCCTGATGGTCTGCACAATATGAATGCACAGGAGTGCATCAGGCCTGGATTGTACTCTCCAGACCAGATTTATTTCTGAATTTGCTAGCAGCATGTAGTTACAGGTATGTTTTTTGTTTATTCTTTAATGCAGCTGATGGCTGTTGCTGCTTTGGTTTAGAGACACAGGAGAAAATGAGGCTTTGGGTGAATAACTGCATGTCACCCTGAATAAAGCAGCCCTCATATACCTCATCTGCAAAAAATTCAAAATAATGGAAATACTGTTTGCATAATTGCATACGCAGAGCATCTGAGCTAGTTCAAGGCTTTGGCACCAAAAGGCAAAGAATAAAGCACCCTCTTCCTTTAGCCATTTACAAATGATGGTTTTTCTCATAGTCTCTTCCCTAGTCATTTTCAAAATGTACTTGCCCCATAAAGCATACAGATAAAACGCCCTACCTATATACATAAAACATCACCTTAATTAATAAGTTCTAGTAAAATAATTCTGGGGAAAATAAGCATGTTAAATAACTTCAGCACAAGCAAACCAAGCTTTTACAGAAGTAAAAATCTGCCTTATAATGGCACTAGTAACACTTTTGTCACATATTTGTTTGACTCTCTGTAAGATTGGATTAAATATCAGCTCAGAAATAATTCAGCTGAGACAATGAGATGAAGTACGAAATTGCACTGAGTCATTTTTTGTCTCCCAAACACAGGCTTTATTTCTTTCTTGCACATATTCTTTAGGTGTATTTACTCTGTGATCAGCAAAAATGAGCCCCCAAAAACATAAATGCAGAAGTCCCAAGCCAGATTGAGCACTTAACATGTATTCTGCAGTGGTGAACCCATGGAATAGCATGAGATACCTGCCTCCAAACAACCCGTGTATGCTAAAGTTCTTGATGTCGGTCACTTTAGAACTCCTGAAAGCTGCTGCTTCTACTTTCTCTGCTGCTTCTGCATGCTCTTAAAGTGATAGGTTATTTGGGGAAAGACTCTCAATCTTCCTGTGCTAACATGAAGAGAATCTATTTTAATGTTCAAATGCTGGAATTATATATTCAATGACTCGGCACTGTTCCCTAGATTGTCAAAGCAACTCTCAAGGTTTTAGTGATAAGACTCCCATTAAAGTCAAGGGGAGACGTTCAGCTAAAATGCTATGCAACTCCTTTCAAAACTGACCCCAATCATTTCTTTTATGGCTTCAAAGCTCTAAAGGGAATATTTCAAAAAAGAAAATAGGTTTGCAGCAAGAACCTATACAGTAGTAGTGTCCCGAGGGATACAGTACAATTTACAAAGTGAAACACACACACATACACTCTTGAGAGTGGAATTTTGTTTTGCACTGTCTTTTGCAGCAAGATGCAAAATGCTGCCAATTGATCTATGCTATTGGCATAGGAGTAAGGGAGAAGGATTTTTACTCTGAGATTCTCTAAGACGAGGATAAAAGACTGAAAACAATATATGTGGGCCTTGATTATTAGATACAGTGCTGTGAATTGACAAATTATTAATTATATTTTTTCATTTTTGACTAAGAGTTACACAGCTACTGTGTATCAGAAACTTACCTTAAATGGAATGCTCAGAGGCAGTGACTGCATAATCGGGCCCATAATTTTTTCCAGAATAAAATGTTAGGATTGTGTAAACTGGACCATATATATATGATTTCCTCTCTTTAACAACACTGAGTACTGTAAGCCTGCTTTTCTTTCTGCAGGATTATTAAACCACAATGAGAGCTAAATGCTACCCAGAGAATTGCACTGTAGTTCTCAGGACAACACTAGTGCTCTCAGATTCCTCAAAGAATCATGATTTAAGGGGGAAAGAGCCACTTAAGTCAATGATATAACATCTCTAAATATTATTCAACAAAAAATTTAAATCAGACATTTTTAGCACAGCAAATACAAATGTCATCACCAGGAGCAACTTGAGCTTCAGAATCAGTGTAGCTATGTATTCAGTGGGGAATTCCTGTAGCTGCCATTAAAAAAAAATTCAGCTTTTGTTAATCAATAATACTTAGCTACTGCAGTTTCCTTTATAAGTAAACAGGGGAAACAGTGGAGTCTCCATATACTATTGTGTGGTGAATGTTGGCTGAAGTTGTCATCTTAATTTCAGCACTGAGCAGAGAAAGCCAAGACATCTGGCCTCATTCAAGTAATAAGAGAATGGGTGTGTATCGTTCTGGTAAAGATTAGAGATGATTTCAGGATACAGAAGGTGAATTTTCAGGTTCTGAGCACCCCTTAAATCTGTGAACATTCAGACCTATGGATTTGGTTTTGGCCCATCTGTGGAAAAGAGATGTGAATTTAATCTGAGGCTGGTGTTATCCTGGGGTTTGGGCATTAGGCTGTTCCTTGTCTGATGGCTCCAGTCAAATTCTTATGCAATAAACCATTTGTCTGCAGGATTTTGTGGAAAGGGGTTTCCAGTATTTACTACAAGACATACAACTGTTATAGCCTGGTAGTTAGGGTACTCACCTGCAATGTGGGGGAGATAGGTTCAAGTCCCTGGTCTGCTTGATTCAGAGCAGGGATTTGAACTTGGGGCTCCCTAATAGTGCCCTAACCACTGGTCTATTGGCTGTTTTGAGAGGAGTCTCTCTCAGGGCTGGCCCACAACATCTTGCCACCTGTGGCGGGGAGCTCAAATGGCGTCCCCATGGCCCCTCGCTTGGTCCAAAACTTTGAAAGGTCTCAGTTCTGCCTTCTTCCTGTTCTACTCCTCTCATGGTACTGCTCTGCTACCTACCCCAATAAAGGAGAACTAACAACTTTAAAGTGCCTTATTCAAAAATTTTAAGTAACACTTAACTTTCAAATTTTTTTCAAATAACTTTTCAAACTGAACAACAAATGTAACTTTTCTTGTCTGTATAGTAAACACTGGTATTTTTTATCTGTTTGAATAATCAAAATGGTGCTTTTCATGCCTTCTTGGTTGCAAAGATTTGAACTGCTTCCTGCTGAAGGTCCACAGTCTGGGCCAGCTCATGCTATGTTGAGATGGTTGCAAGGCCAACCAGCCTCTCCTGTGGTGCTGTGGACTGTAGATATGTTTTTATTAACTTCAGCTTGGAGAAGCTGCATTCTCCACTGGCAACTGTTACAGGAAGTGTTAGAAGTATGCACAGAGCAACAAAAGCATTTGGAAAGAAGGTGGTCATCTTATTTGTGCACATATATTCCAGAACAGCCTTTGGAGTTGATCCGCTGAAATGTATCTTGAAAGGGCTTTCAGTTCATCACTTAAATCACTCACATCAATATCACGCATGTCATCATGTGTCAACACTGTCTCTAGTGCCCTGCATTGCTGGTGTAGGTCTTCTTCAGGTATAGTGAGGAGTTTTGGAATATTCTACAACATCCCATATATACTGCTATGTTCCTTGAGCTGCATGAAACATTCTTCAACTGACTGTATTGCACAATCTAGCACCTGGTTAAAGAATTCAATTTTGAATTGTTGTTTGGGGTCTCTTATGGGATTATCCCGTGCCTCATAATCAAAATGTCGTCTTCTTTGGTGACTCTTGTATTCTTGAATGGGTGGGAAAATAGCTTCAGTGTGAAGTTCCTCTGCCAACTTCTGTGCACTCTTCAGATCGTTTTGAACTCCCTCATCTGACCAGTAAGACTGTAGGTATGACTTTGCTTTGTCCAGTTGTTTCATTGCTCCAGATATATAAAGGTCAATACCTTGGAGTCTCTTGCTTACAACATTTATTTCAAACAGTATGTCATGCCACAACACTAAGCCATACAGAAATTTGAAGTTATGTATGTTTCTGGTGATTCCATTTCCTTCTACCACTGTTCTCCCACGAACAGTTCCTGTCATAGCATTATTCTCCATAATGGCAACTATGGCATCATCTATCTTCCCAATTTGGTGTTCGATAGGCTTTATCGCCTCCCCTCGACTTTCCCTCAGTGGTTTCAGTGTCAGAGAGGATGTTCCCAGATGTTGCTTCAAAATTTGCCATCAAGGAGTTGATGCAGAGAAAAAATACATAGATGCCTTGAATTACATTAAAAAATTCAGCAGTCTCACTAGAAGCGGATGCTGCATCACTGACCACCAAGTTCAATGAATGAGAACTGCATGGGACAAAAAAAGCTCGAGGGTTTAACTCTCAGATCCGTGTCTGCACTCCTCTGTTCTTTCCTCTCATGTTGGCACCATTATCGTAGCCCTGACCTCTCATGTCAGCTATCGCAATTCCCGTAACTTCCAGCTTTTTAGGAAGCACATTTGTCATACCAGCTCCTGTAGTATCATCAATGTCAATAAATTCTAGAAAATGCCCTCTGACAGTCACCATTGCAGGGACATTTTCACTAGGTTCTGTTGTTGCTACAAAATGCACCATTCTTCTTTCACTCATGACTGCTGTTCTGTGCCAGCTATAGTGGCTCTCAATACTCAATTGAAGGGGACAAATAAGCAGGCTGGTAGCCGGGCCTGAGTGAGGGAAGATATCAGCATCTCAAAGGCCTAACTTGCTCCTACTACTTCAGTTGACTGCCTGTTCTCCTCAAGTGGGTTCAGGGAAACAGCAGGAAGAAGGAAGCTCCCTGAGAAGCTGGTGTTAATAGGTCCAGGCTCCTGGGGGTGCTTGAGAGGTACATAAGAGGCACCTCCTCCTCTCTCTCCCTGCAGCTCCTGCTGCTTTGTTATTCCCTCTCACCTTTTCTCCAACAGAAGTGGGGTGAGAAGCCTCCCTAAGCATTTTTTAATGTCCCCCAAACCCTGCAGAGGGTGGGGTCCCCAAAACCTGGCCATTGTGGGTCTCAAACCAAGAACCCCCCCAAAGTCCTTGCAGATCTCAGGTCCCCCCAAATCTAAGATCCCTTTGAAAAACAGGGGTGGGGGGTGCCCCAAACCCAGCAGCTCTTGGGTCCTTTTGAAAATGGAATTTCGGCCCCCTCCCCCTGCAGGCCAACCCCCCCATTCCCCCCCCCCTTTTAGCCTCTCCTAGGTCAAAAAGGCTAGTGAGTGACTGGGTGAGGGGTGAGGGTGCAGCATCCCACTGCCTTCTCATTGGTCGAGGTGACCTAAGCTGTCTGCTTCCTGTTGTCTCTTCTCCCCCCCCCCCAGCTGTGGGGCAGCTGTTGCTAGGGACGATGCCCCCATTCTGGCCCCGCCCCCACCCTAAAAGGGCACCTATCCGCCCTGCTGTTTGGAGGACGGGGCCCACCTGGCTGAGGGGCCCACCTGCTCCCCTTCCCTGCCGCTGCGCTGGACCCAGGGGTGTACCCAATGCCCCCCTGGTCACCTCCCTGCTGGAGCTCTCAGGGTGGAGGTATGGGGGGGGTGTCCTGGGTCACTCACTAGCCCCCCCTTCTCTTGCCCCCTTCTCCAGGTTCATCTCCCCTGCCCTGCTGTCAAGGGGTCAGCGCCCGCCTCCCCCCCGCCACATTTGTTAATCAGCCTCAATAAAAGAAGTTTAATACGAAAAAAAAATGTCTCTTGTGCCCTCCTTTCTCCAGCACAGCACTCCACCAGCTCAGTGCATCTAGAGCAGAGAGAATGCATATGCACCAGCAGCAGACACTATTTTCTACACTCTGGGTCCTAGTGGCACTTCCCCGCCCCAGTCTGGCACCTGAGGCGGCTGCCTCAGTTCGCCTCATGGTAAGGCCAGCCCTGGTCAGTCAGTCCGTCTGTCTTTTTAATTCCCCCATCCTACTCCCATCCTTCCCCCCACAATATTTTTTTAAAGGTCTCGGTGTCCTCCTGATGTGGATTGGAAACAAATGTCAAAACCTCAAAACTGTTTGTGAAATGAACATATTTGACCACCAGCCCTGTCACTAGGATTGTTTCTTACTTAGCTGCCTAAATGACTTATGGAGAAAGTGCTTGTACCTGTACCTGATCTGGCATTACAAGGGATAAACTGTGCTAAGTTGCTGCCCTGCTTCTCCTATTTGTGGTCATTGGGTGTATTTGATCATGTGAAGATTTGCTTATGTGCTGACTCGGTTGGGTTACTCTACTGCTAGACGCCTTTGCTCTTTTTGTTTTTGCTGCTGTTAATTTAATTTAGCATTATACTTCTTTTCCACTGTGATTTCTTTTTTTTTTTTTTGATAAAGCACAAGTGTGTTGATAGTCGCTTGCTTCATACATGTCTGTCAGATTATTAGAATAGGAATGGAAAAGAACTGTGAATAGGATTGAGAGGTTATTTTGTCTTGCATTTAGTTATTTATTTTCTTCCAAGTTTGGATTGGTAGCATCCAATGAACTGCCTGTGCTTAATTGAAACCATTTATTGCCTGTTGGTAGGGCTGGCGGTTGGAGAAATCAGATTTGTCACGTGTGCTTCAGTTTGCCCTTTGGAAAAGTTCCCAGAATTTCTTAAGCCAAAATCTTTTGTTACACTTGTGTAAAAATAGTGAAGGCAACAGGAGTTTTATAGAATCATGGAAATGTCAGGCTGGAAGGGAACTTGAGAGGTCATCTAGCCTAGCCCCCTGTGCTGAGGCAGGACCTAGTATACCCAGACCATTCCTGACAGAGGTTTGTCCAACCTGCTTTTAAAAACCTCCAGTGATTCCACCACCTCTCTTAGTAACCCATTCTAGATCTTACTTATCCTTGTCATTAGAAAGTTTTCCTAATATCTAACCTAAATCTCCCTTGCTACAATTTACTTCTTGTCCTACATTCAGTGGACATAGAGAACAAATTTCAAAGGAACAGCCGTGTTAGTCTGTATTCGCAAAAAGAAAAGGAGTACTTGTGGCACCTTAGAGACTAACCAATTTATTTGAGCATGAGCTTTCGTGAGCTACAGCTCACTTCATCAGATGTTTAGTGAGCTGTAGCTCACGAAAGCTCATGCTCAAATAAATTGGTTAGTCTCTAAGGTGCCACAAGTACTCCTTTTCTTTTTATAGAGAACAAAGTGCATGTTTGAGGGAGGAATTGGAGTCTCTCACTGTATGGCTAGTATCATAAAGTGAGATTTACAAGCAAACTGCAAAATGCTTTCCCCACTATTGTTTTCATGGCATTTCACTCCCTTTTCTCCCCTTCTTCAGTAAATAAATAAAGGCTCCAAGTTTCAAAACGTAGTGCTTAAAATTAGGAGCCTAAATTCAATAGAACTGCCCTAATTTGCAAAGGGGCTGTTCATCTTTAGGTTCCATTGACTTGAATGGGAACTGGAGTTCAACAGTACCTCTGAAAATCAGACCAGTTTGATTTTTAGAAATTAGAAGCCTAACTTTAAGCACCCAGCTTTGACACTTTTGACCCTAAATCTCTTATTTGTACCAAATGTATTCTTCTCTGATTGTGGGAGTCGTTCAATCCCTGTCAAACACAAGTGTCCTATAAAATAAACTGTTTATAAATAATTGGAGAGTCCTGATATTCTAACCACATGAATATTAAAAGTGGACTTGTCAGAGTTATAATTTGTTTACATCTTAAAGCTACCTCACTCTTGTATATGAAAATTGGTTAAGCTTCTTTGTGTATATGTGAAATAAATAGGTTAGAGAACCTATTTAATTTAACTCTGGTGTTTGAATGAATTAAACATCACACTTCCAACCTGTTAAAACTGCTACATTCATCATATAAGATCACACAACCTAAAATTATGGGCCAAATTCTATGATCAAATCCACCCCTTTGTGCTGCCTACACAATGCAAAGTGATCAGAAGTCCTCATAAATCCTCTGATGCCCTATAATGCAAGATTCCCCATGGGCTTACAGCCAGCGTAATCATCTTCTATGTTTCCCTCCCTGTAGCGCCGATGCAGAAAGCTTTTTGGGGAGAAGCATGCAGTAGTCCTAGCATGATGTATTGTCTTTCCCCAGCTGGTGGACAATCCCTTTCAGATTGTTGCCCGCTGGTATAAGTTAGAGCAACCATGAGATTGCTCAAACTTGTACCAGGGCTGGGGCAGATAATCCGAAAGCTCCAGCCAGCTCCCTGACAGCCTGCCACCCACTTTATCTGGCCCTATGATTTCATTTTCCATACTCTTTGAAGATAAATTTTTGACTGCATATGGCAGTGACATGGTTTTAAGCTTAAAGAATATTTTGTCATACACAGAACAACGAAATACAAAATAGTCCTTGCAATCACTACTTTATTGTAATTGAGGATTTTTTTACTTAATGAGAAAAAATCTATACAGCAGCTGCACTGAGATCAGGTTAGGAACATAGGAGTTGCCACCTTAATAACAGATCGATGACCCATTTAGTCAGGAAGAATCCCTGCCAAAATGTACCTGGCTAATTCTGCAATACTGTATCACAAGGGAAACATTTCTCTCTGACCCTTCTTATTGACTAATTTATGCCTAAAAGCCCTCATTTTTGTTCTAGGAAAACTTCAAATTCTGTTCTGCTTCAGATACTGTGAACTGGATATAAAATAATGTAACCTTCAAAGATGTCCTTGAATGACTCCAGCATACTCTGTACTTAGGGGTAGCTAGGATATCTATAGAAATCTCTATTGTTAATAATTTCTAGCACACTTGTTTAGCACTTTCCTAGTACTAAATCTCAAAGGTGGGGCACCATCCCCATGTTTATAGATTGGGAAACTGAAGCACAGAGCAATTATGTGACTGGTCCATGATCCCACACTTCTGAATAGCAGAGCTGAGAATAGAGTTGTCCTTAAAATGGATATCTGGTAGTAATAATTTCAGCGTTAAGTGGGAAAACGTTTTCTGCATCTGAATCACTTGCTTAGTTTTATTGCATGTGCTTTGCTAGTGTGATTCCATTTTTTTTCTGGATGGAGTAGATCAGATCTCAGACCCCTGCGGGGAGTACCCTTGCAAGCCTCGCTATGTATCGTCACAGTTTATATCTCGGTATAGTTTAGCCTGCTTTTAAATTATACTAAGGGATTCTGATCATTTTTAGCCACCAGTGCAGAGTTTATTATTAAGAAAACAATCTAGGTTTACATCATACAGCCAACTGGCTGCCAAAGTCATATACTAATCACTTTAGAGTGTGCCCAAAATGCTTACAGTGCAAATTCAGCTCTGATTAATGCTGGAATCACTGAGCATACATTGGTAGCAGGAGATGTATACCTTGTGAATTTGAATAGTACTCAAAGACATCCGTTTTTGAAATTGTAGACAAAAGTTACATGCAGACAGTAGATTCAGATTTGGTTTAGAGCCTTGTCCCTCTCCTTTCTTCAAGTGGATTAGTAGCTGCTCTTTAAAAAGTAGTAAATAAATACTGTTTCCTTTCTATATGTAAGCCTGTCTGAAATCCGTTCTCTAATGTATATGTCTAGATAGTAAACACAAACTACTCAGCTAGAAGAAGAATGAAGTATTTCTCAAGAAAGCAAAAAACATAAATGGCTGACCTCACCAAAACAAATGGGTGCTCAGCACCTTGCAGATTCTAGCCTCAAATACTTTCATGTTTTATTCCAGAGCAGTTATTTAGAGGACATATCCTCCAGATTTTCCTCTTGGTTTGTTGGTGGAGAACATGATATTCCTACTTGAGGATAGGGAAGATGCACAAAGGTCTGATAGCGTGGACTAAGGTAAATAATATACCGTATTTAGGAAACAGTAATGCAAACTGCAGGAAAATATAGAGGAAGCAAAGGAAATGTGTATAATAGTTAGGAATTTAAAGATGATGAACCAAAACCTGGAATGGGCAAAGAATTTCCTTGAGTTCCCCTACTAGAGCTAGCATGCCAGGACCTTCACTTACTCTATTCTCAACATCGAAACAATCCGGTTAAATTAAAGAAGAATAACATTATGATGTACTCATGCTAATCTGCATGTGGTTTATTATTCTGCAATTCCTAAACCAACCATATTTGCTGTTGTTAATTTTATCTTCCTGCACTGTGCAGATAAAGCCTGCTTTGCCCATTGGGAAATAGAAGAGATGATCCAATAGGTCTTTTCCATCTAATTTATAAAAGTCTATGAATCTCTGAATGTATCTATAGCATATACAGAGAAAGGGACCCTATATGGTACAGTAAATAGCTTTTACAGTTGGACAGCTTAAAGAATCTAAAAATAAACCAAAAGTAGTTGTTGCCATTTGCTTTACATCTGTCATGCACAGCATGTATCCCATTCTTGGTCCCATCAGTTCCTGCAGAACTTAAGCTGTATTTCAAATAACATTATATACCTAGCCTTATCATTGCGGATTTAATTGTCCAGCTGTGAACCAATTCAGTGTGTTCTAGGACAGCCTGAGAAATGTGAACTACCCGCTTCAGCTCAATGGAGTGACTGTAAAGTCCATTATGTCCACATTAATAACTATTTTGCTTATTTTATTTCATCTAATGTGCTCATCCAGTGTGGTAGGGTAACAGAAATTTTAGCTAGAAAAGATCTCTTAAATCTCCCCCCATCTTCACATATGTCTCTGGTGAAGTGGAGTACAGATGACTGGGAGCAGAAGAGAGCTCTTCTCTGTGTGCTAGATAGGTTGGGCACATCTGGGGATAACGGTTATCAAATCAGGTTGGAGAGCTCTGTGGAAGGCTCAACATTCTCTTCAAGGCTTCTCTGTCATCTCAACAGAACCCTAATCAAGTTGAAATTGCCATATAGGGGCCAGATTTTAAATTGGTTCAGTGATAATGAAAATCTCAAGCCTCATCCTCACTGATGGGATTTTGCAAGTCAAACATTGTACTGACCATCTCAGAGGGTTTACAGATTTGAGTCTGAGACAAATGATTATCCAAGGAAAAGAAAGACATTTAATCCGATGGCATCACACTGCAGCTCCACTAATGCAGGGAAAAACCTCTGCTTTGCTCTGGCATCAAATCTTCTGATTAATCATCAATAGCACAAACACTTAGTGGAAGTTTATGAAGAGCTCATGAGTCTGGCATTAGCGGAAAGCTAAGCAAAGGCTCCAACTTTCTTAAGAACCTACTGGAATATGTGAAATAGCTTTCTTTGCTGACATCAAACGAAATATTGCTCCTTCTATGGTTGGAGTGAAAAAAATGGCATTTTGCTTTTCTTCAGCTTTGTTTGTGAGTTAGAAGCTTCCATATTAAAGCTCAAACTTTTTAATTGTCTGCTTCAGAAGCATGACTTTCCACACTGACATATTCTCACAAAATGAGAGGCAATTGTTCTTATGCTGAACTGATTAAGAATCTTCAAAATTTACTTGAACAATTCATCTGTACGTTGTTCCAGTTGTTTTCCAAGTTGTGTGTGGCTGGAATTAATGAAACTGATGGCAATGTTGAGCTAAAACAGAACCATCATCAGAATCAATCTTCTCCAATCCAAATTTGTGAAGGAAACTTACTAAATTTCTATAAATGCTTGCTGAGTTATGTACAGCCCTAGTAATAAAGCTTTTTTTCTACAAGCTTTGTTAGAAGAACTTTTATTTGTGAATAGACCTTTCTATTTATGATTGTGAATAAATCACCACCATCACAATAGAGTAAAAGATTCAAGCCTACATCCCAAAATGTATGCGGCTACTACAAAGTCCTTGCCTACTCCTGAGAATTTTGGCACGTTAATGACTGTGTGGACCGTCTAGCACATCTGTAATACCCAATGTATCTCACACAGCTGATGCTGACATGGGCAATCGCACTCCCTTGTAGATTGCATTTGCTCTGAACAAAGGTAACTAACCCACACAACGTGTCCATGAGTGTCAGTCACTGGTTTAACTGGTCGTCTTAGTACAATCTACATCTCAAACAGGAAACCTGCCGGTGTGTGTCCAAAGCCGCTGGAATGGGAACAATTGACTTGTATGTGGAAGACCTGTGTTTTGTGGCATGTCATACCACAACTGATAGTTTATGAATTTTAACTATAACACCTGTTTTAAGGATGTTTTTTCACTGTGTGAACCAAATCATTTTTCCATTCGGTAAAAGGGTATAAAGGGAGAAGGCTAACAAGGTTGCTTGGGGATTGGAGGATTTGGGGAGTGGGACCCTTCCCAGACTGATGGATTAGCAGGGGAAGGGATAGTCCTGAATAGGCCGCTCCCAAATTCAATTGGTGCTACCCTTCTCTCGATACAATCCCCCTTACCCACTCCACCACTCCTGCCCTCCTGGACCCAGAAGGCCTCAGCTATTCTTTGGCAGCCCTGTGCCTCTTGCCCCACTTTCTCTCTGTTTCCTGTCCTTCAGCCACCCTACTCTCGCGCTCTCTTTCTCAGGGGGCAGGTAAGGGGCAAAGCATAACTGGAACAGAAGGGAGTGGGAAGGAGCAGGTTGAGCTGCCACTTGTTCCCACAAGAAGCATGGTGAGATGCAGGGTGCAGAAGGCGCTATTCTGTGAAGGAATGAGAGCAACTGAGGTACTAGTCAGCTGCTCCCAGCACTGCAAGCCCCCCTGGCACTGCACCATCTCTCTTTGGCCCCTACAGGTGTGCAACAAGACCTTCCTGTCACCTTTGCTTTTCCTGTTCCCCTCCACTTCCACCACATTTTGTGCTATATATAGCTTGACTCACCTGCACTTTCCTTTGAGATTTCATATTTATATGTATCTAGTTTTATGTGCACTATATGAATTGAAACTTTTTTGAACTACACAAAAGATGCCATGATGCTTTTCTAAATGTTGTTCAATATTTTGTACTGGATCACATGATTGGAGTCACATGGCATAAGTTCTAGTTCCCTGATTGGTTGAGCCATAGTTGGTGTGCTTAGAAAGCATTTTCACATTGGTTTTTGGAGCTGGTGTGTGCTTTTTGCAAGCTGTTGGAAGCTACTGCAAAAACCTATTATTTCTTTATTTACAAGTAGTAAAAATGGAAGTGTTACTATTCCCCTGTGGCCTAACCTGTCATCCCAGCCTGGGACTTCCTGAGCCCTGATATTTCAGTTGTATTAGTGTATTTATTAAAGACATTTCAGTTCTGTATATAGTACTGCTACTATAGTGAACCTTTTTGCTAGTATAAGGGGAGCAGTCCCCCAGGATGCGCTCAATCCTGACATTTCTTCTGTACTAGTGGTACTATAGTACTTTAGTATGACTTCCTTATGGTTATATAGAGGAAAAAATGATAATCCTATTACGTTTTTGAAAAGTATCTTTGCAAAGGACACAGTTTTTTCAAACTTTGGCTATTAGGTTTTAAAAATAAAAATGAAGAGAGCAAGTAGCAGCAATAGCGGAGGAAGAAGTGCTGAAGGAATGGGCATTACTAAGAAAGTAGGCAGCAGCTGGGAAATGAGAGTCTGTGGTCTGGTCTAGCACTTCCCAGGGAAAAAAACCTTCATGCATTGAACCACAGAAAGCAGCTTCGGAAAACTTTTTGTCTTAGCTGTATAATGTAACTGGGAGGAACAGTGAGCAAACGGAGATAGGGTCACTTCTGAGAGCCAGACTGTGGCCATGGTGATCCTAGGAAAGGAACTGTCACTAGTGAGAAATTTCGAGAACAATTTCCTCTGCTGCTGTAGATAATGATGAATGGCTGACAAGGTTGTAAACGCCCCTTTTATTTTTTCCTCCTTCACTTCCCAGCCCTACAAAACAGAGGAAATAAGGCACAAATATTTAACAGTTGTGTTAATTAACCATTATAACACTTACCAAGGAGTGCAGTAGATTCACCGTCACCTGAAAATTTTAAATCAAGATTGAATGTCTAAAAATATGCTCTAGCTCAATCAATAGGAATGGTCTTGATGCAGGAATTGTTGGGTGGAATTCCATGGCCTGTGTTACACAAGAGGTCAGACTAGATAATCATCATGGTCCCTTCTGACCTTAAAATGTAAGAATAATATTTCTAAGATGGCACTATGTTACATTTGCTTCAGTCCAAAATGAATTTCATTTTGTGATGGAACACATTTTGTTTCATGTCAGAATTATTTTATTCAGATTTTCCATTCCTCATTCTTAACTTTGGCAATATTAGGTAGAGCTGGAAATGGGCAACATAAAAAGGATGAAAATATTCTGTAATTTATTTATAAAATGAAATGTATTCTTTTGTTTACCTAACCTAATAAATGTCATGCACACTCTTTAGGTAGAAATCTTAGTTCAACACAGTGGAATGTGCTCTTAAGTCTTCCTGGAACGGTAAAACAGTAGCTCAGCTCAGATCTTCCTCCTTGTTCTCTCATCCCATTTCAGCTGAACAATTCTGTACCAGGTATTTTTCTCGTGACCCTAATCCCTCCTGTCTTCACACCCTATACATTACTGTAGTTGTATGCATACAAAATATGCCTTGCGAGGTATCATATGAAAGCTAATAACATGCTGGTTATTAACATATTGTAAAATGCACGTATTAACATTAATTAAAACATGTTTAAGACCAGACAGCCTAGCCTAGGTAAAGGTGATAAACAGATCTGTCCTAAACAAAGGAATGGGGGTTTACCTCAGTTCACGTATTAGCAGTAAACAAAACCATAGGGCTAAACTGGCAGGGGTTATCTTCATCCTGAACTCACTAAACAGTCTTAATCCCAACCCAGTATACCCGATGTGCTGTACCTATAATCTTTTTTATATATTTACTAAATATTTTTCTGTATTTCTATTTACTGCTAATTTACTATAACTCCAAGTTACGTTTCATTTCATATATTCTATTAATGAAGTTTATAGAAATGTGTATGTTTTTACAGATTTTCCTAGAATTTCTTAGTTTGTTTGCCTGTATGTTACTTGTATGCAGATCATGAATACCTTGGGACATTAAGATTAAAGGTCAAAATCAAGTCATTACAAATCTAACTTCTAAAGTTGAGTGCCATTTAATATGGTTTTCAATTCCTGATAGTCAAAAAGGTTTTCTGATCAGCCATTCAGATATTGTTCAGGGAGTCCATACTTCGTACGGGATGATAAAGCACATGCGGTTTTTAAGTTAAAGATAGATAATTTATCCAGCTATTGTATTAGAAACATTAATAATTAAAGAAGTCAAAATCTAACCCTTCTCCAGTGTGTGCATGATCTGTGAGAATACATATGACAGTTATGCCTTGATAAGAGGGCCTAAAATGTTTATCTGAAGGTGAGGTACTGCCCCAATAGGTCTTTTCATTTTCTAACTTTCCCATTGTACAATCTACTATGTTTGCATTGTAAAAAAATGGGGAACCATTAAAGGTTAAAGAATATCTTATACTGACATGTACTTTCATCTAGGACGCTGGACATTTTAGAACAAATTGTGAAGGAAAGAATAATTAAATTCATGTAAATACATGGAAAAGGGGATGTAATGCAGCTGTGGTCTGCCACTGGTAGATCATGTTAGACTAACCTGACTTTCTTCTTTGATAAGATAACTGATTTTTTTTAGCTCAGGGAAATGCAGTAGATCTAGTATACTTGGGCTTTAATAAGACATCTGACCGTGTACCACATGTGAAATTAGTAATTAAATTATAGAAGTTGGGGATTAGTACAAGAGTTGTAAGATGGGTAAGGAACTGACTAAAGGGAGAAGCCAACTGGTTGTGCTGAAGAGTGAACTATTGGACTCGGGGGAGGTTATTTGTGGAGTTCCTCAAGGATCGGTCTTGGAATCAATTTTTTTCAGTATTTCCATGAATGATCTTGGCACAACAAGTAGGACAGTGCTAATGCAGTTTGCTGATGATACAAAGTTGGGTGGGATCATCAGTAAAGAGGAGGATTGTAATATTACACAGAATGATCTGGATGACCTTGAACGCTAGAGTAATAGAAATGGGACAAAATTTAGTAGTATAAAGCGTAAAGTATAATATTTATAACATATTAATAGAATAGTATATTAATATATAAATTATAACTAATATAATTATTATACTTAAGGTGTAATAATAATTAATTTATTCTGTAAAATGGGGATTCGAGAGACCTGGGTGTTGGCTGACCACAGGATGACTATGAGCCACCAATGTGATGTGGCTGTGGAAAATGGCAAATTTGATCCTATGATGTATCAAGCAAGGAATTTCGAATAGAGAAAGAGAAGTATTAATGCGATTGTACAAGGCGCTGGTAAAACCTCACTTAGAATACTGTGTACAATTTTGGTCACCTATGTTCAAGGAAGATGAATTCAAACTGGAGAAGAGCTTCTAGGATGACCAGGGGAATGGAAGGTGTGTCTTATGAGAGGAGATTGGAAGAATTTGGCCTGTTTAGCTTAGCAAAAGTAAATCAGAGAAGGGGTATGTCAAGGTTCCTCCCCCACTCTGAACTCTAGGGTACAGATGTGGGGACCTGCATGAAAAACCTCCTAAGCTTATCTTTACCAGCTTAGGTCAAAACTTCCCCAAGGTACAAAATATTCCACCCTTTGTCCTTGGATTGGCCGCTACCACCACCAAACTAATACTGGTTACTGGGGAAGAGCTGTTTGGACGCGTCTTTCCCCCCAAAATACTTCCCAAAACCTTGCACCCCACTTCCTGGACAAGGTTTGGTAAAAAGCCTCACCAATTTGCCTAGGTGACTACAGACCCAGACCCTTGGATCTTAAGAACAATGAACAATCCTCCCAACACTTGCACCCCCCCTTTCCTGGGAAATGTTGGATAAAAAGCCTCACCAATTTGCATAGGTGACCACAGACCCAAACCCTTGGATCTGAGAACAATGAAAAAGCATTCAGTTTTCTTACAAGAAGACTTTTAATAAAAATAGAAGTAAATAGAAATAAAGAAATCCCCCCTGTAAAATCAGGATGGTAGATACCTTACAGGGTAATTAGATTCAAAACATAGAGAACCCCTCTAGGCAAAACCGTAAGTTACTAAAAAGATACACAGACAGAAATAGTTGTTCTATTCAGCACAGTTCTTTTCTCAGCCATTTAAAGAAATCATAATCTAACACGTACCTAGCTAGATTACTTACTAAAAGTTCTAAGACTCCATTCCTGGTCTATCCCTGGCAAAGACAGAATATAGACAGACACACAGACCCTTTGTTTCTCTCCCTCCTCCCAGCTTTTGAAAGTATCTTGTCTCCTCATTGGTCATTTTGGTCAGGTGCCAGCGAGGTTACCTTTAGCTTCTTAACCCTTTACAGGTGAGAGGAGCTTTCCCCTGGCCAGGAGGGATTTCAAAGGGGTTTACCCTTCCCTTTATATTTATGACACGCCCCCCAAATCTCAGCTAGGGTGAAACACTGGCTGGGATTTCTTCCTGGAGCTCTAGGAAAAACAGAGTTAATAAGACACATGCATCTTTAAATATACTACCAAGTACATAAAAACTAACAATATTTTCTACATCTCAAGGACGATTTTAACCAGTTGATTCTGGGAAACTTTCACGGGAGAGTGCATCAGCCACTTTGTTAGAAGCTCCTGAGATGTGTCGGATGTTGAAACCAAAATCTTGGAGAGCTAAACTCCACCGAAGACGTTTTTTGTTAGTTTCTTTGACGGTGTGAAGCCACTTCAGTGCAGCATGGTCGGTTTGCAGGTGGAAACGCCGTCCCCAAACATATGGGCGTAGCTTTTCCAGAGCGTAGACAATGGCGTAACATTCTTTTTCAGTGACTGACCAATTGCTTTCCCTCTCAGACAGTTTTTTGCTGAGAAACACTACAGGGTGGAATTCTTGATCAGGTCCTTTCTGCATTAAAACTGCTCCCGCACCACGCTCGGACGCATCTGTGGTTACTAGGAACGGTTTGTCATAGTCTGGGGCCCTTAGTACAGGGTCAGACATGAGTGTCGCTTTAAGCTTGTTAAAGGCCTTCTGACACTTTTCGGTCCACTGAACAGCATTTGGCTGTTTCTTTTTGGTTAGGTCTGTCAGTGGGGCGGCGATTTGGCTGTAGTGCGGACAAATCGTCTGTAATAACCGGCCAAGCCTAAGAAGGTTGAACCTGTTTCTTTGACTTTGGGACAGGCCACTTTTGGATGGCATCCGCTTTGGCCTGTAGGGGGCTGATAGTTCCTTGACCCACCTGGTGTCCAAGGTAAGTCACTCTGTTTAGGCCTATTTGACACTTCTTAGCCTTAAGTTAGTCCTGCCTCCCTTATGCGCTCAAGGACTTTTTGTAGATGTTCCAGGTGGTCTGCCCAGGAATCCGAAAATATGGCCACATCGTCAAGGTAGGCGACTGCATATTCTCCTAATCCCGCTAGGAGACCATCTACAAGTCTTTGGAAGGTGGCGGGTGCATTTCGCAGCCCGAAAGGGAGTACATTAAATTCATACAGCCCGAGATGTGTGGTGAAGGCTGACCTTCCCTTGGCAGATTCATCTAGCGGTACCTGCCAGTACCCCTTGGTTAAGTCCAAGGTAGAGATGAACTGGGCCCATCCCAGTTTCTCTAATAGTTCATCTGTGCGGGGCTTTGGATAGTTGTCTGGGCGAGTTACAGCATTTAGCTTACAGTAGTCCACACAAAAACGTATTTCCCCATCTGGTTTGGGAACTAGAACCACTGGAGATGCCCATGCACTTTCAGAGGGGCGGATTACACCCATCTGTAACATATCCTGGATCTCCCGTTCCATAGCAGTTATAGCTTGAGGAGACACCCAGTAAGGTTGGACCCTAATTGGGTGAGCATTACCTGTGTCAATGGAGTGGTATGCCCGTTCAGTCAGTCCTGGGGTGGCTGAGAACATTGGCGCGTAGCTAGTGCACAGCTCCTGGATCTGCTGTCGCTACACACGCCCAAGGGTCATGGAGAGGTTCACCTCTTCCACACCACCACCACATTTCCCTTTGTAGTAGTCACCTTCGGGCCACTCAGTGTTGTCTCCTCCCTGGGCTGTAAACTGACAAACCTTTAATTCTCTGGAATAAAAGGGCTTTAGAGAATTAATATGGTACACCTTAGGCTTTCGGTTGGAGGTGGGGAATGCTATGAGATAATTAACAGCTCCCAGGCGCTCCTGGACCATGAATGGCCCTTCCCACGATGCTTCCATTTTATGGGCCTGGAGCGCCTTTAAGACCATGACCTGGTCCCCTACTTTGAAGGAACGCTCTCTGGCATGTTTATCATACCAGGCTTTTTGCTCTTTTTGAGCATCCTGTAAGTTTCCTTTAGCAAGGGCTAAAGAGGTTCGGAGGGTGTTTTGTAGGTTGGTTACAAAGTCCAGAATGTTAGTTCCTGGAGAAGGTGTAAATCCCTCTCATTGCTGGTTCACCAACTGCAATGGCCCCTTAACCTCACGGCCATATACAAGTTCAAATGGGGAAAACCCTAAACTGGGGTGTGGTACAGCTCTGTAGGCAAAGAGCAACTACTGCAACACTAGGTCCCAATCATTGGAGTGCTCATTTACGAATTTACGTATCATGGCCCCCAAAGATCCATTAAACTTCTCCACCATGCCATTTGTTTGATGGTGGTAAGGAGTGGCAACCAAGTGATTTACCTCATGAGCTTCCCAAAGGTTTTCCATAGTTCCTGCCAGGAAATTAGTCCCTGCATCTGTGAGGATGTCGGAGGGCCAACCTACCCTGGCAAAAATGTCTGTTAGTGCCTGGCACACACTTTTAGCCCTGGTGTTGCTTAGAGCTACTGCTTCCGGCCATCGGGTGGCAAAATCCATGAAAGTCAGTATGTACTGCTTTCCTCTGGGTGTCTTTTTTCAGAAAAGGATCCAGAATATCCACAGCTACTCGCTGAAATGGAACTTCAATGATGGGGAGTGGCTGGAGAGGGGCTTTGACCTGGTCTTGGGGTTTTCCCACTCTTTGGCACACCTCACAAGACTGGACATAGGTAGAAACATCCTTGCCCATTCCCTCCCAGTGGAATGACCCCCCCAAACGGTCTTTGGTCCTGTTCACCCCAGCATGGCCACTAGGGTGATCATGGGCTAAGCTCAAGAGCTTGGCCTGGTATTTAGTTGGAACTACCAACTGTCTCTGAGGATGCCAGTCTTCCTGGTGTCCCCCAGAAAGAGTTTCCTTGTATAAAAGTCCTCTTTTTCTACAACAAACCTGGATCGATTAGAAGAGCTGAGAGGCGGTGGGTTGCTCTGTGCCGCCGTCCAAGCTCTCTGGAGGCTTTCATCTGCTTCCTGTTCGGTCTGGAACTGTTCCCTTGATGTTGGAGACAGCAGTTCCTCATGGGATTGTGGACCTAGGCTTGGTCCCTCTGGAAGCGATATAGGGGATGGAGCTGTTTCTGTTGAGTGTGAACCGCTCTCCGCTGGTGCACTATTTTGGGATTCAGGCTCCGGCTGAGCCTCTTGTGTAGGGTTATCGGCTGCTGCCAGTTCAGGTTCGGTGGGGCCCTCTGGTGTTGAGGTTGCAAGTACTGGATTCAGTGCTGACACTGGGTCTGGTGTTGGTTGTTCGGCTGGTTCCAGTTCTGGGACTGGTTCCGTCTGGGTCTCTGGGACTGGATCCACTACTGCTGTTGCAGACATTGGCCTGGGGTCCGGGTCCCTCACCTCTGACCGGGTCCTGATAGAAGTTTCCGGAACAGAGCTAGGCCTCACGGCTTGTTTAGCCTGGCTGCGGGTGACCATTCCCACCCTCTTGGTCTGCTTCACATGATTGGCCAAGTCTTCCCCCAACAGCATAGGGATGGGATAATCATCATAGACTGCAAAAGTCCACGTTCCTGACCAGCCCTTGTACTGGACAGGCAACTTGGCTGTAGGCAAATTGAAAGAGTTGGACTTGAAGGGTTGAATCGTCACTTGGATCTCTGGGTTGATTAAACTGGGGTCCACTAAGGAAGCATGGATAGCTGACACTTGTGCTCCGGTGTCCCTCCACGCGGTGACCTTCTTCCCGCCCACACTCACAGTTTCCCTCCGCTCCAAGGGTATCTGGGAGGTATCTGGGCCTGAGGACCTCTGGTGTGATTCCGGTGAAATGAACTGTAATCTGTTGGGGTTCTTGGGGCAGTTGGCCTTTACATGTCCCAGCTCGTTACATTTAAAACATCGTCCAGCTGACGGGTCACTGGGGCGAGGTGGGTTGCTGGAGAATGGGGTGGTGGGACGATAAGGGGTCTGGAGGGTTCTTTGGGAGGTAGGTTCCTTGGGCGGCCCCCGGTAATAGGGTGTGGTCTGGGGTTGTCCCTTCTGGTGTCCGCTCCAACTGCGACCAGTTTTCTTCTTCTCTGCCACCTCCACCCATCTGGCTCCAATCTCTCCTGC
The DNA here is from genome assembly GCF_965140235.1 of Caretta caretta. Lineage (NCBI taxonomy): Eukaryota > Metazoa > Chordata > Testudines > Cheloniidae > Caretta > Caretta caretta. The sequence continues at coordinate 43,241,900 of NC_134216.1, read as the reverse complement.
CTCGATTACAGTTTTGGGCTTCTCATCTAGGATGTATCTTTCTATTTCCTCAGGAACAACCTCTAAGAATTGTTCCATTTGCATTAGGAAGGGCAAATTTACTGGAGATTCAACACTTGCTCCTGATATCCAGGCATCCCAATGTTTCACAATGTGGTAGGCATGTCGGGTAAATGACACGTCTGGTTTCCACCTTAGGGCTCTGAACCTCCAACGAGACTGCTCGGGTGTTATCCCCATTCTGACTCTTGCCTTGGATTTAAACAGTTCATACTTGTTCATGGGTTCTTTAGGCATTTCAGCTGCCACCTCAGCTAAGGGTCCACTGAGCTGCGGCCTCAGCTCTACCATGTATTGGTCAGTAGAGATGTTGTACCCAAGGCAGGCGCTTTCGAAGTTTTCTAGGAAGGCCTCAGTATCATCGCCTGTCTTGTAGGTGGGGAACTTTCTGGGATGGGAAGTGGTACTTGGAGAAGGATTAATAGGGTTTGTTCGGATATTCTGCTGAGCCTTTATCTTTTCCATCTCCTCCACATACTTCCTCTCTTTTTCCTTCTCCTCCAGTTCTTTGTCCCTTGCTTCCATAGCTCTCCTGTGAGCAGCCGCTTGGTGTTGTTCTGCCTCTCTTGCTGCCTCCCTTTCTTGTTCCTTCTCCTCCTTCTTCAGCCGCATGAGTTCTATCTGTCTTTCATGTTCCCTTTGTCTTTCCGCAGCCTGAAATCTGGCTAATTCCAGCTTGTGTCGAGCCGTGGATTTTGTCATTCTAACCTCTCTGTTTTAACTAACTTTACACCCAAGGTTTAGAAATAAACAAAACTTGGCTGTAAAATTTTGCTGTGCTGGAATAGAATATCTATTCTCTGATAGTGATTGTCAGCCTACAGAAAAAGACAATTCCCTTGTCTCTGCTCTGGGCCCAAATCAAAGCAAAAAACCTCCAACTACTTGGAAACCTGCTTACCAGCAGCCCAAAGGAAAAATAAATTTTCCTTTTCAAACCTGTGCTCCTGGTAAAACAAAAAAATCAAAATCCTAAAAAAAAAACCCTGCCACTTTTGTCTCCAGGCAAATGGGTAGAACACCCCCCTCCCTATTTACTTTTAGGGAAGAAAAAAAAAAACTCTGGGTTGGAAGACTGTGAATTTCCCTGCAGGAGTTAAGTACCCTGCCTCCAGGCAAAGAAAACCTGCAATTCACAAAGATAATCCCCTTTTGTCTCAGCTCTGGTCCAAAGCAGAGAGAAAACAAGCTGCTTTTCTAGCAGCTCCAAAGGAAAAAAAATTCCTTTTTAAAATCTGTATTTCTAGTTCAAAAAATCTCAACATGATTTCAGGTTAATCCCACCACTATGCCACCATGTTAAGGTTCCTCCCCCATTCTGAACTCTAGGGTACAGATGTGGGGACCTGCATGAAAAACCTCCTAAGCTTATCTTTACCAGCTTAGGTCAAAACTTCCCCAAGGTACAAAATATTCCACCCTTTGTCCTTGGATTGGCCGTTACCACCACCAAACTAATACTGGTTACTGGGGAAAGACGTGTCCAAACAGCTCTTCCCCAGTAACCAGTATTAGTTTGGTGGTGGTAGCGGCCAATCCAAGGACAAAGGGTGGAATATTTTGTACCTTGGGGAAGTTTTGACCTAAGCTGGTAAAGATAAGCTTACGAGGTTTTTCATGCAGGTCCCCACATCTGTACCCTAGAGTTCAGAGTGGGGGGGGGAACCTTGACAGGGTAAGATTGCTGTGTGTAAATACATGAGGATGGTAAATACCAAGGAGGGCGAAGAGCTATTTAAGCTAACTGATAATGTTTGCATAAGAACAAATGGATATAAACTGGCCATGAACAAATTCAGGGTGGAAATTAGAAGAGAGTTTCTAACCATCAGAAGAATGAGGTTCTGGAACAGCATATCAATAGAAGTTGTGGGGGCAAACAGCGTAATTAGTTTAAAGAGAGAGCTGGACAAACCGATGGGTGGGATTGTAAAATGGGGTTGCTTGTTATGGTTCTCTCCCCTCCCCCCAATGAATTCTGGGTGTGGTTGTGGGAGATTTTCCTACTTCTTCTGAAGCAAGGATGGCCACAGCTGGGAATGAGACACTGGGCAGGGTGGACCAGGGCTCTGAGAATTCTCTGTCTCAATTGCTTGGCTGGCTGGTTCTTGCTCACATGCTCAGGTCTATCTGATCACCGTATATTGGGATTGGAAGGAATTTCCCCCCCCCCATCAGATTGGCAGAGATCTTCGGCTCTCCTTCTGAGGGTTCAGGTCACTTGCAGGGATCATTTGGATGTATCTCAATTAATTTTGTGCTATTGCAAGGGCCTCAGGCATTGGTGCACCTCAGTCCATACTGTTCTCTGCTTGTGGCGCGTAATAGTTTAGTCTCCTGTGGGATGTAGTAGTTTGGTCTAATTTTTGTTGTTGGGTTTAGTATGTGGGTTCTGGGTGATTTAGGTGGCCTGTGATATACAGGAGCTCAGACTAGATGATATGGTGGTCCCTTCGGGCCTTAAAGTCCATGACTCCAAGATAGGTTGTGTAGTGCCCGCTAATAGCACAGACTCAGTAACTGAACAAAGAGCTGATACCTCTCTCGATGGTGACTAAGCAAACGTTTCCTGCCTCTCTTGATTCCACTCCCTGTATTGAGGTGGGTGAGTGGGAAATGAGCACTAATCTAAATAAAAAATTGATTGATCATGTTAAACAAAACAGTGTTATATTCTGGAGAGTGTTCACTAAGATTGTGATCATGACTCTGTGATCAAGGACCTTGAATATGGATCTAGGAAAGGGCACAGGAAGGGCATGTGTCCTTCCATGCTCCTATGTGGGATGGGGTTATGGGATGTCTGTGCATGTGTGGAGAGACCTCTCCAATGAATATTTGTGATGTCATTGTGTTGTACCTGTGTTCTTGTGGTGTTTTTTCATAGGTTCTAGAAACTTAAAATAATGGTATCTGCAACTCTATGGGTGGGGGGGGGGAGGGGAGAGGGAAGAGACCTGGAGAAATGAATAGTTTCTGATTTTAGGTTTTAACCAATAAACACTAATTAAAATAACCAAGATACAAAAAATGAAACCTGTTTTATTTAGAAGAACACCCAAAATAGTTACTTGTATCTAAGGACTTGTCTACATGGAACAGTAATGCGGACTACAGGAGTGTGATTTCTCTAGCGAATTAATGTGTTTCCCATTAATTTGTTGCCTGGCGCACACTAAAAATTGCCTAGTGCTCTTTAACATAGGACTGTTTGAAACAATACTACGTTAAAGTATATTTGGGAACGTTCCAAAGAGATTACTCATTACAGCATATACTACTGCAGGGGTCTCAAACACATGGCCCACGGAGTTATTTCCTGTGGCCTGCCAAGCTCCCTTCCCCACTGAAGCCCTCTCCCCAGCACGCCGCATCCCCACTTCTCTGCCTACCTCCAGTCGCTTAACGCTTTCCAGGAGGGAGGGGGAGGAGTGGGGAGCCACATGCTCAGGGTGGGAGCGAAGAAGAGGCAGGGACAGGGTTGGAATATGGGCAGGGAGGGGGCGGAGTTGGGGTGGGGACTTCGGGGAAGGGGTTGGAATGAGGGCGGGGAAGGGGTGGGAAGAGGTGGGGCAGGGGCGGGGCCTTATGGAAGGGGTGGGGCAGAGGCGGGGGCGGAGGGTGTCAGTGATGCGGCCCTTGGGCCAATGTACTAGTCCTCATGTGGCCCTCCTGGTGATTTGAGTTTGAGATCCCTGTACTACTGTATATAAAATAAATTACTCAGTATAGCATACACAAAGAGAGAGTCCCAACTCCACCCCCACCGGATTTTTGGGCATTTACATAGAACTCAAAAATTGTTCATTTCATTTTTCAAGATTTATTTTTAATAAACCCCCCAAAACAGAAGCCAGAGATATGACGTACCTGGGTATTTATATGGTCATGAAATAAAGACTCTCTTGGTTTGAACCTGAAGACTAAGTGTAAGGTTTGCCCATGTATGGCATGCAGGAGAACTCTGTCTCTGTTTGCACATGCACAATTTCTGTTTAAACACTACACTAAAACAATTCTGTATGTAAGTATAAAAAAACTGAGTCTTAGAATTCAATCTTTTTCTTGAGCTCTTCCGTTCAAATACACCACCAACCTTAACTCTGCAATTTGGGATCTCTAAAAAGATCAATTAGAAAAGATACCTTTACAACAGAAAAATGTGCCATTTTCACATTACTCTTAACAAAGATTTCTATGTAAGAAAGCTATGAAAATAGCTCAGTGACTTGACTGCCACCTACTGTTAATCATGCCACACGTATTTTAGTTTCTGTAGCAGTAAGGATGATGCTTTGGTCAAATGTTAAAGAAAAAGTCTTTTACCACACATGCTTTATTGAACTAGAGAGTGACTGCAGCTGAATTTCCAAATATTAGACATCCCTAGCACTTTACAGTCTATATATTTCTACCATAGCCAATACTGGAGAATTCAGTAAGGCATATAGCACTTCATTCAGGGCTGGTGAACTTTGAGAAGCTTCATCCTTCAATTACAAAAAAAAACCAGTCTGTACATTAAAAGAAAATTAATTGTTTCAGAAGATTTTTGACCTTTAAAATTGCAAATAGGAATACTCATAATATTATTATTATTTTGTTGCTGTCACTTTCCATAAGTTCATCTGAGTACTAACTCGGTTAAAAGAGAAAATATGGAATCTGGCCGCAAAAAGTCTCTAGTAATTTTGCTCAATAAAGGCTCAATCCTGAAGAGTGCTTAGTGTTTTTTGCTCGTACTGGCCTGAGTAACAATCAGCACTATGCAGAGTGTAGCTATTGTGCAGTATCACTATGACTTTGGATCTTGAGAAGCAACAGAAAATATTTTTCATGACAATATTTTTAATAAGACATTTTTAATCACAATAAACCAGCCCACAGTCTAAAATGTAAAGTACCATACAGAGTAGTTGTTGATACTTTGTCTTGAGTCTTCTGAGGCTGATATTAGATGCGATTTCCATACTGTCTCATGTCTTATTACTTCATTATAGAGAGACACTGTACAGTGTAAAACACTGTAAACAGTTATAAAGTTGCACGCAAAAAGGAGAAGTAAGCTGCTTGTGTAATTTTATATTAATATAGGGAACAGTTATTTACTATTCAGACCAAAGGAGAACTCATGTAAAGGAAAATATTAATGCTTCGCTGGAAATATAGCCTGATGCTTTAAATAGATGAATCATCCTAAAATTACATCTGATGAAGTGAGCTGTAGCTCACGAAAGCTCATGCTCAAATAAATTGGTTAGTCTCTAAGGTGCCACAAGTACTCCTTTTCTTTTTACACTATACACAAAAACTATACACTATTCATTGTATAATGCTATCATGGTAGGACTGAGAGATTAAGTTAAGTTTGCATCCTTTTGCACATTTTCACAAGAGGTGGGAGGAAATTAATGAAAATTAAGTCTACCAATTTACTATGTTATGTTTGTGAAAGTTCATTACATACATCAACATAGGATGAATACGTTTTTATTTGTTGGAATCTCAGGAAGCAAAAAGTATTATGCTGCTATTCACAAGAGTTTGCGTCAGAAGCATTAGACAATTTTGCAAAATTTTTACTCAATGCATTCCTTGAATAAGTACTAATATTCACACATAACCTGTGAACAGAAGAGAGACTCCTGTTTATAAATCCCAGATCATTGAACAAGTTAAAAAAAACAACAACCCATATCACTTAGGTGACTGGTCAGATGGTGCAAATAGTTAATAACAAAAATTCATAGTGAACTGTATATAAATAATGCATAGGCCAAAATGTGTTCATACAAACTATTCACTGAAAAATGTCAAATAGCCAAAGCTCATGACTTGGTTGTGGATTATTTAGGAACAGAAAAATGAGCTAAATTCAACAGATTGGTGTCCGTGAGTAAGTCAACCAGTTGTACTTATAACTTTAAGAAACATTAATCTTTTGGGTTGAAATTTTCCATATTTGGAGTCTCTCTGAAAGTAAATGCTTCTTTTTTAAGCTTGAACAAAATCCCCTTTTTTTTGTTTTAGTTATGAGAGGCAACATTTTTCCTGCTTTAAAAAATTCTGACCATCCCCTCCATCCCACCCTTCCTAAGGATAACAAGAAAAATAACTGAACTTTGACATTTCAACGTGGGAAAATAAATAGGCCTCATGGAGGACTGCTTGACTTACTAAATTTGCAACGGAGAGGTATAAAATAACAATGAGCACTGGAAATATTTTGTTGTTAGCTGTACTCTTAAAAAACAGATGGAGAGTGCATGTAAGTGTGCAGTTCATTGGTTAATGGAATTTACCCTGTATTCTTGTCAGATGTGAAGGCCCAACAGGACTGAAGGGAAAACAGTTGAACAAATGTCAGACTATTTTACAGCACCTAAAGGTGTGATAGGCACCTCACAATACATATAAATGGAAACACGTGGTCCCTGCTCCAGAAAGCTCCCAGTCTCATTTCACACATGACACAATGAAAAGACAACAAAAAAGTGTGGTGGAGATGGGAGGGAAGGCAGGGGTCATAGCAATAGGATTATGTGGTTACTCAGCAAAGGCACTGGCCACAGCATGGCTGAAAAATTTGGGGCGAGGTAAGGATATCTTATAAAAAGAAATGCCTTCATTGAGTCCCTTCCTGAGGTGTCTCACTAGAGGTGGTTTTTATGGAGGGATTTGAATGAGGAGTGGTTTGTGGCCTGGCACTGGGTTCAGGAAGGGCAGTTTATGCCTAAGATTGGGCCCATATATATTCTATAAATCCATAATAGCATGTGGCTGTATGAAGTTTTCATGGTACAATTTAGGGCTGTCTGCTTTCCCCAGGAATGCTAAAGTCATGAGTGAGTTACACATTTTGTTCCAAACCCGTGCCAATGAAGCCTTTGATTTTGAATCACCTAATGACATAGCTGACACATGCATCATAGCTGTACAGTTATCCTTATTTAGACTGACTCTGACACTCAGACCATTACATAAAGAGGTATTAATAATATGTTAATTAAACTAATTAAACATTAAGCAAACCAAATGTTAAAATTGTAGGATGCTGCATCCATTCCAGTAATACAGGACTTACTCAAAGCTAAACAAAAAAGATTTTAAAGTACTAGTAAACTAGCTGATAGAATAAAATTAAGATGACCTTTTGATAGATGTCTGTTTATTGATTTAAATTCACCTTTTTGTGAGCAATGTTGAAGAGGTCTGTTAAAATACAAGCATGTATAATAACATGAGCTAAACAATTTTTATTTCTTTGTGTGTCGTTATGGAAAGATTGAAGCAAGCTTCACCTAAGTGTAGTGATGCAAAAAAAAATAATAGTATCCAGTCTGGATGTGCAACAGCAGAGGAAAACAGGAGCTTCATATTAAAGTGCCTTCTAGGTAGCTGACATGATGCATCTAGTCAGACGTAAATAATGACAGACGGAAACTATCATGAGGTCTGTGAAGCATCAACATGCTGCCATCATTTTCTTTCTAACCTTGCCTTGCTAGCAGCTCTCAGACTTACAGGCTGAGAGATCATTTAAAAAGCAAATCCTAATGATGCTGCCCACTGTAACAACAGCCAGTGAGATTGGCATCAATTTAGCTCAGTTTAGAAACTCAGAATAGCAGTCATTGTTGACTCATGACACCCTAAAGTCACATTGTTCTTCCCCCACCCAATCTCTCCAGCTATTTATGCATTTTGCAGAAAATTATTTACCTGTATGGAGGAAGGGGAGTGAATAGTCAATCTCTGTTATTCACCTGCCTCTCAGAGTATAAGCGCTTTGATTATTTCTTTTTACTTGACTGGTTTATGTGGATACAAAATGCCTGGAAGATGTTTTATTTTTCTTTGTATACATTTTTTGTACATTATGTATGCATAGGGTAACTGAGTAAATAACATCCCATTGTCCCTGTAGCTTAAGCCTGTTATGATGCAAATAAACACGTTACATGGCTGCCATAATCAATGTGGAATGGCAGAGCAATTTTGCAGATGCAACACAGAGAGAAAAAACAAGTTAGTTGTGTTTTCCAGATTCAATAGAATCTATTCACCAACACAACCTACAATAAAACAGTAACACATTTTGTTAAGCCAGTCACTTTATTTGCAAGCTACTGGGAGCTGGAGCTGATGTGCAATAACATAATGGCATTATCACTTTGCAAAGCAGAATGTAGCTTTGGTTGGGTGCTAGCAGGGCACAAGGGCTCAGACAGACAGACGACAACATGAAAAAAAAAAGTAGATCAGACTGCTTGTTTTTGATTGTAAACATTATTTTCATATACAACATTGAATTTCATCCTATTAGCTAAACCTGACCCAAGGCTATATACTGTGTTTTCATTGTTTGTATATTTTGTGGGGGGTGACAGGTATGCTTGGCGGATCTTTCCAACACTTTAATCAAAGCAAAAGCATCTTATCTCAGGTTAAGAAGATGCTAATTGTTTTTAAAAGTAGCATTTTAAAAGACTTTTTCTATTTCACAGTGTTGTTAATACTAATGCAGAATTCGTGACGCTCAAAGAAAATAGATGGCCCTTGATTCTGTTGATGATATCAGGTACTGTATAGGTTGATTTCCCCAGGCAGATGTGAAAAATGTACTATTTGGTCTTAAATTTAGACTTAATAAATAGCTAATTTAGGATCTTGTTCTATATGCAAGGATATAATCACAAGGCATTCATTTTTAAAAGGTTTCATTTATTCTTGTGAGCTTAATTATTGCAAGGAAACTCTGAGCAATTTGTTTTTTTTACCAGTGTCTGATTTCTGAGAATGGTTATTAAATATTAAATGGATGCATAATTCAGGCAATTAAGAAAGTAATCACACAAAGTAATGTAATGGAAGTTAATTATTACTGCATAAGCAAATAGTTCATTAATGCTAGTAGTTGCTATGGCTGCATTCTTAATACATGCAGAACTGAAGCATGAATCCTGTGTGTATTCAAAGAAGTACTAGGAAGTATGGTACTGCGGAAAGAGTGTTCCTACTGAAAGGCATAGGCAAATAAGGTCTTTTTGACACCTGACTTCTCTACATAAGGTGGGATCATCATTACTTAAGAGAGTTTTATTGAAACCATTGCTGCTTTAGATGCTTATAATCTTTTCTGTTTGTAGTACAAACCATGGCTTAAATCAAGGAAGAACTTAGGGAATTCAGCTTGTTAAAAAAAATCACCAATCCTACTTCCCCTGTTAAAATCCTACCCAGTGGTGTTCCACTTTGTTAAAAAGCTATAAAATCATTATATGTAACTTAAAAGGAGTGTACAATTTTTCAATACAAAAGCACAATAGCTGGCAACCACCCTTGTTAGATTCTCTTCCTCAACAACTTGTGCAAAATCTGACATTTCTTTGCTAACACTGTCTCCCTAAAGCATAACATTTCATAAAGACTATTTTAAGTTAAGTCCAGAGACACACACAAGCCACTATATTCTTCTCAGTACTTTGTGATGCAATAATATTAACCTTAGAGCCATATGGTTCAGTAAGAGATGAGAGTAGCTGTGGCCTAGGGATGAATAACACAAGATAATAAGTCTTTCCCCAGCATCAAATGGCATGGAGACCAGATAGGCAGTCCCATTCATTTTAGGGGCTTTTAGGGACATGTTGCATATCCACTTATTGTCTCTTACTCTTATCCTTTGAGGCACTGGGGGAGAAGACTGGTCTATATCCAGCACCTGAGCAACCATTATGTATTGGACAACTGATAGCTAGTGTCTGCTGACCATTATGATGAAAGTGGTACATATCTAGAGGTTCTTGCTTATTGCTGCATGACTTCCACAGATGAGAGTTGGTAGGTCTTGGAACTGGGTTCTGTTGCTAACTTTGCCACTTGGCACAGTTGAAAAGTGGGCATTATGTTACCCTTGGCATAGATTAGTTAGACTGAGGGCTTCTCTAAATTGCCCTGGCTGCCTGTTGCCCTCAAGGGGCCATCTGCCAGCTGGGGGCAATCAGAGCATAGTGCCCATCAGCGACACTACCTCCCCATTTCAGAGGCTGCAGGGAAAGGAGGATGAGGTAGGAGTATGAGCTGACTACGCTGGCTTAATGCCCACTAATTCCCCAAAGGTGGAGAATCAGGAGATTTTCTGATCCTTTTGTATCGCAGGAGTTGAGCTGTCCATAGAATCTGAAAATAGAATCACGTCAGTTCAGTGCACGCGCACAAGAGAGGGCATGGTGCACTATAGGAAATGTAATCTGGCCATGTAGTTGAGCCCATAGGGGAGAATGGGAACATAAGAGATGTGGAACTACAGCTCCCAAGAGGCACCATCATGACTTAGGTGGAAACAGAGATTTCAATCAAAAATGTCAAAGTGAAATATTTTTGACATTTCTGAATATACATTTTTAGGAATTTTTATTTCTTTGAAAACTGTTTTGATTTTATCCCCGAAAATGCAGAAATATTGGAAATTGGAAATTCCTGTGGGAAGGAAAATTTGGGTTTTGATCAGCTTTAACAATGATGACAATCCCATCAGCAGGAACAATCAGGCAGGAACTCAGCCACCTACAAGAAAGCTCCTTTCACTGTGACGCTTCCTGGGGTACCTAGCGTTGTCAGGCACCTTGCTGCCACCTGTCCTTAGCATGAGGAAGACCTGTCTGTGCCTGCTGTGGCTCAGCTCCCTGATGCCCCAAGCCTCTGACAGCAGAAGCACTGCCTTCCCAGCTTCACAGGCCTTGCTCTTTCTGTACAGGTTTGTGATAGGCACCCACCACCCTGAGTCCTCCAAGTGCCCAGCCCCTGGTCTGCTGAACGCTCACATAACTCAGATTCCCTACTCCCAAAGGAACAGGACACACCAGGTTACCAGATTCAACGCAGGATCACCACTCTGCTTAATACTTAATAGCACTTTAGATAAACTTAGTCTTGTTTTCACTATAAATATATCACCAAAGAACACAGATTCAAGTGATAGTAAGTAAGAATACTGGGGGAAAATGACTGCATATAAGACAAAATGATGATGTGCTTTCTAGAGCCTGAACTTAACTTAGAAGACCTTCCTTGGGCTCCTTTACAGGATTGCTTACCTCAGGTCCTTCTCCCAGTGTTTTAAACTAGGGTGGCTGAGATCCTCCTTTCATAAGATTAAGCCCACTGGCAGTTTGTCTTCCCAGATTGATTGATCCCAGGTGTACCTCTGTTCCGTCAGTTCCACCCCAAACATGCATTGTCTTTACTCAAACACAAGATAACCCTTCCTGGTTTTGTTTTCTTTCTGCAGCACTTGCAATCTATTCAGTAGCATTTAACTCAATAAACAAATAAACTTCCACTGTAAATACACAACAGTCAACCAGGAAGATAAGCATGCCCACCTCCTGTCTGGAGAAGTCTATCTCAGTGCCCGCTACTAGTGATCTGCCTTTAACTTCAAAGCTTTAAGAACATAATTTTCAGTATACAGATATAACTCCTTACATATTATAACCATTGTGAAATGTACAGATAATGACCAGTATGACACATACTTTCAATAGAGACCTTACATGGCCCTGTTTGGTGAACCCAGGGGATCCCTGTGCCCTCTGCCCAGTGGGCACCAAGAGATCCTTGAGTCACATTCACTCCTTCTCCATTTCAGAAGCACACTTTCAACCCTTTCTGAAAATCCTATCAAACAGAAGTATTTTGCAGTGTGCCCAGAATGGCACAAAATTCATCCTAGTTCATATCCAGGTGTTGGGAAGCAAGTTCCAGAGTTTTGGAGCCCTCCCAGAGAATGTCCAGCCAACAGCCCCAGGAAAGGCATGTAGCTCAAATGTCTCTTGCTGACCACAGCAGTGGTAGTATGGCACAGGGATATAGATGACCCCTCAGCTGGGCAGGTAACAGACCAGTTAGGGCTTTATAGATGATATCCAACACCTTAAACTCTACCCAGACACCAATGGGCCACCAGTACAGATCCCAGAGCACTGGTGTCATGTGCTCCCAGCAAGATGTTCTGCTCAATAAGCAACCCACTGCATTCTACACCAATATCAGTCTCCAAATGGCTTTAAGGTGATGTACAGTACATTGTAATAACTATGCCTTTGTTACCTCAAAAGTAGACTAACAGTGGCAAGGTCCTCATTCAAAAGGAAGATCACAACCTCCTACTTAGATAAAGATGGTAAAAGCTGACTGAGTTACTGCTATTACATGATCATTGAACAGCAGGTGGAAGTCTGAAATCATCCGTACATTATGAACCCTACCAACTAATGGTGGACATACTACCATAATCAAAGGATCCTCCTTCATCTTCTCTAGCTGCTTCCTCCTTCATCACCTCAGTGTTGTCTTCAGCCAGCCCCATCCATGCCCCAGTTTTAGCTAGGCATTGGCTGAGGAGCTGAACCATATTGTTTGACTAGGATGAGATAGAGACATACAACTGAGTGTCATCAGCAAACTGAATAAACCACACCTCCTTATTAATATTGAACAGACTGGTATCCTTCAGGATCCCACACTCGATAGTTCTTCAGGAAGAGGAAAAAATGCCCATAATTAGCTGTTGTGAAGCCCCATCCGCTCCTACCAAGGGTTGCAGGCAAGTTGTCAGCATCTCATGATCAATGGTCCTAAAGGCAATTTACAGATCTAATAATACCACTATGGACTCCTAGTTTTCATCCATCACCAGGAGGAGAGACTCCTCCAACGTGACCAATGCAATCTCTGTGTCAAAGTTAGGTCTGTACCCAAACTGACAAGGTCCAAGGACATCAAAGCCATCTAGATACTGTGAAGACTGTCTCACCATACCTTTCTCCACAATCTTCCCCAAAGTGGAAAGATGTGATACTGGTGGATAATTGGCTACATTGTCAGCATCAACTAGTGATTTCTTGAACGCTCTTCCAATGTGATTTGTAAGTCTTTATTTGGACTGTGATTGATCAGCTTAGTCATATGACATTATTTCTGCTTCCTAAGTGGATTACTTCAAAACTTTCAGGATGTGCACAGGAAAACTTCTGGCAAGAATATTGGCAACACATTCTGGCAAACACCAATTTGGTGAAAAGAAATTCACTCATGTTGTCTGAAAATGAATAAAGGGGTCACAAATGTTGTCAAAATGAATTTGCAGGTTTATTTGAATGAAAATTTGCATGTATAAATATGGACCCACAAACTCTTACTCTCAAGAATATTTCTGTTTCAGTGAAAACACTCAAGCAAGAAAAGGTGTCCAGGATTGAGCCCAAGAGCAGTAATCATTTGATGAAAAAGTATTATGCTCTGAAAAATATTAACTAATCAGTATAGTGAATATGCAGTATATCTTTAATCACTGTTCTGAATTCAAAACTTACTGATGTGTTGTTCTTAGCAATATGGTATGGTATACTCCATATCTTCTACTGACAAAGTGTTTAGAAAAATAGAGTACCATTTTATTTTAGATAAACTTTTTCATTCTGATAGACATTCAGAAACTTTTTTGCTTTTTCAATATTCACTTCCCTATATTGTGAATTGGAGAAATTTGTTTCCAATTTCTCATTTGTCTCCAAAAAAGAATATTGAAACTTCATCTCTTATGTAATGATTTGGTCTTTTTCAAGATAAAAAAACTTGATCTACAATAATAGATTGGTTTAACGGAAACCATTTTGGCAGTTATTAAAGTTCTGGTTTAATGTGCAGCATGACTAGTGGACATTTTTCTTTCATTAACAGTGAATATTTGTTCTGAAAGAAAATCCCAAATCTAGAAGAAATAATTTACATTAACTCATACAATGAAAAAGGTCCGGCATTGAGCTCCTTGTATTAGGGGTAGAGAACTTCCATTCTTCACTGGGCTCCACGCCCACACTGCTTCTCTTCAGTTAATTAGCTAGACCTCTTATAATCTGCCTGACAACAAGTTATCATTTAAATTCCCGAATGAGTCCTTCCACTGTATACAGCGTATGTAGAGTGGTGGGCAGAGCTCTACCATTAAGTATGCCAATCTAACAAATCCACAGACTGGAGTAAACATGGCAATAAAAGCCAGTTGTCATGATAACAGTGTATGAGCTTCGGCCCTGCGTGGCTATATGTCTTCGGCAATATACTAATGGGCTCTAAAGATGCATGATTACCATCTATTGGTGGCTACCAATTTCTATGTTGTCTGTGCCAACGAAATAGCAGAAACTGAGGCACTTTGAAGGTGTACACAGGACATGGTATAAATTGTATTTTTTTTTCTTTTAAAGGCCACTGAACTAGTAGGCCTTTTGACCATTTAATTGTAACTATTACCTAAATAATCAAGGCAAAAGTTTAGAAATAATTGAGGTAAGTCTGTTTACCTCACTGCAGAATTCTCCAACTAAAGTGAAGAAAAATCTTATAGAACCTAATAAAAATTCCCTGGAAAGATGGAAAAATCAATTGAAGTAAATGAGAACAGTTTCATTCTTAGTGGAGTTGTAATGAGGTAGTTTGCTGGTGAATCTCTCTGATTAACAGTGTGCATATTTAGCATGACCACAGCTTCCTTCTCTGTACAGATCAGACACCTAATACAATTAAATATTGTGGGAACGTAGCTCTGTAGTGTCATGTCCTTGCTAAAGTTATAAGATTATATGCTAGCTAGAATAGTGGCATAAAAATCAACACCTTGCTGGGGCTAGAAAAGAGAGAGCTGCTTTGACTATTCTATTTTTTAAATGTTTGCCCGAAGATGATTCACTAACATCTAGGGTTAGCCATGTAAAACATTTTTATCAGCCTTTCTAAAGCCACATTTGGTGTTCCATTAACAGCATGCAGTAGGCCCATGTGTCCTCTGCATTACACTAATTGTTTAAGCATGACAGGTTATTACTTCAGTCAGAGGGTAATGAAGATTGGGGGAAAAAGTAGGGCACAAACACAATTTTCTAGTTCTCAAGAAGCAATTATAAACAGATGAGAAGCCATAAAAATATTACACGTGGGAAATGATCTTCAGTACAACTGAAATGGATGCTATGGCAGTAGACTGAAGAGCAAGATAGGTTTTGAGCTGACAAACTGCAGCTGGTGATTAAACATAGCCAAGGTATTCTGCAGGAAAGTGGAATAATACAGATTGGAATCAGAATTCTTAAAACACTTTTTCATCAGGAAAATTGCTTTCACATAAAACCAAAATTCTGGAGAACTTTTAGACTGATCAGAGGAGAGTCTGAAAGGATCTAGTTAAGGTGTTTTTACAATAATGAGGTTGTGCTTATGAAGTGTGCCAGACTGAACAGGAGACAGCATGAATCATAGAAGATTAGGGTTGAAAGGGACCTCAGGAGGTCATCTAGTCCAACCCCCTGTTCAAAGCAGGGTCAACTAAATGATCGTAGCCAGGGCTTTGTCAAGCCGGGCCTTAAAAACCTCTAAGGATGGAGGTTCCACCATCTCCCTAGGTAGCCCGTTCCAGTGCTTCACCACCCTCCTAGTGAAATAGTGTTTCCTAATATCCAACTTGGACCTCCCCCACTGCAACTTGAGACCATTGCTCCTTGTTCTGTCATCTCCCACCACTGAGAACAGCTGAGCTCCATCCTCTTTGGAATCCCCCTCCAGGTAGTTGAAGGCTGCTATCAAATCCCACCTTACTCTTCTGCAGACTAAACAAGCCCAGTCCTCGCAGCCTCTCCTCGTATGTCATGTGCTTCAGTCCCCTGATCATTGCCCTCCGCTGGACTCTCTCTCCAGTTTGTCCACATCCTTTCTATGGGGGGGGGGGGACGGATTGGATGCAGTACTCCAGATGTGGCCTCACCAGTGCTGAATAGAGGTGAATTATCACTTCCCTCGATCTGCTGGCAATGCTCTTACTAATGCAGCCCAATATCGTGTTAGCCTTCTTGGCAACAAGGGCACACTGCTGACTCAGCTCCCTCTTCTCATCCACTGTAATCCCCAGGTCCTTTTCTGCAGAACTGCTGCTTAGCCAGACAGTCCCCAGCCTGTAGTGGTGCATGGGATTCTTCCATCCTAAGTGCAGGACTCTGCACTTGTCCTTGTTGAACGTCAGAGTTCTTTTGGCCCAATCCTCCAATTTGTCTAGGTCACTCTGGACGCTATCCCTGCCCTCCAGCATATCTACCTCTCCCTCCAGCTTAGTGTCATCTGCAAACTTGCTGAGGGTGCAATCCATCCCATCACCCAGATCATTAATAAAGATGTTGAACAGGACCGACCCCTGGGGCACTCCGCTTGATACCAGCTGCGAATTAGACACTGAGCTGTTGATCACTACCTGTTGAGCTCGACAATCTAGCCAGCTTTCTATCCACCTTATAGTTCATTCATCCAATCCATACTTTTTTAACTTACTGGCAAGAATACTGTGGGAGACCGTATCAAAAGTTTTGCTAAAATCAAGATATATCATGTCCACTACTTTCCCCATATCCACAGAGCCAGTTATCCCATCATAGAAGGCAATCAGGTTGGTCAGGTATGACTTGCCCTTGGTGAATCCATGTTGACTGTTCCTGATCACCTTCCTCTCCTCCAAGTGCTTCAGAATGGTTTCCTTGAGGACCTGCTCCATGATTTCTCCAGGGACTGAGGTGAGGCGGACTGGTCCGTAATTCCCCAGGTTCCTTCTTCCCTTTTTTAAAGATGGGCACTATATTTGCCTTTTTCCAGTCATCCAGGACCTCCCCCGATCGCTAGGAGTTTTCAAAGATAATGGCCAATGGCTCTGCAATCACATCAGCCAATTCCCTCAGCACCCTTGGATGCATTAGATCCAGACCCATGGACTTGTGCATGGCCAGCTTTCCTACATAGTCCTTAACCTGATCTTTCACCACCAAGGGCTTCTCACCTCCTCCCCATACTGTGTTGCCCAGGACGGCAGTGTGGGAGCTGACCTTGTCTGTGAAGACTGAGGCAAAAAAAAAAAAAAAAAGCATTGAGTACTTCAGCTTTTTCCACATCATCTGTCACTAGGTTGCCTCCCCCATTCAGTAAGGGTCCCACACTTTCCCTGACCACCACCTTGTTGCTAACATACTTGTAGAAACCCTTCTTGTTAGCCTTCACATCCCTTGCTAGCTGCAACTCCAGTTGTGTTTTGGCCTTCCTGATGAGGTCATCAGTTTATCCACAAAACTAGTGCAGCAAGTATGAAAGTTTCTCCACACAATTTGGCAAATTTACATCAGCTTCAGAGACTATTTATGGAGATGAAAGTTTAGGTAAGGTTACATCTCCATCCAATCCTTGGTCTTGGCTACGACTACATCAGGTATACCAATCAGTGAAAACTGGGGTGGTAATTTGTGATAGAGCCTCTGGTGACTGGGAACTGAAAATTAGACACAGTGATTTCACATTAACCACCAAGGAAATATCCAGTCACAGTGATATGAAAACTCTACATTCACACACAATGCCCATGTATTGCCAGGCTCTAGGCTGGGTTTTCGCTATTTGCAGGGAATTGTACTGCTGAAGGCACAGGTGGATTTTGAATAGCCCTGTCTATTCTTAGGTGCTTTCTTATTTTTGCCTATTGAGCACTCCCAATCTCTATTAAGACCACAGCAGCTCTGCAGCTATTGAGTTTTGTTTCCCTCATCCAGGGTGCTAGAACTAAGGGTACTGAGGGTGTGGCAGCACCCCCTGGCTTGAAGTGGTTTCCATCCTATCCAGGGTTTACGGTTTTGTCCATTTTCTCTCAGCATCCCCTCTATACAAATTGTTCCAGTGCTACTGCCCTCATCTTTGTGATTGGGAACAGATACTCCCTACTGTCCTGCCCAACCCTTCCTTTTAAGAGGGAAGGGAGATCATGGAAACTAGGTCTTAATTCCCTTCCATGGGATGGGGAGGAGGGAAATGGAGAATCTGCTTCTTTCCAGCTGTCTTCTCTTCTGGGATTGGGCCTTTGACTGGTTTCCCCCTTCTGGTGGGGGGAAGGAAAAACTGGGTCTTGCTTTCCATAGGAGGAAGGAAAGGTTGGAAAGGATGGCTTGGTAGTAAAGGAGGTGAGAAGAAGGGCTTTTGGGTAGAGACTGAGGAACAGACAGAAAGTGAGTGAAGAGGGAACTGGGAACAGAAACAAAGTGCTTAGTGGGAGATTCTAGGGAGGTGTAGTAGGCCCACTGAAATGCTGCTGAGAGGAGAATGGGGCATCTGATACCAAAGTATTGACAGGATAAATAAGTATACATTGAGGAAACAGGACATGAGGTGCCCCATGATTTAGTGGCTGAGGGAAATTGGTTTCAGGCTAGAGAACCTCAGAGAATGGGGGTGGCACAATGACTGTGTCAGATGGTAACAATAGAACTGGTGACCTACAGGTACATGATTCACTAATCTGTTACTGGTCCCCTCCCAGCCCTGTTCCTGACAGTGTTTAAAGAAAATATATTTGTTTCTTTTTGGAATAAACTTAAGTTAAAAATAAAACCTTTCCTTACTTTGGGGGTCTTGGCCCCAGGAGGATCATGAACAGGTGTCAGGAGGGTGCAACCACCTTCTGATATGGTTATGGTCCTTGCTATGGGAGAGGGGTTCTGGGTTTTGTTGGGGGTGTGTGTTGGAATGGGGGGTACAATATCAGTTACAAGGCTAGCTGCACCTCTGTCCTCTGAGTGCACACTGAGGTGTCAGGCCTCGTACATTTAGTGGTGAATGGGGAGTCCTGCAGTTCTCCTGCTTTTAGACCAGGCCCTGGCCTACAGTGCCCTGTGCCTCAACTGTGCTTATCCAGCAGGTCTGACTGGGATCAGAGTTCTTCCCTTCAGGAGTCTGTGATCATTGGTGAATACAGTGACTAGAGCTGGCAGGAGAGGGGAATTCACGTTCTGCAAGAAATTCTGAAATTCCAATTAAACACAGTAGAAAAAGGAATTTTTGACACATCCCCTGGAATGGGAATTCTGGCTGCTTTTTTTTTTTTTTTTTTAGGAAAAAAAATGCATTTTGAATTTTCTGAAGTGTTGCAAAGCTTCCCTAAGCTGCCCAGAACCCTGGCAGCCCACCAGGTAGAAGCCTGGGCTCTCTAGCAGCCTGCCAGTTGGGCTGTTGAGGAACCAGGCAGGTGAGCAGACATGAAACCAGGCAGAGTTCTCTCGGAATTTCAACACCATCGACATATTCCTGCAAAACATTTAGATTTTGATGAATCAGCGTTTTCCGACGGAAAAATGTTCTGTCAGAAGAGTTCTAATAATGACCAAACAGCCTTCTGAAACCCAAAGTATTGATTAATTTTAACAGTGGGCACAAAGCATTTAGAGAGAAGGATTCTGAAACCGTCTACATGCATGTCTTTCTTATCTATAGCCTTATCAACACCTGATGGTAGTCTAGACAGGCCAGCTGCTTCAGGAAAGCTAAGAAGGTGCCTGAGTCTACCTGAACAATTCCCCGACAACCACCTCCCCCTAGGGTGAGAGAGAGTGTGCCCCTTTTTATCCAGCTATAGTTCTCTTGATTTTTCTGGTTCCCAGCCTTGTTTTGCCACACACAGCCAAGTTTTGTAACTTGTCTGAAGCCCAGAGTGAGAATCTTCACAACTAATAGCTCGGGCATTGTCTCTTAACCACCCTGCAATGTTTACCATGGGATATCTTAGCTTGAGCAATTGCTTTTCTTTCCTGTTTGTTTTCCAACATCCCTGCTGATTTAACCCAGTAGAAACATCCCAATATAGCTATATGGTAAATATCCCATTAACCAGGTCAACATACAGTATTAATAAATAATTACAGAGGAGCTCCACATCCATCACACACAACATAGAAAGCGTTAAGAACCACTGCCTTACCTTATTTTTTATTTTCCTTCAGCATATACACCTATTTTCTGTTGTCATATCACGGGCTATTCCTAGGAGCTGGAATGCTCTCACTAAATGCAGAGGAAAAAAGTATGTATCTATAGTGCATGCGTGCGTATAAATATAAAAATACCTGACTTTGCTAACAGAATAGGGAGAAGTCAGCTGAATCTTCAAATATATGTACTCCTTTTACTTCAGGGTTGTCAAATTGCATCCTTTTACCCTTCCACATTTATTTTCAAAGTTTTCAATAAGCCTAGAAATTGGAACTGTCCAGCCAGGAAGAGGACAGAACAAAGCACTTTGTGTGATTTGTTTACCATGACATTACTTTGTTTTCAATTGTTAGTTGTATTTACTGTTGTTCAGTATTTATTTATATTGTGAGGCTCCTCATTGTCCCTTTACAAACACATAAGACGACACAGTCCTTGCCCTGGAGAGCTCATGATCCAATTAAAAAAGCAACTGCCTTAACAAGCGAGCGTAACAAACAGTAGGAGGGAAGAGGGATGAGTGATGAGCTGAACACACTACATAATGTAACAGTTCCGAATCAGCTAAATGTTCAGCTTCACAATTATCATTCTGTTCCTGATCAGATCATAACCGCCATGCTCCCTCAACATTCACCTCATTCCTGCCCCCTCCTGGAAACAAAACAACACTGGTCTTGCTTCCTGTTCAATGGATGTATTGATTGATTGACTCCTTTGATATACACTGTCTCCAGATGCCGCTACCTAGGTAATATTTCCTAAAAAAGGAACTAATCTTATCTCCTTAACTACCTCAGACAATGGGCTGTTGTCTTCTACCAAAGCCCCAGCCCGCTGGGCTCCATAGAATTCCCCACTATTTAGAGGGAATGGAGAGATCCCTGGAGGTATCAGGTGAAAGGAAATAGAAAGCTCATAGAGAACACAGTGTTACGTTACAGCATACAGGTTATGAAGGTGTTGCTCCCATTCAGCTACCCACTTTACTGTGCTCCCCCAACAGCCAATCTCCCAACCCCACAAAACAGCTCAGGGTCCGGAACTGTCAACCACATCAGGGCGAGGTTAGAAACATGCTATCCCCTAATGCTGCTTGGAGCAAGTGGGGAGGAATGGACCTGTAGTGCTTCACTAGGCCTGGTTTCACAGGGAAATAGGGGGGAAGGCAGGCTCAGCTAGCTCCCAGTCCCTTCCCCCTGGCACGGCTGGCAGCTGTTACTGCGCAATAAAGTTCCCAATGAATTAGAAGGTGGTGCAGCTGCAGGAGTGGTGAACAGCTTGCTGTCTCAGTTTAGACATTGATTATCTCTGCCTTAAGCATCGAGTGTCATTCTAGTCAATGGCATTACAACAGGGAGTTTGAGAGCACAGAAATAAAAGAGCACACAAAAGCACAAACAATACTAAACAAAAAGAGAAAATGCTAAAGATAAAGGTAGAGTGAAGTTGCTGGTGAATTTGCATTGTGTACCTGCAGATCTCTGTTCATCTGGTGGTGATGATAGCGGTTTGTGTAAATTTGTGGAGAGTGTGATTGCAGTAGGGGATAGAACTTGATATATTTTTAGACCTAGCCTGCTAGGTCATTACTATCCTGCTTTTAGTCTTTTCCACTCCAGAAGTAATGCATCCCCAAATGTCTGCAACTGATACAGTGTTTTGTGGGTGGATAAGGAATGACTAAAACAATTCAGAAGGAATTACTATTATTATTTATTGTTTCTGCCAACAGTGTGCTTAACGTCAGACCACACAAAAACAAAAGCCAGTCCCCATTCTGAAGAGCTTATAGCCGAAAAGATGAACACATAAAAGACAAGACACTGATTGAAATTGGAGGGTCAAGCTAATCCAAATGCTAGAGCTATTCCCCAGTTATGGAGAGAATATGGTCATACTAAATATTTATGGGAAATATTTTCAAAATTCTTTTTGTGCCTTTCTGTGGCATGTCAATGAAATATAAATTGGATGGCAGATACTTTTTCATTTGTGAAGTAACTTAAATATATTTTAGTGCATTGTGTATAATTGGACTAAAAGTAAAAAGGCTTTCCATAAGAATTATTTTCCAAACCCTCAATCTTGTTAGTGAACCCTTAACATTGCTTCCCAGAACTTGTACTTGAGTTGGGATATTGATAGACTACCTGATGTTGGTCAGGGAGGTTTTCTGAGCTACTTCTGAAGAGCCTGAAGTCTGAGTGGACCAAGATTCCAGTCAATTTAGGAACCAAGTTCTGCCCTCCTATTGCTTCAATAGGAGCCATCCCTGGGCATTTAAGGGCAGAATTTGGCTACTAAGAATGAAACACAGTATTTCTGATTTTTACTTTGCAGTCCCAAACAATGGAGGATTTCCCTTTAAACGAAATTAAAAAAAAAAAAGTGTAGCAGCCACAGCTGTGGTCCCTAAGAGTCCTGGAGTCATTTAGGATTAGCTCAGATACAGGAGAAATTTGGCCAGACTGGCTGTTACTTAATATCTTTAATTAATTCAATACAAGACAGTATCATGTTAGAGGCTTTTAGTAACAGTGTACCCAAGTTATTTCCCTTCCAAACAGTGCAAAAAGTTTGTGTGTGTGTCACTTTCTAAAATCAAGTTAAAAAGTCATATTTTAAGTAGGAAACTATTTTGCCTGAAACAAGAACCAATCCAAATGTTTGTCTTCAACTCAAGCAAAGCCTTTTCTGCAGTTTCATAAAATTCAGGTAACTTTCTCCCCTCACCCTCATATTTTTTATTTCATGCACTGCCATTATTCAGCAGCACTCTGGTTCAGTCTTGCAGCTCTAGTGCCTAAATACAGGCAGACTCCTTCCAGACCAGTGATGCAGACTCAACATACGTGGATAAGCTTTGGTTAAGGGTTACATATTTACATCGTAATCTGAACCTCTGAACATTGTTTCCTCCTGTCTTTTGTGTGTGTCTCTACTTGTTAGACTTTTGGCAGCTGGAGCAGTCTTCAGATTGGTGCACTGTATAGCACCAAGCACACTGTCCATATTTAACGGTTAATATAATAGACTATTATGTATGCATGCACAAATACAGACATGCACACATTGTGTGTATATATAACGTAGGCAAGTAACTTAAGATATTGCTTCAACTAATACAGCAATTCATAGTGCTGAAAGTTTGCTAAGACAATAGAACTTTAAAAAACTTGAGTGAGGAAGACAAATTAGGCTGGAAACAGGAATGTTCCTGGTTTAGCTACAGATTTTATTTTAAGCAATTTTGGAGCCAAGGACATTTTGAGGATCATTTCCAAGCTAGCATTGAGATAGACCAGTGTGTATGTAATATGTAAAACATGAAAAATAGTTTGCTTATAAGTGTTCTGGGTGTCTGGGGTCACTCAGAAATCATCTACTATGCCACATCAGTGTCAGACAGAAGTCATAATAATAATATCAAGCAAAAGTTTACTTTAGTTTGTCCCGCCAATTAACAGTTTATACCTTTCTTAGACCAAATATGTATATACGGGAGTGTGGCAGGCTTTCTACTTCATCAACCCCCATCAACCGCCTCTCTACGCCTACCTTCGTTTTCTAAACCCCCACCTCCCCTGGTAGTCAGCACAATGTGGCCCAATGGCCAGGGTCCATCTACGGCCTCTTCCCGAGTGGAGTAGTGTGGCCTAGCAGCCATTCAATGTGTCCCTCGGGCAGTGCAGCCCAATGGCCAGAGCCTACCTAATTCCCCTTTCCCTAATGGGGTATTGCAGCCTTGAGGCCAGAGTCCCTTCAACGTGCCCCTAGTGTAATACGGCCCAATGGCCAGAGTCTGCCTAATTCTTCTCCTCTAATGGGATAGCACGGCCTAGCGGCCAGTGACATTACAGCCACCTTTGGAGGCAAAATGGGGCCTAGTGGCTGGTTCCTGGGGCCGTCACAAGGGGGTGGGGAGGCCCAGGCCCACCTGACTCCACTGGGCCCTGACCCAGGGCCCTGACAGCAGCGGAGCGGTCCACCACAGGGTCAGTAGGGAATCCTACTGAAACACGCTGACCTCATAAGGGTGGGAAGTATCACTCCCTCACCCTCCCTAGGTCACTTCCTACCGGCTCTCTGCAGCAGTGGTCCATATGGTATTGAGGTCTCCAGGCTCCTCAGCACCAGACACTCCCTGAGGTTCCAATAGCAGCAGGCCTCTGGTCCAGGTTTCTGGCTCTTCAGCTTTCATAGGTAAGGGCTGTAACCAGGGCCATCCCTAGCTATTCTGGGCCCTATGCAGCCCCCCCCCCCACCATGTGGGGTGAGGCCCCTGGCCTCCACGGGTGCGGGGGCAGCTTGGGAGGTAGGGGGGAAACCGCCCCGCAGTACTCACCCGCGGCGTGGCTGGGGCCGGTGAGTGCAGGCCCAGCCCTGCTGCGGTCCTCAGAGGAGTGGGGGCAGAGCTGGGATGAAGCAGGGGCGGGGGCTTTGGGGAAGGGGTGGGGCAGGGGCTGGAGCAAAGCAAGGGCAGGAAGAGGCAGGGCGGGGGCCATGGGGAAGAGGTGGAGCACGGGCTGGAGCAGCAATTTCCTGGTGCCCTACGCAGCTGCGTACTTTGCCCATGGGTAGGGACGGCCCTGGCTGTAACAGCTCCTGGGCTGGATTCCCTGCCAAGTGTCCTTCCTCCTCGGCAGTCCACCCTGACCAAGCAGCTCTGCAGGCTTTTATACCTGACTTGCAGGTGGAGCATGCCCAGCAGAGCCTCAGGGGTGGGGCTTCCTCTGCTAGGAGGGAAGGATTAATCCCCTCCGTACCAGTGTAGGTCCGATCCGCCCCGTCACAGGGAGAAAAACTGTCACCTTGGCTCCAGCTTGCCTAGCTCAGATAAAGTAGTAATAAGATAACATACCCATGTGCATTAGCACAGAAGTGCAATTCTCAGGCATTCTAGCTTCCCCAAAATGTTAGTTGTAAAGATAATTGACTGACTGGTATATGGATCTATACTGAGGTTATGATTTCATCCATGTACATGTGATTAGTCCTTGGAGGGGCTTTAAAAAGGTTTTGACATTTTAATAATATTTTCTCCTTAAAATATAGCCTCTACACCTGTGTTGTTTAGGAGTTGCCTACAGATCTATAGTGCTTTCCACCAGAGAACTTCACAGGATTTTAGTGTTAGTCATGAATTTCATCTCACACCACAGTGTACGGGAGGGGAGGTAGTGCGAGGCAATTTTTTGGTAAAAATTTTGTTTCAATGGAAATTCTCTGATGATCTGTATAGGTAGGACCATATTAGAGATGAGGAAATTGCGTCTTGGAGAGGTTAAGAGACTTTCCCAAGGTCCCACACAAGTATCTGGAAGAGCTGGAATAAACAAACTCACTCCCCATTCTATGGCTTGGCAACAAGACCACCCTCCTTTACTTGTTTGGTGGTGATTATTTATATTTCCATAGTACCCACAATGTGATAGGTGCTGTCTAAATCTATAGGAGGACATAGTCCCTGGGATGAAAAGCTAGGACTTTAAAAAGACAAAGAAGAGCTATACCTAAGGTGCTCCAAGCTGAATTAGACACTTATCTTTTTAGTTTCCCCTGCCCTTTTTTCAAGTGGGGAGTTGTTGGGGTTTTCTGGGGGTCATTTTAGCGTGTTCAGTGGGGGTGGTTGAAATATAGGAAAGAAAGAGAAGAGAGGAAAGTGAATAATGGATGAGGAACTATATGAGAAGAAGGTGGAAATATGAAGGGGCAGAAAGAGGAGAACATTCCATTAAGCAGGGAGTCAGGCAAGGGAGCTGGGTGTTTGCAGTGGTAGGAGAAGGCAAGTCAGCAAAGAAAATAGAAAATGTATATCCAGAGTCCAACATTCAGAGCTGAGTGCTGATGCTGAATCAGGGGAAGGTCCTAACAATCCTCTGTTTGGCCCCTAGCACCACTTGGGAGAGGGCACAAAGGTATCCAGTTTCTACCTTTGAAGTTCTGCTTCTTGGGGTGAATGTCTGGTCCCAAAAGAGCAAATCAGAGCAGCTAAGTTGCATTGGCTGTGATGATCCCCCAAGGGCCTTTCAAGTATACAGGGATTACTGGAGAGCATTAGCAATCCAGCCACATCCCATTTTCTTTGGTCCTATACCCTGTGCCAGAGTTGGAGGCAGGATGGGGTCAGTTAGGGTGTGTCTACACTGCAATTAAACACCTGCAGCTGGCCCAGGTCTGCTGATTCGGGCTCACAGGACTCAGGCTACAGGGGGTTGTTGAACTGCAGTGTAGACATTCATGCTTGGGCTGGAGCCCCAGGAGGGAGGCTACAGCTTGCCTAGCTCAGATAAAGTAGTAATAAGATAACATGCCCATGTGCATTAGCACAGAAGTGCAATTCTCAGGCATTCTAGCTTCCCCAAAATGTTAGTTGTAAAGATAATTGCAAGGAGGGAGAGTCCCAGAGCCTGGGCTCCAACCCAAGCCCAAATATCTACACCACAGGTAAACAGCCCTGTAGCCAGAGCCCCACAAGCCTGAGTCATCTGACACAGGCCTGGTGCAGGTGTTTAATTGCAGTGTAGAAATACTCACAGAGGCAGATACACTGGCTCTATGCCATCCTGGGCTCTATTCATGCCAGGAAAATCCCCAGATAGCTGACTAAAGTAGGTTTAGCTGGGGCATGAATCTAGCTCAGTGTTCCTCATATGTGGCCACCAGGCCTTTCCTTGCGGACACAGCCATCTGGGCTGTGATGGGGGGGGCTGCAGAGAAGTGACCCCTCTCCCAGGGCCCCCAACAACAGTTGGACCCTCCCCCTCCAGAGAGAAAAGCTCTGGAGGTGCAGGCAGCTGGTGAATTCCCCACTTTCCTAGAAGTAGGGGAGGGAGGCTTTGGCCACGGGGCTTCGGACTCCATTCACGCGGTGGCAGGCTCTGGATCCAGGCTCACCACCTCCACCATCATCCCTGGGTCCCACTGTCTCGCTGCCCACCTCCCCATTCAGGACTTAACTTTGTCCCAGGGCTTGCTGGGGCTGAATAAGTCTGCTGTGAAAAGTGTTAATACCACTTTTCACAGCAGAAGACTTACCAGTTAGCAAGTCTTAGAAGGAAAAAAAAAAAAAAGCAAAAGAAACAACAAAACAAGAACATGCAAAGCACCTTATTTGTGTTTCTATTCTGTTTAGGTCCAGTGAAGAATACATACGACTGCACATTATTTTGATTATTCAGTTTGTAAAAAACACCCTACATAAATAAGTTACAATGATTTGGATATGTATATGTGCATATTTATTTGTTTTTCCTAAAGTTAATTTAAGTATTTTAGGAAAAGTTGTCAGCGCAGCCACCAGCAAGAGTTGGTGGCCGCACTCTGAGGCCACCAAAAAATTTGTTGTGAGAACCCATGCCTCCTACTATCCTATTTGAACTCTAGGCCCAGATTCTCAAAAGTATATAGGTGCCTAACTGCCATTGAAATCTGGGCCTCAGTTATGAGGACTGCAGGGCAGGAGCAACAAATGACATACTGTTGATTATTATGTATTATTTGTATTATGATAGCACCGAAAGCTCCTAAATGAGATTTGGGCTCCATTGTGGTAGGGACTGTACAAAAGACTTTCAGACTGTCCCTGACCCATAGATACACAGGAAAATTCAGTGACTTGCTCAAGGTCACACAGTAAGTCTGTGGGAGTGGTTGCTGAGCTACTTTGATATGCTGTCCTACAGAGGCCTAGGTCTGCAAGAGCTCACCACCCCTCTGTTAGACAGCCACTTACCTTAGCTTTTCATTCACCCATGTGCAATCCCAAAGGACACTAATGCAGGAGCTCCGCCAGGGTGACCTGCGCTGTGAGGGGAGAGGGGCATGAGAATGGGAAGCTTAGTTTCTACCTCCCAGAATCTAGTGTTTTTGTTAGGAAAGTTTCTGAGAGGAGGGAGGAGGGCACTGCTGACACTAACCCCCAATTGTTGTGGTTCCATTAGTGATGGAGATGTTGCTTGACCATCTCACTGTATTCCTGGTTTCCAGTGAGTAAAGATGAACCTCGTCTTCAAGCTAAGGTGTTTTAAGAAGGTGTTATCTTCCCCCAGTGTCACTCCATGATGACCACGCTGACCTATTTGGTATTGTGTGAGGGCATGGAGTTTGACTCTACCTCAAAGATAGGTGCTGCATCAGAGCTTAATGGAGCAGCTCGGTGGTCACTGCTAATTCAAATCAAATTTCAGTAGTTTAAAATTATACGTTTAAAAAAGAAATATAACCCATGTGACTTTAGTTAGATGCTGCTTTGACTTAGCAATAATTATAAATCCTTCCAAAGAGAATGGGTGAAAGCCGCTGCAAATGCTGTCTGGGACATTCCTGAGCAGAAGAGAGAGCTGGCGCCATTTTTATAGTTATGCCTGTTAAGATTTAATAGATGGAAAGTTTCATTAGTGAACTGTGTTGCAATTAACTTCAGGTAGGTTCCAGCCTACTGTATGCAGTACTTGCTGTCAGAAAATTGTTTACATTTCCTTTTGGAAATAATTTATTAGATTTTCAGCACCTGAATGTTAATGAATAGTAAGAGCCACAATTCAATGAAAAACAAACCCAGCACGTTACGTGATTTTCTTATTACAATACATATTAAAGGTCAAGCTATAGATCCTTTTTATTTCTCAGTGAACACACCAATTGATGACAAGACAGTGCTGAGTTGGCTTTAGGGGCGGGTTTACAAGATTCTCCACAGTATTGGTCCAAGATTCTCCACGTAACATCAGAATTAAGAATCAGTGGGGTAGTGATCCTTTATTCCTCTATGTACAGATCTGCCCTATGGCCAGGCCCTGCTTGCCTTACTCTCTGGATAAAGGACTGATGTTTATGAGTAAGGTGAGTGGGATCCCTCTGAAGATCATTTAAACAGGTGCCCAGTGCGAGAGAGGCTGGGCACCTTTACCTCCCACTGACTCTAGTGGATGTCAAGGGTGCACCTCTCAGGAGTGATATATTTTATACTAATGTTGAGCTAGAATGTAGGAAAATTCTACTTCCTCTTCTCACTTTTTTAAATTTAAGCAGAATCATAGAAATGTAGGGCTGGAAGGGACCTTAAGAAATCCTATAGTCCAGCCCCTCACTCTGAGGCAGGACTAAGTATACCCAGACCATCCCTGACTGGTGTTGGTCTAGCCTATTCTTAAAAACCTCCAGTAATGGGGATCCCACAACCTCTCTCGGAAGCCTGTCGCAAGACTTACAGTTAAAAGTTTTTCCTAATATCTGACTTAAATCTCCCATGCTGTACATTAAGCTGATTATGTCCTCTCCTACCTACAATGGATATGGAGAGCAACCAGTCACCATCCAAAGATACAGTAGAGCAGGGGTGGGCAAACTTTTTGCCCCGAGGGTCACATCGGGGTGCGAAACTGTATGGAGGGCTGGGTAGGAAAGGCTGTGCCTCCCCAAACAGCCTAGCCCCTGCCCACTTCCCGCCCCCTGACTGCCCCCCTCAGAATCCCCGACCCATCCAACCCCCACTGCTCCTTGTCCCCTGACCGCCCCCTCCCAGGACCCCCCACCCCTAACTGCTCCCCCAGGATCCCATTCCCTATCCAACCCCCCCTGTTCCCCATCCCCTGAATGCCCCGCCCAGAATCTCCAACCCATCTAACCACCCCCTGCTCCATGTCCCCGGACTGCCCCCCGGGATCCCCTGCCCCATATTCCGACCCCCTTATCACGCCGCTCAGTGCAGCATGTCTGGCAGCCGCGCCTCCCAGCCGGAGCCAACCACGCCACCACGCTGCCCTGCATGAGCACGCAGCCCCGCTGCTCAGAGCGCTGCCTGCGTGGCTGTGGGGGAGGGTGGACAGGGGGGAGGAGCCAGGGGCTAGCCTCCCCTGCCAGGAGCTCAGGGGCCGGGTAGGACAGTCCCGCGGGCCAGATGTGGCCCACGGGCCATAGTTTGCCCACCTCTGCAGTAGAGTGAGGTTGACATATGTCTGTGCATTCATATCTGCAGAACTTGGGAACCTGTGCGTCAATTTAAAGAGAGAGTGGGACTAGCCTTTCTGGCCCATATATGGGTGCTGAAAAAGAGGTGAGGTTTCTAATGTGCATCAGTCAGCACTACAGCAAGCCCTCCCTTTCATCAGGGCCAGAAAAATTCTGTCCACAGAGATGAGTGCAAAATTCTCATTATAGTCAGTGTACATGTGGGGGAAGATTTGGCCTCATATTTACAGCTAAAACATACACTACCATTATTCCTTGTGTTTGTCTACTGTGCTGGGAAGAATACCTTCAGATGTCTGACCGGAACTTGGGAACAATTTAGAAGAGGCTGGTCCCAGATATTCTTTCTCAGGTTTTATACTGAGCCCAGTGCATATTAGAGCAGGACTTTAGGTGTTTAGTCAATGCAGTATGAAAATTCATGCAGTGCAGACATGATCACTAGAGCTTATAGTTATGTACCTCATTATCAAGTCACACTGCCTTGATTTAAGGAGCTCCCAGTAACCTGGGAATACCAGAACTTTTTTTAAAGGCAGCACAGTGGAGGGGCATTCCAGTTTTCATTGCACAAACATCTCTTCTTTGGGGAATATAATGAGGAGCTGGCAAGTTATTAACAAGAGCTAAGAGTTTTGTTATATTATAAATTGCAGCCCATGGTGTTCTCCAGCAGATTTAAGCATTTCTTACTTACTGTTAGGCATGGCAGAATTCTATTTTTGGTCATTTCAATGGACAATATCTATATTTATTTTAAGCACTTTTAAAATTGTATTAATTTAAATTTTCAGTTGCACAAAATTCTCGGTTTTAAGTATTCTATTTTGATCTATTTAAATTTTCACTGTTGTGTGAGATCATGTGGGAGGTCAGACAATAGTTATATAATGACAATAAACATTGAGATTCAAAAGGTTAAAGCTTTATAATTGTTAAAACACAAATTGTCAATGTCATATGTCAAAATAAACAGAGTAAATATTTTTAAATCAAATTTTAGTAATTTATCAAGCAGCATTTTTCTTTATCTGTACACTTTGATTAGTATTAATGGAAACATTTTTTCGTCGGTTTGTGTGTGTACGATGAAATAGACATTTTATCAACATTTACCAATTAAAAATTTAATCCTTCCAAGCCTACTTTCAGTTCATGGGGATTCTATGTACAGTAACTAGTGCATGATGTGTAACTTGTTCTTGATTTGGTCCCATAATTTCTAAATGAATGAATAGAAATAAGGAAGGTATTATACTGTTTTATGCTAAATTAACCTCACTGTAGAGTACTAAATATCTATCTCTGGAGACATATCATAAAAATTAAGTATTTTCCCCACTACAGCAGTTTTAAAAAGTATTTAGTATTATACTGCCAGGGTGTAAAAATTACTAATCAAGATGAAGAAAAGACTAGAAGAAAATAGGAGAATAAGAACCACTCAAACAAGTTTCATTTCTTACTGAAACCACACTTACTGGTCCAATTCCCTTTTTGTTTGGTCAAATATTTTTGAGGTGAACACTTTAAGACTGAGGTGGGTTTTCTTTCATAACACCACAAGTGATAATTACTGCTGGGGTAACTTTAAAAGGCAAGTTATTAAATTAAATAGAGCTACTCATCTACATAAGAATTATTCCCGTGAATAAGACATGCAGTATGAGACCCAATCTTTGGATGTTCAAGTTTAGAAAAACAGCCCAAAGTTAAGAAGTGTCCAAATCTTCTGATGCAAGATAATATTCTTCTTTAACAGGGTTACTGGCCTACTGGATAGGGGGGAAGCTGTGGACATAATATAGCTTGATTTTTAGTAAGGCCTTTTACACAATCTCATGTGATATTCACATATGCAAACTAGAGAATTGTGGTCTAAATGAAATTACTATAAGACCGGTGCAAAAGTGTCAAGGTTAAGTCTGAAGCGGTAGGCTCTTAAAAATCTGTTGCTGCTGTTTTTGTTTTCAGTAAGCTTAGAAATGGAAACCAGGGCATGAAAATATTAGATGCAGAACTTGAGTATGCAAAAACTGAGGTGTGGAAAATAGTGGTCCTTTGAAAAATGTTTCCTGTAAGCAGGTCGTGCTCCCAGGCTGCCCTGAACAACATATGTACACACACTGCAAAATGTCCCAACTTACTTCTTTTATGGAGTTGGACTTTATTGGTAACTCAGATAATAACAGAACACAATCCTCAGCCTAAGCTTTCTCCCTAAAATTGACTGTTCCAAGGGCTTCCTGGCAGGACCTTTCAGTCTGTGCCCTTCGTTCCCTCTAGAGCAGAGAGATTCTCTGCCCCACCTCCTAGATTGAAAACACCTGCTCTAACTTCAGAGAGACCTAATAAAAATACATGTCCATCTCTCTATTTCAAGATAACCCCCAACAGAAGATCCCTGAAGGGACTCCCCATACACAGCCCTAGAATCTGTCACCTTAACAAAACGTCTTTCTAAGACTGATGTTCTAGGTTCAGAAGTTCAGCAAAGCTAAACTTAAATTTAAAAATTATGTTTGGGTAGGTTTTCCTACACTTAACATGCTTTAATTAAAAGAGCATTAAGGGCCGGATTCTGTCACCCTTACGCATGCTGTTGCAGTACTTTACTCTGTGAGTAGTCTCATTGTTCTCAATAGTACTACTGTACTATTCTGTGTGTCAATGTATTCAGCAGAATCTGGCTGTAAGCAAATATGATGAAGCATTATGATTAGGAAAGTATGAGACTCATGCTCTGAAGCTTCCCGTCAACCTACACTAATGTACTTTCAACAACTAGGATCAGCAGCTGCTATTTAGACCTGGAACTGCTCTGAGCAGAGGCTAACAATTGTCAAACTGTGCTGTGGTTTTTGTGATGTAGACAAAAATCACTCCATACGGAGTAGATTGAGATCATCAGACTCATTTCATTTATGGCCTAAGCACGGTTGGAAAATGGCTGTTCAAGGTGAATGCTAATGCATTAGTCTATAGCACTGGACAGCCTGCCAACATTTCTTGGTTCCCCCCCAACAAAATTAATCATTGTTTTTGAGTAAATGTAATTCTAAAAACAATACTTCCAAATGGCCTGAAAGGAATGTCATGCAACATTTATTAGTAAGTCACTACAACAGCGACTCCTCCAACTTGCTTTGATTTAGTGACACAACTTGTGGTTAAAAGCTTCAGGCAAGGCCACACACATGCAAACAGTGACTGGTGATTTGGATAATTAGTAGGAATGGCAGGGCCCTGTCTCTTTACAAGGAGGTTAGCAATGACATGCAATTAAAAATGAACTACAAAGGTACAATCATGAAGATATAAGGAACACAATAGACCAGGTTGAGTAAAACAAAATAATAGCTACCACAATGAGAACATAGAAAAGATAATATTGCATTTCTTTATAGTTTGATAAAGAAATTATTTCTAAAGGTGGGATGGGAAAATCCACACGCTAATACTTCTCTGTTATTATATTGGTGTAAATCTGAACTAACTCCACAGAGCAAAATTTAGCCCCTCATGTCTTAGAAACTTATATTTACTTGCTTTTATAAGATGTTACTTAAACACAGGGACTTTGATAAGGGAAAATACTAAAGTATCAGAGTTAAGCAGACAAGAACAAAGAACAGATTAATATTTACTCTTTTTTCAGAATTTTTCTTTCTTTTTCTTTTTCTTTTAACTTGCCAGGTTCTACAACCCAATCTCCCTTCACTTCAGTGGAAGCATGTGTCTACAGCACATCTGAATAAGGATTGCAGGTTGTTTAAAAAAATCAGTGCTTCACTCTCACTGCCTATCTGGTCTTCCTTATTTGACCGGACAGTGTATTCGTAAAGCTGAATTTCTGACATCATTCTATTTTCCTCATAACAGCCTGTGAATTGAAATTACAGGAGCACAAGACTCACTTTTTTGTAGGGTGATTCAGAAAGAGATCCTTGGATTAAAAACTTTTGTTAAGTCACAAAATTAGATGGTGGCAAAGGAATACAAATCTCTTGGCCAAGTAGATTAACCATAAAAATCTAGGGTAGAAACGATACCTTAACAATGCCAAAGTAATGGTCTTATACTGTTGACTTTTTTTTGTTTTAATATATCAAATATATCATGTCCATTACTAAGTTCAACCTCCTATGTGTTGTTTGTTACTATGGTTTCTCGCCTATTGGGGTATTTCACCAGCAACTATATATGAGGCTACTGTAATACGTTTCATGTTTGAATAGCTTTTTTTTAAAAAAAAAAAGAAAATATTTTCACAAGTAAAAGCACAAGATTCCAATTAGTATGATTTATGGTATCATTTCTTATTTGTAAGTATTTTGAGAGTGGCTGGGTATTCATGACATTTCACAGATTCTATTTGAAGGGGTTGTTTTGTTCTTACAAGAAGTTCATGCTATTTGTTACAGGCTTCTTATTTTTCTGGATTTTTAAAGCATGTCATCCAGTCTGGACACACAAATCATACCATGTGACTTACATAACTAACCAGGAGTCATAAACAATGAAGAGCAATAGATAACATAAACTGTTTACAGACAACCTAGAGTCTGAAAATTATTCTTCCAAACCATGCAGTAAACCCAAACAATAACTACATTCTTAAAAAATTTGCTGGTGGTTCACTAACTGAAAGAGGGGCTTAAGTTTTTTTTTAAAAATATACTGCCAACTGGACTGTGGGCCAAGGTTGGGATATATGGGGGAATACATCATTCTCTTAGACCTCTTCATGGGTTGCCCAGACCCGAGGTTGCCCAGACCCAAGATACAGGGGTAAAGGGCACTGCATGCCCATTTATTTCTCCAACCCTAAAGCAGCTGGGGGGAGGAATGAGGATGAAAGGGCAGAGAACACAGAGTCTTGGTTCCAATTCCCTAGTGCACAAACTACGAAGATGAGCTGGTGCCAAGGTGAGATTATAATTGGCTGGTAAATCCAGCAGCAAATGAGCACCTCCTGGTACAAGGGAGAAGCAGAGAAGGAGGTGTGGCTCTCTGAGTCACAATTCCTTTGCTGGGATGCTCCTGGGATAGCACAGCAATGACATGGCCCTTACTATGAGTTCTGTCCACATGGACACAATCTAGTCCATTACTTGCTATGAATAATTGCACTAATTCTGTTAATTATCACAAAATCAGTGCTGCTAACTGATGAGAAATTGAGAGAAATGTTCTGGAGCACAGTGGGGATGAGGAAGGGAATCATCAGCCCTAAGCCTTGTAAAATGTTCCAACTTGCAGCTGACTTCTTTAGGGTTTGGGGGACTGGCAGATTTGGCTCACTATTTCACAACATGGTGGGTTTCGTGAATATGCTAACCATGCCTCGCCAATCTTCAGCTTCTCCAGCTCCACTTGGTAGTGCAGAAAGCCACCAAAAATACTGTATTTGCAGTGCAAAGGTAGTTTGCCACTGCCTGGACCTACTGCGTGCTGTAAATAACATATTGC
The DNA here is from genome assembly GCF_965140235.1 of Caretta caretta. NCBI lineage: Eukaryota > Metazoa > Chordata > Testudines > Cheloniidae > Caretta > Caretta caretta. Next base: position 43,206,548 of record NC_134216.1, on the reverse strand, counting down.
AGTTTCCATAGCATAGAGTTCTTGTGGGGGAGCAGAAACTTCATTAGGGTATGACTAAAAGAATTTGAGATGCACAGGGGGAAAAACAAAACAAAATCAACCTCATAGATCAGTCCGTCCATCTCTTGCTTATGCATGCTTGACTTTGCTTACCACTATGCTATACCATTGGCTACTTTGCATAGCCCAGGTTAAAGTGATCAGATTTTTTTTTTGTGACACTAAAAATATGGCTCCCAAGGATATGATTATGAAGTAGATGCAGTTTATTAAGATTCTATCATTACTGTTGACCAGATGCCTTGTCCTGTTTAATAATCATCAAGTATTGGTACTGCTGCCTGAACAGACGGGACTGGCCTAAAAACAGACCATCTTTTATGACTAACGGAGAAAACCCATTTGACAAACCCTCTTTTGGATTAGTTACTAGAATACTGTAATAATAGTTCAAAGACAAGGGTTTCTTCTTAGTAGGAGTCTCACCAAACTGGTAGACCATGGGAAAGGATTCTTGACTGCAATCTATCTTAGGGTTTTATACTGCTGTCCATCACCACAGTATCAGAGTGCATTCCATGTTAACCCAATAGTCTTGAAGTCTTTTGTGGATTTCATGGAGTATCTGGCTCGCCTCCATTTTGGGGTCATCCTTTGCTCAGAGCTTTTCTGCCAGTTGACTTTTCTTTTTTGAGGGCAGGGTGTTTAGGAAAATGGAGGTGTCAGTGTTGTTATACTTGCTATGAGGGAAAGGTTTTTTCAAAGAAGTATACCAAAGTCTTAGGAAATTATTTAGTACCTTAGTGAGAAACATATCCACCATAGCTTCAATGACTTTGAAAAAATATATTAGCTTTGTTCAACAAGAGGAAAAAGCTGTCAGTTATATTCAGCATTAGAGGAAACATGAAGATACTTATCAGACATTTCTAATAAATCAAAATGACTTTGTGGTATTTTGAGTACTGCATATTTATATTACAGCTTTAAATCTTTAGAATGAGGGAGCACCATCTAATCTGTCTATCCAATGATATAATACAGAAGTCTTGACCACTTGAAGTTATTAAAGATCTCTTGACATGTATCACAAAAGGAGTTTTAATCCTAGTGTTCTGGACAAATGGATGATAGATATTCCTGGAGTAATTATATTCTGCCTACCTATATGTTTTTTGAAGATTCAGTTTCATATAGTGTTCTAATTCATTTCCATCAACTGTTGTATAGTATTGACTGTGTGTTGTCAAATGGCTATTGCGCTATACAGTGCAGGTAACTGCATTTCAATCATGGGTGAATGAGTTTTGTGTGTAAATATATATATGTACGGTATATAATAATAGTTCATAATGGTATTTTTAGAATGTAAATAACATGCGAGTACATAGTCATGTCTGCTTAACTGAGTGTTTAGGCTTGTAAATCATTAGCATTATACAGTATTCTTTCTGTATCTGCCATTCATGCACCAACTAGCCTAAGATCATATTAGGGCAAAAATCCTGACCAGTTTCCCCTTGCTATTATATATCACCAACAGATGATATCATGACACCTTCTGATTACTGAAAAGAAATGCAACTGCAATGAATCATTATCTCGTCTTTCATATTATACATGTTTATATGGTCCTTTCTTCCTTCAGTGACAACACCCTTTAAGGCACACATTGGAAGGATGTGTGCCAGAGGAATGGCAACATTCAACTTTATTTGTGAAGGAAGAGAGACCGTTTTACTTCTAGAAAGCGACCCTATTAACTCAACACTTGAGATTATGTGAGAGGTTTCTCTCCAAGTTGTAACAAGCCTCTCTTAGACTTCAGAATTGGAGAGGAAAGAGTCTTAAAGTGCATTAAAATAAAAAAATCTTATTTACCTAGCTGTGAACTAGCTCTTAGCTGCCAACCTTTTCTTTCCTATAATTTACAAAAGTCTCTCTTTATATTGTAATAAGCTTGTAGCCTTGTAGAAATGTGCAAGAACAGGAGAGCCCTAATTCCCCTCTCATTTAAAGCACCATTAATATGGAGAAATTCATTTGAAGTTAATGGAGTTATGCCAGCGTGTTGAGGCCCAATATATCTGAAGAGCTCTGATTTACTTGAATGTATTCTAGTGTATCTGAAAAGATCTCTAATAATGGAATGCCATCAAGTGAAGTATGGATTACTAATGTGTGCATGCAAAAGCAATACATGGTCTTGAAAACCCATGAAGACTGGTACCTCAGATCAAAAATCCACTGCCTAGTGGCCTGAGTTATGGCAGAGGAGCTGTTGTTAACAACTCTTGATAATACTGCCTGGCCTGGACCTAGTGGCTGGGTCTGTGACCGTGCGTACAGTTTAATGAGAAGGTGAAGGAAAAGGATGAGGGGATACTGAGGACAGCTTTGTTGTGGTGGGTCTTCTTTTTAATTAGATTATTTCTGTGAAAGTGGGGAGTAACTGGGAATATAGTAATGATGATAGAAATACAAAAGGAATGGGGGTTCTGTTTGTTTTGGATAAGCATCCATAAATCCTTATGCTCATCTGAGCTTAGCCAAATAATCTAAAATCTTGTATCTACAAAAGTGGTGAGGAAATCTCAAGATTTCTAAAATTATTTGCTTCTCTATGCGATAAGAATACTGCAAGAATGGTGTGTGTGTTCGTGCTGAAATACCACAAAACAAAAACAAGGTCTCTCCAATTCTTGACAGAAACAGACGAAATAGATGAAAATCAGAAGTGCTGTATAATAAACTAACCAGACAATTTTGAACTTCTAGAAAAGGTTTGGTTCACATGTGGACAGAAACTTGGGATCTGATTTCCTCTGACTCAGTTAACTACTCTCTCTGGAATATACATATCTGGGAGGGGAGAATGGAAGAGCAGCAAATATAAGTCAGGGGAGAACTTGCTGCTTTGTGATATGGCTGTTTTAATTTTATGCAAAAGAAGGTGACAGCATCAAGTCTACATTAGACTAGCTCTAAGGTGTGTTTGCATAGCACCTGTCTCAAGGGGATCTTGATGATTCCATGACTTGATCCTGGGCTCTTGTCCACTATCACAATACAAATTATTATTAATAATAATAAATGTACCATAGGCTTATGAGCCTGGAGCATTTGCTAAACCCATGTATTTTCCGGCATTTACAGCTTGACCAAAACATCTGGCCTTCTGTTTGGATCAATTTCATTGATATTTTTAGTGAATGTGTAGGTAATTTTATAGCTGAGAACAGATATAGCAAAAGAATCTGACCTAACTGGACTTGACTCTGGTATTTTCCTTTCTTTCTGTGTCTATTTTGCTATTCATGTTTCCCTAAAAATGAATGTATTTTGTGACCTATGAAAAAGAATTGGGAATGTTTTAGGGTTGTAATTATTGGCTGATTTGCATTTTTAGCTTAAAGGAACTCCAAGCTAACCAATAGATTCCTCAACACTTCTTTCAATTTAAATGAGCAATTCTAAAAAGCCTTCCATGCATCCCTGTTTGTTTAACTTGGCTTTGTCTCTTTGATCTCATGTTAACATACCTTAATGGCAGGTAATGATTGATAATGGTGTATTGTAAAGTTCAGGCAATAAATACTGCTTTACTCATAATAATGCTGAATAATGTACTTTTTATGACCCAGTTTGATGGAAAATTTCCTTGTCAGCTCTGCCTAATTGTCCAAACAAAACCACCCATTACTTGAAGAAATACATGTCTAACCTAGACACATTAATTAGGGTCATGACTGAACTACACAAAAGAATATCGTAACACTTCAGTTATCTTTAAGTATGATCTTTGGACAGCAGTCCTAATGTTAAACTAAAGTTTAATAGGAAACTGTTGTTTACGCTATCCTTTTGTAGCTCACAGATGTGTGTTTGGAATTTCTCCATAGTGGCCGTGCAATGGGAAAAACAGTATCTCCCTTAAGGTCTTTAAAGGTCATAAACAGTATTAGTCTGAACATCAGAAGTCACAAAATCAAGTCACCCTGGATTGAAAAAAGAAGAATTTTTTTTAGCCAGACAGAAACTGAAATTAGTAAATATCACATTGTATTGAGATAAGAGTTATAAAGGGCCTTAGTTTCTAGCTGCTGACATGCTGGAATACTGTACATCAAAGTGCCCAGGCAAGCCCTACATGAGTGCTGGCACTTTCATGCTATTTAACCTTCTTTGAAGTTAGAGATTTTACAGAGAATACAACAAGGATCAAGAACATAACTAGACAGGCTTTTAGAAAAAAGACCTAATTAAAAAAAAAACACCTTTCATTTTCAAATTGGCTATCCTCAGAACCTTTTCCAAGCAAGTATTTTTTTATTGTAGCAATCATTCAACACATCTTTGTAAGTGCAGGGGCGTGTCAGTCTTATTCATTATTCAGTATAAGGAAAATACACACATCATACCAGGGATTCAGAAGCAATTGCCATCTCATTTGGGTATATATCATATTTAAAAATAAATGTTCAAGAAAACCCTTTCTAGATAAAATTTTCAGTCCCACTCTACTCTAATAATTTCATTTTCTGTCATGGCTAATCTGTATAGATGAATTATTCCTTGAGCGGTTATAGCCTTTATCACTTTCACTGAAAGTAAGCACTCAGATTTGCTTATTATATTGAATAACACTCTGCTTGAATTTCTACATGGAAAAAGCAGCAAAAGATTCAGAGAGATTTCCCCATTAAAAATATCTTCTTTTGTTTTAAAACAATACCTGCTCTTAACAGTCTGGGGGTCCAATCATACTTATATTTAAGTCACTGGTAAAATCCTAGAGACTTCAAAGAAGTATGACAGGCTCCTTAGTGGTTAACTAAGCATCAGGCACTCGCAACTGTCAGAGGACCAAATACTGAGCTAGACGACGATTAGTCTTACCCAGTATGGCCATTCTTAAGTTCTTAACTGTCTTTGCTCATTTTTCTTCAGGCTCACAGGAAAAAAAGGGAAGCTGCATTCTTTGATCATTTAATATATTCAGATTATAAAGAGCTTTGCATCTTTGTGTGACTGCTTTGCTTTTTCATTTGGATTTTTAATATGTATATTATATAAATCCTTTTGGATTTTTACATAATAAAATCCAAAAGGAAAAAGCAAATCAGGCACACACAGATACAAAGCTTTTTATAATAATATATTATGATATTATGTTTATACATAGAAATAACATAAGTGCAGGGATATATTCTGGTCGAGTTATAGAACAGATTCTCAGCTGGTATGTTCTTAATAACAATATCAACAAAGCAGTAGTTACTAATGCACTGCCTTCACTTTAAATAAAATTAAACAATTGCATTGTCTTGTCTGACAGAAGAATAATGAGATTGATCCTGCTCTCAGTGAAGTCAATGAGAGTTTTGCCATGGATTTCAATGGAAGTTGAACTAGAACCATGGTTGACTACATGGGATCACAGATGGCATCTACAGGCCAAAGTAGTAATTTGATAGGCATATTTAGGGCATGCTCTTTTACCAGATGAGTGTACAGGGAGACCTTTTCCAGCACTTACAGTGGTTTTCAGGCCAGCCCTCTGAATTGTACCATTCTCTCTTCCCATATTCAGGGTCTGAATCCATGCCTGGTCTTGGGGTGGATGTAGACTATTCACCAAACCTACCGGGAATCCATACAAAAGGTAATATAGTCCAGGCTGTGTCCAAAGGAGCCATGCTGACTGGGAGCCAGAGAGAGACGGGCCTGCAGGTGGCACAGAGCCTATACGCATATGGCCTTATGCCTCCAGGACATAGATAGATTAACAGAATTTAGGATCTGGAACACTTCCCTTCCCCACAGCACCCATAGCTTCTTTGTGGGGAGGTAAACTCCAACTTCCCTAACAAAAATGGAAGACTGTGTAGGAAATTCCCCCCAGGGATACCTGGCTGTCTCCTTGCCTAGGAACATAGAAATTGCCAGAGCACCCTATGTGGTCCATCTTGTCCAGTATCCTGTCTCTAACAGTGGCCAGTGACAGATGCTTCAGAGGAAGGTGTCAGAAACCATGTAGTGCATTGTAAGAACTAACCTGCCCATAAAAGAGAAGTTTCCTCCTAACCCCTATCAGTTAGTGGTTGGCTTAAGTCTTAAAGCATGAGGGCTTACATCCCATCTAAAAAAAAATTATCCCATTGAATGTAATGGTCTATGTTCTCATCCATATAAATATTGAATCCTTTCTAAAATCTTGCTAAGCTCTTGGACTCGATATCTTGTGGCAATGAGTTCCAGAAATTAATTGTGTTGTGTAAAAATATTGTATTTCCTTTTGTTACCTTTAAACTTTTTGCCCATCAATTTCATAGACAGTCCACTTCTTTTCATATTGTGAGAGGATAAGCATGAGTACTCAATATTTCTTCTTCATACCATTCATTATGTGTCATGTTGCCTCTTTCTTATTTATTTTTATTTCCTCTCAGCTAAACATCCCAGGTTGTTTGTTTGTTTTGCAATCTCTCCTCATACAGAAGTCTCTCCGTGACTCCAATCATCATTGCCACCATCTCTAGTAGAAAATAAAACCCTTTTTTTGGGAGGTGGGGTATTTATGTTATTTTAAAAGAATAAAGGAAATATAAGTTTTGACTTATAATTCTAAAAACAGAGGTCTTTCCTCCTCCTTTAAATTCCTCCTTAATACTCTTTCATGAAACCTTCCTATGTTGAATTCTAATTAACAATACCTCCATGCCTCATTCAAACAGCTGTTCTGAGTATAGAGTTTGTCTGGGCTAGACTGCAATATCTTCATCATAGAGATCCTACATTCTATTAGTTTTGTAAAACTCACTGTATATCACTGGCCCCTTATAAATAATAACAATAATATGTGAAATCAGAGACAATTGAATTACAAACTGATCATTATTTTCTAGGTAAAGCAGTGTAGAAACTCTGTATCCCAACAGAATCATGATTCATAACAAAGCACGTGCTTACCAATCATAACGTTATATATACTGTGTTGCCCAAAATTATAATGAACAATAAAATTGCAATTCTTTATAATGATGAGCTTCTAAATGGAAACTGTCCTATAGGTCTGAACAGTTTTTAAATAAAGAGCCCCCTTGATGCTGAATTCAAGACAATTGGACAAAAAAAAAAAGGCATGTTTCCACATGTCATACAAGTGAGCATGTGACACTGCTGATTGAAGAGAATTTGTATTCTCCCCCGCAAATCCCATACAAGAAGGCATTGCCTGCCTGAAACAAAAGTATAAGGTTCAGTTTAAGACTGAGTACTGCTTGGAATAAAATGAAAGAGCACCCCCAAAATCAGTCACTATATGTCCCATTCCTATCTCTATTGTTTTCATTTAGTATTAAGAGTATATGCAATGTCTTGCCAAAAGGGATTTGTCCTTTTTATCTAGTCAGAAGAATGCTTTTGCTATTTACATTTCTGAATTGCTTAGCTGCCCAAGCATGCTTTATGTGTGCTGCTTGAAATGTGTCATTGAATCATGTGACTGCTGTTCTCTAGCTGATGTTGGTCTTTTGTCAACAAATATGGATTATGTTAAAGTCGGTTCTGAATTGACGAGAATATGTTAATAACTCCCAGATGGGCATCTTTGTGTTCTCCATCAGGGAAATGCAAGCAGTGTATGGCAGGACCTAGTGTTTGGCAGGTCCATCATTCCGTCATTAAAGGCCACATTATTACTTACAACTATGCTTGCATGAAAATTGCTTGCATAAACCCAGTCTCCCAATAATAAACACACAGAATTTGCTTTTAGGTATATTTTCCTATTACAAGGAACTTATTTCTGCCAGCCAGTACTCTTTTAAGATCAGGGGAGTTTATGAAAGAATAAAATGAATGAAATTATTAATTCCACAGATGCATGTGTAAGTTCTGTTTTCACATATCTGGTAAGTCTAGTACAAAATTTTGTAGAACAGACACACCTTCAAATTTTCACAACGTATATTTATTTCCAACTTGTGTAGTGTTCAGTGCCAACCCTGATGTCCTGGCTAGTTTGTATAATTTACAGTAGGCCTATCTAAACTCCACCTGTAGTTACAATTGGATGCAGTATTTTTCATTTCCTATCCTAAAGTGTTGTGTAGTGTTCCTGTATACAGTTATAAATATGTCACCTTTCACCCTAGAGTCAGAGAGCTGCATTTCAGGGGTGGGTGAAGTGGTGTGTATGTGTACATATGCACAAACACCACACGTGATATGAATGTATTTTTAACTTATGCAACTTTCATAACCTCACTTGTCCTCTATCCATTAGTCCATCTCCCCAGAACATTCCATCCCTCTGTGCAGATTTAAACAGCCACCTTTCAAAGAAAAAAAGAAAATAACCAGAGAAATATTTCCTCTTTCACCCCTCAAATACGGATTCCTCCCCCCAAAAAACCCTACTCCTGTGGGAGCCTGAATGTGGGAGGAGGATGGCCAGAGACAGATTTTCTAAACATAACAATGTCACTGTTTGACAACATCCCTTGCATCCCTTCAGGGCTAGAAATGGGAGCTTTGGGCCTTGAGAATGGGAGACTTCCAGAACCCAACTGGTGCTCAGCACTCTTAACCTTGAAATAGCTCAACTATCGTAGGCTTAGAGGTCCGACATCTGTATGTGTATAAAAGCTATTTTGAGATACTTTTTATGGCACCTTCTGAGCCCTGTTCAGTTGGGTAAATGGTACCTGTCTTCAAAAGCACTTGGCTTTACAGGTGGGAGAATATGAAAAATAGTCCCAATATATATATGGCAAATAGAGAAAGTGTGGTATATAGGCTTTATTAGCACACTTATTTGGGATGATCGACATAACTCCATCTCAAAGACATGCTGAAAGAATAAAATTTTATTCCACAACTTTGTGTATTATACAGGTATGCATATGTACATCCCGAATTCCACAGTTAGATTCAGATCTGAGCTTTGCCAGGCATATTGATGATAATTATTTTCACTCTATTAACAACCGTGGAGTAGGATATGTTCTGAAATAATGTCATTGCGTCGGCCAATCTGAATTTACATTGCTGCAACATCATTCTGGACAATACCACTTCTGGGGCAGTATTTTCTGGTGATGACATCCCAAAATAGCAATACCACCTATGGTTTGGAACTGACCCAAGCAGCGAAAACATCAGCAGGATTCCACATATCTTGGTGCCTGCTTCGTCTGTTTCTACATACTGTGATATTATCCTTCTCTAAACTGGCACTCAATTTTCTTGGCTCTTAAAAGGAGCTTTGTAAGAGTAGTTGAATGTGGTATTTTAATATTGTGACTCTTAATGCTACATAAAACCTTTGTTTCCTACAGGTTTATTGAGCTGGTGTATTAGATTTCCTGCTGCATGAGCAGGAAGATTATGGTGGCTTACGTCTAAGTATACTTTTGGGAGACATTTTGTATTTTCTCTATAAATAGTCGTTCTAAAACACAATTGTGAAACTATTAATGTTTATATTGCATTATACATCTCTCCAAGTTTACTGTACTGGGTGTACACTGTGGTAGCAAAGGAAATATTTCTGTCTAGGAAATGTTTTGAGAATTGTCATCATTAAAATGCTACTAAAAGATAAGTCTGTTACATTTATCCTTTTAGCTGTATGATATTTTTGGCTTATTACACCAAGGAGCCATGCCAGTTTTCTCTCAGATATTTAAGCACTTCAGTAGAACTTGCAAATAGTGACCTTACAACAGAAACATTGAGGTTCTAGTTATTCCTAAAATATCAGAAAAATGTGAAATATGTCAATTTCTATGATAAACTCTTTACAGAAAAAAAAGAATTGATGTGATCCTGCACATACAGCAAAGATTATATTGCATAAACATTGTTGCCTTAAATAAAATAAAATATTAATTTTCATATTCTTTTAACATATATACAAATAGACAAGATCCTCTGTTCTAGACAAATAGAAAAAGCAGGGTGGCAGGAGAGACAAACTGGTAAGACTGGTTAGTGCTTTATACATAGGTTACATTAGACTGGCAACTGAAATGTATTTTGTTGAGGGTAATTTAATGAGCAATTTCTTCACATTTATAAGAAAATGCCACAGGCCTAACTCTACAAGGCTCCCTAGAGCCACTTATTCATCCACACACAAATAGCCAGTTTCATTATTTTTAAAATGTAACATGAGCAAAACAAATGGTTAGTGTTGTTACATCCAACGAAATGAAAGATTATCATCTCCAAACAGCAGAAATTAGATGTATTGGGTATACCTCTGAATCAGTCTTAGGTTCAGATGTAACATGACGTATGGGTAAGCTGCAATTTGCTTGGGGCATTGTTAGCATGCTTTGCCTCCAGGGTAGGATTTTATCCAGGCCTCAAGCAGATGTGTGCTCAGCTATACAGGCACATTAAGTATACAGAACACCCCGGCTATTACCCAGGTGGAACTGGTGCCAAAGCCCCTGGTGACACAGAGGAGGTATTAGGTCAGATGAGTTACATTAAGTGGCAAGTGATAAATTCAAGATGACAATTGAAAACAGCAGTGTTTCTTCTAGTAATTAATTCCAGTGGTGCCTGAGGCAGTGCTTAGTTACTACGACTAGTGTGGCCAATGCTGAGTGGCTAATGAGAAAACATTATAGCAAGGATTAGGGGCCTGTACATTCTGGCAGGATGAGGTCACTATGATTAGAAAATATTAACATAGACTTAATGTAATAAACTAAGTATACCAAAGAGATTTTATTTTTTATTTTACTCATGTCAAAATGGTTTAAAATGCAAAAATTTTATTGTGGTTTTTCCCATCGATGGTATGTACATAGTCTAGTCTGGTGTCAGTGAGTGCTGCTTTGCTGATGGTGTCATAGTTATGTAATAATGATGAGGGATTGTGTTTCTTTTTTTAAAATTGCTTTTTTGTTGGGTGTAACAATGAGCTCTGAGGATAAGGGGAAGGGACTTCTTAAGCTGTTATCCAATTAGTAGACAAAGTAGAAAAAAATACTCCTTCAACAAACTAACCTGCATGACTTCAAACTATATCCTAACTAAAAACTGGCCTATCCAAAAATCATCCAAACTCCCCCATTCTTTGGGAGAGTCCGTGTCAGGATTGAGTATTACAGATGCAGCCGATCTTATTAGTGAATGATGGGAGGTAACTCTCTAGCTACCTTTTGATAGAGGTGCATTCATGAAGAGGAATACAGGCATAGTGGAGCTTAAAAAAAAGGCTCCCAGCAAGCTTTTCTCACAGTCCTATACTATCTCCAGTGGTTGCAGGATTTGTGTTATGAATAACTGTTGATGTTATATGGTGGGTTAACAGAGATGTGTGGCTTGTAATATGCTTACTGGCCACTTTTAACAATAGCACTGAAAAATGATCTGTTCCTTATGAGTCAAACTTATTTCCTAACTGCTTTCAATAAATTGGGGTCTAGTATCCAATACCCTTTTTTTTTTTGCTTTATAATGAACTTGGGTATGAATGAGAGACAAGATGGATTAGATATTGGGCCACTTGCATTACCTTGCTATCTAAATTGCCTACATTTTACTGGAAGCTCTTTAAGTTTTTCCTTTGATTGTTTTGTCTTGTTGCTATATTAGGTGACAATCACCTCTGAATAGAGAGGAAAAGAAACTTGTAAATACATTGTTTTTGGCTTAAATACTTATATAGAACAGATAATAGTAGTCTTTCATTAGAACAGTGAGACATCAGCCAGTCCCATGTGTAAAATATTGTAGCTAATATGGCAATGCTTGTGGCCAAATCCTCACATTATCCAAAGAGAAACAGGAAGTACCTGAACTATCATGAGTGTGCCTGCTAAATTTCTGACATTAATGGAGGTGCCTTATAAATTAAACAAAAAACACCCCGTAAGAAGATGTTTCCTACTCCACTGTGACAATTGCATTTCCCTTTTTCTTCACCTGACACACACATTTTAAAAGCTCAAAAATGTTTAGGGAAACAGTTCTAAAACTAACCAACTTCTCTTATGTGTTTCTTTCTATACACTATTGAGCTAGTGTGTTGAAAATATATGGCCTCCAATACAAAACTTGGAACCAAGGTTTATGAACTACAGTTCAAATGAGAGATGAAGAAATGAAATACTGAATGTTATATTAAATACACTGAATCTTTCAATAAACCAGCAATTTTAAATGACACTAATATTATCCCTCCAATGACTAATAAAAGTGTCAGCAGGGTAATATGCACTAATCTGAGCTGTAACTTGATAAGTGGCACTTGTTTCCTGGGTATTAAAATCTTTTTGGACTTATACTTTGTTCTGCTTGTAAAACAAGCTTGTCACTTTTCTTCTGGCTTTATTATTTTCTTTCTCTAGTTAGACAATGGATATTACTGTGTCTTTGTTTCATGCAAGAGTTAAAACATTCCATAATTGCATCTCTTTATCATGCAAGCTCAATTTCTAATAAACTTCAAAATGAATGGAAAGTCATAGTTCAAATATATTAAATGCGATATATTTTCTTAATCACCATATATCATTTATTTTAATGTGAGTATTTAGGCCCTGATTCAGCAAAGCACTTATTTATGTGCTTAACTTTAAGCATCACTATTTAAGGCCACAAGTCCTTTTCAAATATTAGGTATCACATTTTATTAAATTTCCATCACCCTGATGACTTGACAAATTTTAACACACCACCTACATTTTAAAAGGGAATATTCATTTTCACAGTAGGCAGGGTTTCTGCTTTCCTTTAGAGTAGGAATCATCTGATTGGAATAATTGTTTGAGT